>NC_089231.1:17313404-17669654 GCF_963924675.1 Phocoena phocoena
GAAAGAGAACATCGATGCCAAAGTGTTTACCATTTTCCTAAAGCAAATGTATGTGATAACATCCAGTCACTGTTGATTACCTTGGGTTTGAACCACCATGAGGGTTATTGGACTTTTCAATCTTTCTCTTTCGTAATTATGTCTCTCTTTGCTTGTAATCACACTTTGCAAAGCCAGGAGAGAAGAAAAGATAGACTGTTTTCCAGCCAAGTCTTATGAAGATGGGAAGGAAATTATTTTGGGCCCGGGGGGGGGGGGGGGGGGGGGGGCGGGGAGTGGGAGGTTACAGGACAAGAGAAATTAACAACAGAAATGACATTTGGGCACTGTTTAGAAGTTTCCATTCTCTCTTGTTATCCTTATTCCCCAGGTCTCCAGATGAGAGCTGGCTGGATTCAACAGCTCAGTCAACCAAACAAGGATTTATTGAGGCTCTGCCATGAGCACTGCACCGGGTCTTGGTGAGAAATACACTGAAATGTAATGGACTATTTTGTGCTCAAGGAGAGAAGACTGTCACCCATGAAAAAGCCAGCCGAACTAAGGCCCTATATAGGCAAGTGCCAAATGCGATCACAGAAGAGCCAGTGACTCATAAATGTTCCTGGTGATGGGAAATAGAAAAAACAAACAAACAACCACCAATAAATCTATACCATTTTGTGTGTCTGCCCAGTTTAGAAAAGAAGACGATGAAATGACAGCAGTGGGCAAGTTCAGAGTACTATACAAACAAAGATGACCTGACATCAAGTTTAGGTCTGCTCCGTTGGGGAGCCGACCTGAAAGGAGTTCTTCTTCTGATGGGGAATAGGCCCCAAAGGGGAGAATGATGTCAGTGTGAAGAGTGTGAGAGATGGTCAGATTTGTTTGTCCGCTGCTAGAAAGCTATTTCCCATAGCAGAAACTTAGGGGTGGGAATGGGTTTAAGAGGAGACGTCTGGGGGAACAAGGAGCAATGGAGAAACAGCTGAACATTTTTGTGGCGTTTTATTTCACCATACAAACTATTAGACGACAGTGGTTTTCCAAAGATTACATACTCCATGTGTTTAGTCAGCTCTGGGCTGGTATACTCCTGGTAGACTTGATCTGTGATTTTGCTGGAACGTTTGCCTCGTTGGGATTTGACAGCGTGCCACGAATAGAAGAAGACCCTCACTCTTGCTTTCCTATGGATCTGACCAGGCCCATCCCAGTCACGCAGATCCCAGCGTTCAAGTACTCACAGCCTTCCTGCATTGCCGACTTTGCTTCTTCTATTTCAAAACCAGACGAAGTCATGTTGTTCCATATTCAGAAAGCTGAGAGTCTGGACAGGGTTGTTTTTTTTTTTTTTTTCATGGGGGACAATGGTGAAAGATCTACTATCCGCTCCACATGGCCTTTGGTAATTTTTTCTGTCATCTTTTTTTTTTTTTTTTTTCTTGCGGCACGCGGGCCCCTCACCGCTGCAGCCCCTTCCGTTGCGGAGCACAGGCTCCCGACGCGCAGGCTCAGCGGTCATGGCTCACGGGCCCAGCCGCTCCGCGGCACGTGGGAACCTCCCGGACCGGGGCACGAACCCGAGTCCCCTGCATCGGCAGGCGGACGCTCAACCACTGCGCCACCAGGGAAGCCCTTTTCTGTCATCTTTAAGGATGATGCACAATGTGTGAATATGGCCCACAACTGAGGCCTAATTACGGTTTTCCAGCAAGTGTGCTGCATTTTGGAGAAAGCCTTAAATGAGCCCTTAAGCGGTAATGCCTCTGAGTACACCGCTGGGGGTCTGGAGCAGAGCTCTGATCCCTGTACCCGGAGCTGACGGCTCCCGCGCTGCTCCCACGAGCACTTTTATCACCAAGTTATTAGACCATTATGGTCTACGATTGTCTTTTACTGCCTTTGATTTTTTTTCTGTTGTCAGACGTGAGGAAAGTGATGTGTAATGTGATCCAAAATGCTGTTGTTTGTTTTAATCTACCCTTTTAATATATTATGGCTTCCTGCCATTACCCTTCTCTGGCAGGGCCCTGGGGCCCCTTGGAGACAGTGGGGTCCTGCAACGTGCCAGGCACTTTGGTGCAAAGTGCGGGCACGTGTGCTGCTGCCAGGTGGGGACTCAGAGGTCACCGGGAAGGGAGGTGGCCTGGGGACGGGGCAAGTGGAAATGTCCCCCCAGGAGGTCTCTTACAAGCTGTGAGTTCCAGCAGGTGTTTGCACAGATTTGGGGTCCAAAGCCTTCCTGGGCTTGAAGTTAAAGTCACTGTCCGCAAACCCATCTTGGCAATATTAAAGAAGATGCTCATCTCCGGGAAATGCTTCGCAGTGAGACATTCATTGTTGGGGGCTGTCGTATGTGACAATCACACGCAGGCCTGAGAAACTCTGGTCTTCGCTCTGTCGCTAACTGGGCAAGTCTCTTTCCCTCTCAGGGCCACTTGGGCCCTCATTTCTAAAAGGAGAGTGTGAGACTAAATGACCACGGGCCCTTTCATAGTTCACAACCCTTTCCTGTGGACCCCCCGTCATCTCCCCAGCCTTCCTGGGGGTGATTGAGTATCTTATACACAGGCTGTGATTCCTCTTCCCCCTCATGAGAAACTGTTGGCTTGGGAAGACCGGCGGTCAGTGAACCAGGGAAGGCCGCGAGCAGAGCTATCTGTGCTTCCTCTGCTTTTGTGGTGATCCCCAAAGTCGTTCTGGAAAGTCCTCTGGGAGAGATGGCAGAGCCTGGCCCACTCTGCACGCCCAGCTGGATGCCGGCAGGGAGGCTGATCGCCCCTGTTGGCCTTTAGCCACAGAGCAGGCAGGCTCTTAAAACGAGACACGTGCCTTAAACTCTTCATTGGATCAACCAAAAAAATTGAGTGAATATGTGTCAGTGCACTAGCTCTTCTCCTCCTATATGGCCCCGTGAGAAATGCAGGGAGAGTATTTATGCCGTCTTTACGGCTGAGGCAGCTGAGGCTCAGAAGTGTTAGGGAACCATCGCCAGAACCGAGAGCAAGTACACAGAGACTAGAATCCATGTCCCCTCACCATTAGGTCAGTGCTTTCCACTATATTACAGATGACAAAGCACAGACAAACCCTTATCCCTCTACCAAAGCACTCATTGTTAGGGGAGAAGGAGAGGGGAAATGACTGGCAGAGTCTCTATACACCCCTTAAAAATGTTTCAACTTAAATCGTTGGGCATGAAAATTGGGCTCTGTTTAAACTTCCATTGAGACAGATCATTATTTAACAGTGAAAAAAAACTATGGCCAATAGAAGTTCTGCCATGAAAGTCAAATTCAAAAGTCATACCCTTGTTCATTTTTTTATGGGAAACAATGGCTTTAGGAGAGGAGGAATACTGCCCTTAAAGACAAGTGGTCTTTTGGTTCAAGATGGCAGATGAACACAAAATCCCAGTGAAATGACAGTGAAGAATAAATCTATCACAGAGCAAGCATGGAACTGGGGAGGCCCTCTGAAGCCCAGAGATTCTGATTTCTGTAAGAGATTCAGTTAATAAACCCAAACAGTTATCTACAGGAAGGAAGCACGCTGTCTGGAGAAGGCTAGGGCTTCTCCTGTGTGTGCTGGTGTCGTACAGTAAAACTCTTTTCAATTTTTGGCAATGAGTTAGGGAGGGGGTATAAGGAGGTGCCAGCTCTCAAGAAGTGAGTTCCCCATCAGCCACCACTACTGCCCTGATTCAGGTAAGAGCCAGGTGATGTGTGGAAATGCACATCTTCTTAGAGGAAACCCATCGTGGCTTCCTATACCAGTCACCTGAGCTTTTCATTCGTAAATATGAATGGGTAGTCCGAGATCAGCAGACAAGAAAGAAAACAACAACACAGGAGAAGATTAACATAAACAAAACCCAAAGGAAAAAGGTACCTCAGGAATGGAGAGAATTTTAATAAATCTGATTAGAATCCTCAGAGAGATCCAAGATCTTATACCCATAAAGCGGGAACAGGCGGCTATGAAAAAAATCTCCAGGAAAACCAAAAGACTCATTGGAAATTAAAAACATGACTGCTAACATAAAAGTAATAAAATGGCTGAAGATGCATTTGATGAAATCTCTCAGAGCACAGAGCAAAATAATGAAAAGATGAAAAATATGAGAGGAGAATTATGAGGCATAAATCCTTAGTCCAGACGATCCAGCATTGAAGTAATGAGAGGTCTGGAAAGAATGGATGTAAGGGAGAGAAAATGATGACACAAATTGTAGTAGCATTTGTCTAACAAGAAAAGAAAAACACACATTTTAAAAGTCAACAGGCACCCCGATTTCTGAGCAGGAAAATGAAAAACGACCCATATTTTTAGGTGAAGCGATACACCACAAAAATAAGAAGGTTTTAGACCTGCGCTGTCCAACAGAGCCAGCTGTCACATGTGGCTGTTAAGCCTGTGACATGTAGCTAGTCCAGACCGAGATGTGCTACCACTGTAAAATATACACTGGATTTCAAAGGTTTAGTGTGAGAAAAAGAATGTGAAGTATCTAAATAATAACATGTAAATTATTCACTACATGTTGAGATTCTACTTTGGATATATTGGATTAAGTGCAAATATGCTATAAAATTAATTTCATCTGTTTCTTTTTACTTTTAAGTGGCTGCTAGAAAAATTTTAAATTACATGTATGGCTCACATTATATTTCTATTGTACGTTGCTGTTCTAGAAGCATCTAGAGAAAGAGAGAGAGAGGGAGGGGTTACTAATAAAAGAATGAGTATTACAGGCATAAGACTTCTTAGCAAAACACTGGAGGACAGAAATAATGGTCTTTAAATTTCTGAGGGGAAAAAAAAGATCTTAAATCTAGAATTTAATATCCAGCCAAACTTATCAATTAAATATGAAGGGAAAGGGACTTCCCTGGTGGTCCAGTGGTTAAGACTCTGTGCTCCCAATGCAGGGAGCCCAGGTTCGATCCCTAGTCAGGGAACTAGATCCTACATTCTGCAACTAAGAGCCTGTATGCCACAATTAAGACCCGGGGCAGCCAAATAAATAAATATTTAAAGAATATATGAAGGTAAAATAAACACTTTTCCAGCCATGTTGGATTCAGAATGATTTCAGAATCCTTATGTACCAAGCAACCTTTCTTTTTAAAAAGTTTACAATATTTGAGGATGTACTCTGTTGAGAGTACAGGAGGGAGAGAAGCAGCTTATGGCTCAGGAAACAGTGGGGGAATTCTAGGTGTGAAATGGAAAGGATGACACCTCTGCAGCAGCCCGAAAAACACAGCTCAGATTAAAACACCAGATCAAAAGACCCTAAAAGGAATTCCTTCAAGAATAGAAAGAGGAAGATTTAACAGGCAGGACAATTAAGAAGCTGGGAGTTCTTAGCCCAGTGGGGAAGAAGACAGGTTTATTTTCCTCTCAACAAGAAAAAAGAAGCCCAAGAAACCAGAAATGCCAAGAAAACAATTGAAAAATTAGAGAAGAAAGTGTTGATTCAAATACAAGACGAGCAAAACTGTGGCCTGATCATTTGATGGAATATAAGAGAGGTCATTTGACTTTAACCCTTGGGACTTTCTCCTTTGAGAGAATCGGTGACAAATTATATTTCATTTTCAGTGGACCTAATCACACTACTTCTGCAGTGACAAATAGTTGAATGATCACATTTACATAATTATAATTAGATGGTTACTAGTTTCAATTTCTATAATCAAAACATAAGACCTGGGGCTTCCCTGGTGGCGCAGTGGTTGAGAGTCCGCCTGCCGATGCAGGGGACACGGGTTCGTGCCCCGATCCGGGAAGATCCCACATGCCGCGGAGCGGCTAGGCCCGTGAGCCATGGCTGCTGAGCCTGCGTGTCTGGAGCCTGTGCTCTGCAATGGGAGAGGCCACAACAGCGAGAGGCCCCCGTAACGCAAACAAACAAACAAACAAACAAACAAACATAAGACCTAATTTTAGTTATAGAATAGAATGTGCAGGTCATAAAAGACATTGTTAAGGTAACGCTCCAGCTGGCAGAAGTCAAGTTGAGAGCAGGGAGAAGGAAGGGCGAGTGTAGGGGCGCAACTTTCCTCATTTTACTTTGGGATGATACAAGAGATACTGTGTAAAGAAGACGGAACGAAAATACAGGATTATGTATACATCACTTAAAAGTATAAAGACAACTGATAGAAAAACCACACACACTAATATAACTAGCAAAACTCAGGGGAGAGAGAGGGACAAGTGGAGATGTGAGCTGAATTTCTTGTCTATCAAAGAGGATGGAAATGACTTGATTTCTACTGCTGGTAAATTAAGAAACTGAGATCTTAGCATATCATTTAGAATTATGGTGGTAACTTATCAGAAGAATTAAAAACAAAATGTTTGAAGGGACTTCCAATGAAGTGTGGGACTTGGGTAGGCGAGGTGATACGGAGTTTTTATTTAATAACAGTAAAGTACATGCTGTTTGAATTTTGAAACTGTGCACACGTTTTAAAATGTTTTTGAAAATACATTTATAAAAAATTGGTGTTAATAGGTATAAAGAAAGCCCTAATTAAAGAGTAATTCTTCCCTGCTGGTGACATTTACTAGCTTCGGTCGTCAGCTAACGATGCATCTACTTGTCCTTTGGGGGGTCGCTGCTCTGCGGCTAAGTTCTTGTTCTTTGTGTTGACACACTCCATCATTCTAAATCAACATGTGCACTTAACAGTGCTATTTCAGCCTTAATAAATATTGTATCAACATTCGCAGGAGATGGTATGAAAAGAGGTGGGAGCTCATGAGACACGGATTTTTCTTATCAGGGCCATTGTGCATATATTTGTCAAAGAGATGCACACAAAAAGGAAACATTTTCACTGAGGTTTTGGAAAACTGGATGGAGAAACTTAAGTGTCTTTATACATTTCCTCAGGAACGGGAGAAAAGCCAAGGGCTTTCTGGACTGCTCGGGGCTCATCTCCTGGCCCCAAGTACGTTAATCTGTTTCTTCCATTTGGTTTGCAGCCCCTGCGTGTTGTCAGCTGCATGGTCACCCAGAGAACACAGTGTCTGGGCGCTTTTCAGAGCCTTCCCACGGAAAGTAAAGCCCCCCCCATTCTACTCCAGCTGACACCAGGACTTGCCCGAGCCAGGGAATGGTAGCCTCCACCGGAAGCCATCTCTCCCCGGCTCCAACCTGGGGCTCAGGACCCCTCTTCCCAACAGAGCTCTGCTTACCCCTGCTCTCTGCTTTCGTCAGTTCTCTGCCGAGGAAAGGGCTGCTAACACTTGGCCGGTTCCTGACTGCACTTCTCTTGCTTTGTTGGGTGGCTCCTGGCTCCTCTCCCCCGGGACTGACCCTTCCCATTTTCATTGTTGCCCACTTGCCTCTAAATCTCCCATCCCCCTTTGTGAAGATAAGAGACCGGTGACGCAAAAATGAGTAAAGTTCAGCCCTGCTTCAAAGCAGCTCACAGGGCGGTAAGGAAGGTGGCGAGTGATGACGAGTCATGAGTGGCGAGTCTCAGGCTGGTAGAAACACAGGGCTGCAGGGACGTGCATGGCAGAGACCCCTAATCCAGATATGTGCCTTAAAAGCTAAATAGGAGTTCATCAGCCCAAAAAAAGGTGTTCTAGAAAGAGGGAAGAGAGGGCAAGGGGCAAGAAGTAGACGGAGCCTTTTAGGTACCTATGACTGGCACTCCAAAATTAGGATCTAAGGTGGGAGGCTGGATGGCAACGCTGCCGAGCCAAGTTCATTTTGCCTGACGCATAGCAAGCCCAAATGCTGAGACACAGAGGTCTGCAGCAGAGAGGCCTTGCCGAGCAAAGAGACAGAAGAACAAACCGCAAATCTACCTCCCGAGGGCAACGGGATGGGGATATTTATAGGATAACGAATAAAGAGGCAGGGCTGTCTGAGGCGTGGGGAGCGTGGGAAGTATGGGGAACGTGGGGAAAGGTGATTGGAAAAAGGTGTGATAGTCATCGTTCTGCGCAGGTGTAACTAAGTTACAGGCCTCTGACGTCAAAAGGTCACTGAGCGGACACTCGCGCATGCCCGGTTGAAGCGACGGTGGTCCTATCCAATCTCCACCAGCTCAGCTTCAACCAGACACAGCTGATTTCAAGTTCCTGGAAAACAACTCTTATTGTTTAGGCTACATACTGCTTGGAGGATATGCAAGTCTTAAAATGAACTTGATTAGTGAAGGCAGGTGAAATAGATTTGACTAATTACCCACGTTTTCAGTAACAGGCGAGGCTGGAGATGTGGGCAGATTTCAGATCGAGAAAAGCCTTGAAAGACATGCTAAAGACTTGGGATTTTATCCGAGAACATTGGAGAACCACCGAAGTTATTTAAGTAAGGAAGGGACAAAATCAGATTCATGATTTAGAAAAAGATCTGGCTGCATTGTAGACAATGAATTTGAGGGAGACAGTCCTGGAGGCAAGAAGATTAGTCAAGACACTTTGTAACGATCCAACGATGAAATGATGGGTGTGAGGCCTTGAACCAGGGCAGTGAGACAGGGAAAGGGGCAGATCTGAGAGATACTGAGCAAGGGTAATTGTCACCAATTAGGTAAGGGAGAAAAAGGATCCAAGGATGACTCCCAGTTTCTGGATTGGGCGATGGAGTGGCCATTCACTATGATGCAGAACACAGGGCTGAATTTGGAGGAAAATGAGGAGTTGAGTTTTAAGTTGGTTTTCTGAGTTTCAGATAGCTATGGAATATCTATATAATATGCAATTAGATATATTTATAAGAAGCCCAGGAGAAAGATTTGGGCTATAAATAAAGTTTTGAGAGTTTTGAGAGTCCTCAAATAGCATATGGGTGAGATCAGTCGGGAAGACTCTTTAGAGAAGATAGACACTAGGGGCTTTTTTTTTTTTTTTTTTTGTGGTACGCGGGCCTCTCGCTGTTGTGGCCTCTCCCATTGCGGAGCACAGGCTCCGGACGCGCAGGCTCAGCGGCCATGGCTCACGGGCCCAGCCGCTCTGCGGCATGTGGGATCTTCCCGGACCGGGGCACGAACCCGTGTTCCCTGCATCGGCAGGCGGACTCTCAACCACTGCGCCACCAGGGAAACCCAGGTACAACTTATTTTTTTTTTTTTTTTTTGCGGTACGCGGGCCTCTCACTGTTGTGGCCTCTCCCGTTTTGGAGCACAGGCTCCAGACGCGCAGGCTCAGCGGCCATGTCTCACGGGCCTAGCTGCTCCGCGGCATGTGGGATCCTCCCGGACCGGGGCATGAACCCGTGTACCCTGCATTGGCAGGTGGACTCTCAACCACTGCGCCACCAGGGAAGACCTAGCCTCTTAATTTTCTATTTCTGATCTTCGAGAGTCCTATCTAGCTGTTTGGGGGAAGAGGGTAGAAACCGAGTCTTACTCTGTCACAATATCTCAGTCTCTTGCTGTTGAAACAATCTGTTTTAGGAAAGAGCTGAATCTTACAGATTTCCTCCCCTTTCCTTCCTCCTTCTCCAAGTGAGTGTCTGGCATTTTCATGGGAGGGGAGAGTGAAGGGGAAGAAGGCCTATAAGTGGGTGTCGTAGGTTAGGTTCCCTGGGAGGCAGACCCCAAGATCCACACACAGGAGGTATTGGGAAGCGCTCTTGGGAACAACCCCTATGAGGGGGCAGGAGAGCAGGACGGAACAGAGGGAAATGCTGGCCTGCAGTCTCGGGGGTAAGTTCAACTTGGGAGGATTTTATTAGGAAGTGCCTTTGGTCACAAATCCAATCCAACGTCTCCAATTCAGCTCTACCAATAAAACAGATTTAAAAATTTTAATGTTTAATTATTGTCTTGTTTCTTAATTAGTTCTGCACTCGAAGGGGAAGACGGGGGTTATTTATTGGTCTCCTTAAAATCCAGCCAGAGTGCTGAAGGTGAAGATAATAATGACAATACCATGATAATGATGATATCGAGGACCACGTGAAGCTCAAATGAGGTTACTCAAAAATAATCCTGTTAGGAGATGTATTTGTAGCCACTGGTTCATACCAACACCAGCTACTTTCTTTGTGGTTTCAATTTTGCAGCTTAGTATCCTTTAAAAATTCATTTTTGTGGGCAGTTTGAGTACCCACAGCCAACAGTGAGATCTTACCTGCACTTCTGTGTACTTCTCTGTGGTCTGGGAAGTCCCAAATCATTGCTTGTCAGCTCCGTGGAGTTCCATGCACATGTCCTGGATGGAGTTCCCCAAGGGCGAAATGAAGACTTGGAGCTGTGAGCAAATTCTGAGCCATAACCTACAGCATCCCATCTGCGAACACATCTGGTGGAGATGTTGGGGGGACATTTGAACTGTTTGTCTTCGCTTCCACCCACCTCTACTGCTTAGTGATCAGGGCCTCCTGTTGGAAGAACGCAGGAGTAGGAGTCCCAGCTGTGAGCACGATAGTCTAAGCTCTGCCATTAACCCAAGGAAACGCTACACAAGTAAGAGCTTAGCCCTGGAGTCAGGCTGCCTCCTGCGTGACCTGCAGCAAGTTACCCAATCTCTCAACACGTGTTTTCATCTGTAATGTGGAGATAATTATAGCACCTGCCTCATGCAGTAGTTGGTCGAACAAGATGAGATAAACCGCACACATGGTAAATATCCATCCATGTGAGCTGTTATTATTAGGTGACTATGAAACCCTTCACACTTAATTATTCCATGGGAATAATAATACCTGCACTACTGGTTGCAGGAAAAGTGAGATGAATAAATAAAGGAATAGGAAAGTAGTTTTTAAATGCCAGTGTAAAGTGTCATTATTTATATTGAAATTAACACATGCTCTCCGATCATTTCTAACACAGGATGTGGATAAAGCCTGAACTGCTGTTGTAATGACCGTGACTTACTGTAACAGGCCAGAGCACAGAGAGTGTGGTGGAATGTGTGTGCTGGTTTGTTCAAGCTTCGATCTGGGGGAAGTAAGTTGTCCTCATCAAGGGTGTGCAGCCCTGGGTGGTCAGGGAACATGGTTTCTGAAGGGTCTCACTCCGGGGCAGCCACCGCTCACACTAGTGCTTCAGCCATCTACGTCTCAGTCAATGCCAGGCTCTGCTAATCAGCCCACCGAATACCAGAAGTGGCATCTTAATGGTGAAAATAGTAGCCTGTCAATTACCACGAGAAATGTGACCAATGGACTTTGGTGACGGTAAGATTAAAGGTGTTAAGATAGGTGTGTTAGAGAGAGAATGCCTCCTGCACTCCCTTGTCTGCGCAGAATGGAAGAATCTCTGAAACCTTTCGCCAGAACCCTTGGGGAATGCAAGGGAGGTCTGATCCCTAAAGGACCCTGTGTTCCATCTTTGGTTTAGGAGGTTGCCTGTTGTCTGATGCTCATACGGCATCTGTATAAGGATAAGGTCAGGATGGGTTATCTCTGAAGTTTCAATGGGTTAAGAATAAGGTAATCTTTCTTTACAGGGGCATCCCTAAGCTTTTGTAACCGAAGGCATGGATGACAGATCTGGTGATGATAAAACGTGCCTTGCATCCTGTCAGAGGTAAGCAGTTGCAGTCTTGCCAAGCAGAACAACTTTACTGCTGTTCTTTGTGAAACCACAGTGGGATGCAGTAGGGAGAAGGATGCTTAATCCTTTCCGCGGAAAGAGAAAGAAGCCAGCTGAGACATGGTCAATGAATGAAAGCAGTTTATTTGACATTAATTGCAGGATTTACAGCACTACCATTTAATGAGAGGAATAAAAACAGAAAGAATCCAGTGTAAGCAATGTTGCAGACAAAACATCAGGGTGGGAAATGAGCGAAATTGAAAATGCAATTAACATTCGAAGAAATCTTCCAAAGGATTGGGAGCTTAGCAAGGGGTGAGCAGCCCCCCGAGAATGGTGTGTGATCCTCTTCCTCGCCAGGATTTCAGGGCAGCCACTGAACATTTACCCTGTTGACCATCCCTGGAAAATCTTTCAGCACAGTCTGACTTAACATGTCTGAGATGGGGCAAAAATCCGGGTTATATGTTTGGAAATATAGCTTAGGGTGAAAAGAAAATAAGAATGTGAATTAACTAGGGTGTGGGGTTTTTCTTTTTCAAAACAGACGTGAGTACAAATTTTAGGGGTGTGTTTTCCTGATTTTAAGTAGGAGAGGTGATGTCAAAGGGATTGACTAAAAATAAAAGTTTGAAGTTTTCCCCTATGATTTTCTTGGAGATAATATCTGCAAAAGCAAGGAAATAGAACAAGAGGTATGCATGTGACTCTTTGGTCTCTTATCTTGGAATCTGGATAGAGACCTATGAAAGGTGCCTGGACTTCTACTAAAGGGCTGGGTTTCTGGAAAAGCTTACCGACCGAGAAGCCCCATGGTTGAGCACGGGCTCTGACAGGGATGGTTAACCATGGTATAGCCATTTTCCCATGGCTTATTGAGTCTTCTCTTTCCCTTTTTAAACTTTAAATAGAGCTGGGGCAAATTCTTCTCACTTTCCATCTTCCTTCCCTCGTTTTAGTCACTTTCAAAATCATAAAGCAACCAACAGGTTGGAAAGGATTCAAGCCCCACAGGCCAGCATGTGAAATTAAAAGGTGTTTTTAATACCCCAAATTAATACATCTGAGGTCATCAGGGTCTAAAGTGAGAAAACAGCCCAAACTGACTCAATCCTGAGAACAAAAACCAATGAAAGAAAAGATATTGGAACTTGTCCTCACTCACTTTTGGTGGGAAATAGTTTCTCTAGTAAGAATTCATTGACCAAGAGAGAATCTACAGCACCTGTACCAATAAAATATTAATTTGGGTAGAAGTATTAGAATAGGAAGGATGCAAAAATTGGCCAGGCTCTTTCCCTGCAGTCCAGGAAAACACCTTCTTGGAGAAAAGCAAAGGATGAAGAAGAGAACTAATGGGAATGCTGGTCAATCCCGAATTATCTTTGCCCATAAAATTCTTTGGCATCTGAGACCAGGAGAGGAGAGACTGAATGGTTCTAGGGTTGAGGGGGAAAAAATAAGAGTTGGTGATTGGAAATATGGATTAAAAGAGAAACCAGCACCAAGATTATGTCCGTATCACTTCAGCCCTTGCCTGCCAAACTCAGACGTTCTTTATCATTTTGTCAGCGTGAAGGTCGTCTTCTTGCTTCCGGAATTCCAACTTGCCAGGTGTCTTATAACCTTTCATGGTAAGAAGTTTGCTGGCCCCGTTTAGACTTGTGTAACACAAAACGACATAGTAAAGAAAGGAAGTAATATTCTAGCTTCAAGGAAGTATCTGTTAATGGTATGACTAGGTAGTCATTGAAGAGTTAACCCTGCTTCCCAGGTAGCAGGTTTCCTGTCATAATTTGAAAATAACTTTCCTAGACAGTAACCAGACTCTGAAGCTAAATGCCAAATTGGGTCAAAGTAAGGGAGACGGGACACTCCCAAGCTGTATAGCTTTTAGACTAGGATTTTCAAGCAGAGATAAAGGAGGCACTGGTGGGCCATGTTCTTGATTGGCTCAATAGCTATGGTTCAGCCTGTCCTCTAAGAAAGACCAGTAACATGGGCAGTGTGCATGGCCCCCTGAGAGAGGAGCCAGGCACAGAGAGGCACTGGGGTCTCCTTTTCTCTTGTCTATTTTCCAGATCACAGAACTAGAAAGAGCCAAAATATAAACTAGAAACAAAATGACAGAAAAACCCATTCACACCTTTCTTGGTTTTCCAAATACTTATTTGCCAAAGCTATAGATGGACTCACTAAACCAGGATGCAGAGGAAGAGTGATGAGGGAGATTCTGATTTAGAAGAGCCCCACTGCATTGTGGGCACCTGGAGCCTTTGCAGTAAAGTGATGGCGCAGGTAAAGCCAACCAGATGGGCCGCCCACAACTTTGACTGGTGGAGCCCAGCTTGAGGATAGGTGAGTGCCTGGTGGGCGACAGAAGATTCAGGATGGCTATGTTCTCTTCCTTGTCCTTCCTGTAAGAATCGGGGTCTGCCTTCATGCTGGCATGTGCTTAAGGCCAAGGTATCTCAGAGAAGTGCTGGGGTCAAGAAAGTGAGGTTAGAAAGTTTGGACCCAGCTCTCTTCAAAGCTGATAGTTACGGAGATCTCCTCCTAGAGCCAGACTCTACCTTCTAGCCCATGACCTTTCATTTCCCAGGCCAGGCCCATGTGTCCCCATGAGAGCAGGAGTGAAATCCAGGCCAAGCTGAGGTAATTCCACAGTTCTGTGTCTCCAAGGAAAAGGACATCCACCGGCACAAAGCATTGAGTAAAAACCCTTTAATAACAAAATAACATTCACGATGTAGCTACTTCAGTTGTCTGGAAAACCCAGCTTACACTTGATTCAACATACCACTTTCCACAAAGTTTGAAAAAAAAAAAGGACATAAAATGGCATAACAAAATATACCTCGAGTTTCATAAGACAAGTCTTCTTGGCAAACCTCGTGAGCCAGACCCATGCATCTCTCGTAATAAAAATTGTTGGGTACACAACAAACAGAGTAAACTCCTCTGTTTACTTTGGATCGAAAATACATTTGAACTTCATAGATTCTACAACATCTGCATTGTGTGTAGGTTTGTGAGTGTGAACAGAACTTGACTGAAACAAACATCGATTTGGTTTATTGCAGAAGAACACGTAAAGCTTTCTGGAAGAGCAAGCACTACTACAGTCATTAACTGTCTCGCAAAAGCCAACTTAAAATTCTTGTATCCATTCCCGTCTTTGGCAGATTAATAAGGGGAGAAATCAAAAAGACTGTGTCTTACAAAGCTTTCATTATCACAATCTACTTTATAAGGCCAAATAAAATACGTTTCTTTGTATTATGAAAGAAAGCACATGCTCAATATATTCCCATTGACAGGTCATATGAACGCTCTACCATTGATGATTGCCAATATGTGGCAGAGCTGGCTGCTGCTTTCCCACCGCTTTCCTAAGCTGCATTCCTATGGAAAATAAAGTGTGCTTGGCAATCGATTTGGCTTTATGTCAAGCATACTGATTTGGGGAATAGGTATGAAACTTGAGAATGGGTCTCAGAACCCAAATATAAGAAAGAATGAGTTTGCCCAATCCACCACAAATGAAAGCTACTTTTTGAGATATAGGCGGGTCAGATAATTAGGGAGTTTATACAAAGACGGTTTTCCTAAACGAGATTTCAAACCTTCTTATGCCCCCTTTAGGATAGATGTAACATTGTTGGGCAGAAAAGAGTAAATTAGAATCATCTCTCACTCTAGGGAGGAAATATCGTGATATGGCTGCACAGGTTATGTTTTGGGGAATGGCCATCTATTTTTGCCCCAAAGACTGGAACAGCTTGTGGAGTTGTCCAGGAGAATGGACAAAAAGCCAGAGAAGAATTATTGATATTGATGCCATTTGAATTGACCTGACAGCAAAATACTCTAGTATTCTTCCAAGAAACCAAGCAAAAAGTGGCCATTCCCAAGCAAAGATCCAGGAGAGGCTAGAGCTGGATGAATTCGCCTCTCCATACACGTGGCCAGTTACGTCTGAGGTCATGAACATAAAGCCAAAATGACTCCTTTTCACGGAAACTTAAGATGCAGAGTTGTTTTTCAATGCTTGTTTCCAAACCCCTCTCGCATGGAAGTGAGACAGCTGGGTTCTGAGGATCTAACCACAGAATGTGAGTCGGCGAACTCAAACTTGGAATGACCCTTCTTATAACCTTTGAACTCAATTTAATCTGACTCATTTTGAAATCCCAACAGAGGTCAAGGTATTTTCGAGGTGAGACATCTCCCAATAAAACCAATATTACCACTGTCTGAGGCTGAACTGTGTACATTTTCACAGTTTAATGTATACACAACTGTTCCACAACCGCTAACGAACAACTGGCGCCCATGCATAAATAAAGTCCATTGAACCAAAGGGGAAGATCTAGTTCAAAATGAAAAATGTTGCTATTAAGACCACAATGCATCACACTGCTAAATTTTTAGCCTCATGCATAAAATTATAGCACTGATTGGCAGTTGCTAATTATAATACTACACTGTTAACACAGGACAACTCATTGTTCAGACCAAGTGGCACACATGTAGAAAATAAGAATTTTCTTTTTCAACAGAGCAAATGAACACAGATTGTTTCTTCAGCAAAATAGGAAACTGTAAACTTTGGGCTCATTCTGCAACTTTCCCCAATCCAGAATAAATAAAATCCAAAGGGGAAAAAAAAGAACACATTTTTTTTAAGCGCACCTTTTCGTCTATTACAAAAGCACAACCTAAAACGTATAAAGCTTTTTTTCTTTTTTTTTTTTTAAATCACAGTTACCAAAAGAAACAGTGAATAATTTATTACATACGCTATAATAACATTACTCTAAACACTATTATCTATGAGGTATATCTGAGAAAATTCGGTAAGGAATTGCGCGGTCTGCATTGCCAACATGCCCAGGTTCATATTAAAGCTTTGGAACCGTGAAGAACTAGAAAAGGGAGAAGGACAGGGAAGGCAGAGGAGGAGAGATAGAGAAAAAACCTTTGGTATTAGTACAAATCTCGTTCTTTGCAGGGTTGCATTGCAAAGCACCACAGTACAATAAGCCCACCAATGTACTGTATGGAGGCCCAGTGGAAGCTGAGGTATTCACAGGAAGGATTAAAAAAAGCACAGAGAAGTCCAGACTGGCTAAATCGTTGCTTTGGTTCAAGCAAGGCACTCGTCCCGTGGTTACGTCACACTTTGCAAGTGAAGCATGGGGCTGAGGGGGGATTGCTGAGGAGAGGTCTGCCAATCGGGGATGTTTTCTGTGTTCAGGCCGCCACCGGTCTGCCTACGTTCCCTCTTCTAGGGGCTCGGTGGTCGGAAGGCTGGGGAGGGCGGTGTTGGCTTATAGAGGAGCACTTCGCTGCTCAATGAAAAGATCTTTGTTGTGTCTCCCAGGTATCTGGAGAATTCTACTTCCAATAGGAATTTGGGAAGAAAACCAAAGCAATTTGCTGTTTGGAAGGCAGGCCTTACATCTCTGCCTGGTATGGAGGGGAGATGGAGCTTTGAGCCTGTTTGGACAGGAGAGAACTCTCACATGTGTCAGTACGGTGCTTGCAAACTACAGGAAGGGGGTAAGTGAGGGTTTCTTAACATCTGTCAACCTAACCTCTGATTTCTTCCACTGGCTGCACTCTGGATGCAGGGATCGGATGAGTTGACTGGTCTTTTCCCTTCTTAGCTTCTTTGTCTAAATTGTCTCTTAAAAAGCTAAAAGAGAACTACGTTATGTGAAATGCAAAATACTAGTACTCAATAAGGAACCATACAGGCTAGAGGCCGGTCTTTGCATATGTCTGAAACCCATTTGGTCAAAAACTGAGAATGATTCATTGGCTAACATACAAATCACAGTGATGACTGAATCTTAGTAGTGACTTAATCATTTAATGGAATCGGAAGAAACTTAAACAAGACCAATTCATTTCATGAGTAAGAAGGGAAAAGAATCAATTTTAAGTAATCATGTCTTAAACTGGCATATTGATTTCTCTGAAATTTTGAGGTCATCTTTTGTTTCCAATGAGTAATTTTTCAGCATCCAGTGAGGTAAGGCTTAAAGAAGTTCTCTCATAAATACAAAAAGTTGCCCTAGAAATGATGTATCAAGTCAAGGGGAAAGGGAAAAAGCTGAAGAGCTTAAATGTCACGTGTGCAAACAGTGATCAGACTCCCTCCCTCTGATAAATACTGACCTAAAAATATGCGTAATAGTTCAACTCAACAGACCAAGAATGCACTTTCTCTTCTCCCTTAATTAGAAGTTTATATATACAACACTCTGGAATGGGGAGGTTTTACAGTGATCTCACTGGATCAGTGTGTACTTCCAGGCTGTAAACCCCTCTATGAGCTCTAATAAATTAAGGCTGGCCACCTTTACAAGCAATTGATCATATGTGACTTTACGTTGAGATTCTAACTAGACAGATACTGAAATGCCTGTGACTATTTTTACAGAGTAAAAATGTTCAGTGACAAGCCCCAGGCCCCCTTCCTCTTTGCCAACGTGTGGCCCATCTCGGCAGAGGCAGCACTGAGCAACGGGCACAGACTGGAGGAGAAGGCGGGAGGCTTGTCTGGGCTTTGCCTCTAGATAGATACTTGTGTTGGATAACTATTTCACTCCCCCGGGCCTCCAGGGGCTGGACTAAAAGATTCCTAAGGTCCCTTCCAGCTCTACTATTCAATGATTAGAATTTCTATGGTCTAATCATTGGAAATCTCAACTGCGATAGCTCCAAAGCAGGGAACAGAGCTGGGACTGAAGGCCACTTCCAACCAGTCTTCTTCACCAATTTGGAGTTTGAATTTCAGGAATCCAATTACAGCAGCATCTGAACTTGCACCCTGAACATGTGGAGGGGACAGCAAACAAATGAGAGAAACACAGAAAATATCCCTTTCCAAATTAGCAGCCACTGTCGCATACATAACTATTTCTTTGGGGTATCTGAGCTGTGGCTGTACATACCATATGTCAGAGAGAATAGTTAAAATTATAAAAGAGCACAAGCAAAATGCAGACCGCACAGAGAAAGAAATCTTTGGTATCTTTGGTGTCATCAACACGATTAAAATTACAAATGGAAAAAGTCAGTGAGGTAGCCTTCTTTGGTTCTCACTAGAAATAGAAAGTTTTTCCTTTTTTTTTTTTTTCTTTTTTCTGCTTTTTTTTTTTCTTTTCCTTTTTTGTTTTGTTGTTTTACACGCACACAGAGTTCATTCTTGGAAGCAGCTAGTTTAAGGGTTTCCCTCTTTTTGCTGTTCTGATTTTTTTTTTTAATCTATTTTTTCCAGTTTCTGTACAGAAGCCCCAAAATCCAGGCTGGTGAAGCAGGGTCTCGGCTTACGTTTTCTGAATGCACGGGTTCGGGTTGAATAGTCATTGCTTGTCCACAAACTTTGCTCTGTTGTTCTGACAGCAAACAAACTGCAGTGCTCTCTATTGTTTTAAATAAAAAATATAAACTATATCGTGCACCTTTTGCAGGTGCTGAATAAGTTAAATAAATAAGTTACAATATGAAGGCTCTGAGGGCCCCAATAATTAAAAGGTGAAGTTCGCCTGGTACCAGGTGGGGCTGTGAACTTAAATTAAATAATTTAATCACTGCTACTTAAACTATTTTCAAAGTTAATTCAAGAAGGAAAAATACCTCGACATTTTTTTTGTAACCTGTATTTCTCCCCTGTGTGTAACAGAACTTCTCTGCTTTATAAAGCAAAACTTCAAGGGAATTCTAAAAGGGACTGTGCATCTCTGATGCACAATTGGTCTAGGTTTTCATAAATAAGCACAAAGAGTAAAACCAAAGTAAAGAAAGATGATTAAATAATTACTAAAATCCTATACATTTGTGTGCTAAAATCTAATTTAAATAAATTAATTACATTAATGGTACTTAGCTTGTTGGTCATAACCCAAAGAGATGAAGGGAAAAAAAAAAAGGTTTCTTTTGACTGTCTTCATTTTTCGATGGACAAAATGTATAGCTTCTTTCCATAGTCTAAATGAAAATAAAGCAGGAAATTCTAACGTCTACACTTTCTCACTTTCAAAAAGACCATTTAAGTGTGACAAGCATGAAAAAAAAATCACCACGTTCCCTGCTCTTAGCTAGTGCAGCATCCCCAAGACCATGTCACCATTTCCTCCACCCTGGAAACCAGAACTCACTTTCTCCTTATTAGTTCATGCTTTACTTTGCCATTTTTTCCTTCTTTTTCTTTTTTTTTGGTGTGTGTCCTTTTTCAGGTCTTTGGATTTAGCTTTAGTTATGAGAGATCCAGAATAAAGCTATTCAACCGAAGTTATCAAGCACGTGTCATTCTTACACAGATGATTAAATAATATCCAAGTTTTCTTGAAAGTTGAGTTTATCTTGGATGTGCCCAAATGAAGGTAATTCCAAGTGTACAGAATGAAGATGCTGGGATACTTTTTTTTTTCCTGCACTTTAGTTTTCAATGTTACAATAAATAATAAAAAACAATGTACATTGTAGAAGTACCACATACATGTTAAATGATCATTTAAAATGTATTTATTGTAACAGATCACTATTTATGTACATATGAATGTGTCTGTGCACACGTGTCTGTGCAGTCTGAACACTCAGAGGCAATGTGTGTCGCTGTGAGGATGTCTATGAGAATGCATGTTGAAAGGTGCATCTAAATCTGTATACACCCAAGCTGACAGACTGTATAAGGTTTAGGCAAACTTATCTACCAAGGTTTACGCTGTGAGAAATGCCTCTGCTAAAGATGGAACAGAGTGGAAGACTTCCATGGAATGAACGGACCTGTAGCAATGTGTCTTTTTTTTTTCCTATACACATTTTCTCCACTAAAAGGGAATTAGCTGGTTAATTCCAGGCAACCAAACTCAAAACTGGTAAGGAAAGCTTAGGCTCAAGCTTCAACTTGCCTCAGACTGTCAGAACCTTTTTGGTATCTGAGAACAATGAATACTTCCGGTCCCCATGGGTTTCATGGAATAGCCCATCAGCTTCAACTGTAAGTTCTGTGTCTACCTATGTGAAGCCCTATGTTATTTTAATATATATATGTATATGTATATATACGCACACACACACACACACACACACACATATATATATATAATTTTATAACCCATTCTGAGACTTTCTAAAACAAACAAACCCTCCCTTCCCCCTGCCCTTGGAAAGAAACAAATCAAAGGTAGAAAATAGGCACTGGGACATCCATATTTAAAGCCAATGTCATTAACTTAGGAGATTTATACAGCAAACTTGGGTGCACCTTCTGCCTTTAGTAAGGATTTTGTGGCCTTATCTGAAAACTAGAATCTCCTGTTGTTTTAGAGGTGACTTGGTCTTAACTAAACGTACAAAAGTATTAAGTTCTCCAGTCTTACAGGTAAACATCCGAATGTTACAGACATAACAGCTCTATCCCTTTTCTGTCTACTGTCTTTCACTCTCTCTTCCTGGTTAGACTAACAAGTCTGAATCACAAGGCATCAGCAGCAACAGCAACAAAAAATCAGCTCTGATCTGTTAGGATTCGGGACAGTTATCATCACAGTACCTGTGTCTGGGCTTTGGGGTCAACCTTGACCACACGTATCACCTCTTTTTCTCTACTTTTTCATATACTCCATTATTCTTCAACAACACTGGAACCCAGCCTGTTCTTCTTCTATGTTTAAAAATTCCTACTATACAACCTCCTGAAAAACAGAGTTCACCAAAAAGGTATACTGTCATGACATTTCGGTAACGGTAATCAAAAAGACACTTCTATAATTCTACCAGCATTTTTAGAAGTGGGAAAGTGTTCGCCCTGCACCCAGTAATGATATAAAAAAAAAATATGTTCAACTTTAATTTATTGGCATGACTAGGTGGGCACCCAGCACAGGTAAAGTAAAATGGGTGATCATCTAAAAGGTATTTATGACAACACTGTAAAGCAGTTATACTCCAATAAAGATGTAAAAAAATAAATAAATAAAAAAATAAAAGGTACTTATATTTGGCTTTGAAATACATTGTTTGATTTACAAAAATGTATGTATGTGTATCAGATTTATTCCTAATTTTGATTTTATTTTAGCTAGTAATAAAAATTAGCTTGAATTTCCAAAGCCCATAATTGCCAAGAGCCTGCAGGAAAAGAGACACTGCAGAGGTGATGCCTTGATTTCTTCAAAGTGTCACGTTGGTACCTTCCTGCCTCATTCCCGCCTGTACTGTTAAGTGGTACAACCTACACACTACTTTACATTTTAGAAAAGGCTTTAAATATTGTGGATGAGTTTTTATTGTTGTTGCTGTTTTCTTTTTAAAAAGAAATATATTGGCTCTTTTTTTTAATAAAAATTTCTTGGAATGAAAGAATTATATCCCCAGGACCAAAATCACATTGAAAACAAAAGTAAGCAAGCCTATTTCCCTAAAGAAACAGAGAATTTTCCACTCAATAGCCTTTGGATTTCTGTTGCTTCGAGAATGTGAATTTTGGTTCAGAACTGTCCCTTCACACTGCCCCTTTCATTGCTGATGGCTGAGGCATGCCTGGAATTTTTCTTGGATTGAGGAAATGGATCCTCAATCCAACAGGTTAAACGTTGAAGTCCAAAGAGTTATTTTTTTCTGAAATTATTAACTTAAAGTAAGGTTTAAAAATGTTTGAGGAAACTTACTGGGTCAAATTCCATTACCTTCCAGTTTGCAGGGTTTTTTTTTTTTTTTCTTTCAGCTTTTTAACAAACTGAAATTCTGTAGGGCTTAATTTTTCAATACACAGATATACAGATACACAGATGTATTTATATATGTACGTAAATAATTTTTTAGAAGCAAGCACTTCTCTCTGGTATGGCATTATCTGGTATGAGACATTTATCAAAAGTCCCTAGCGGGAAGTTCTTGCCTTTTTTTACATTATGACATCTTCCTCTGGTCACCAGGAGTGCTGAGGGTGTATGTGACTACACCTGGTTTGACCAGGGTTGAAATCTCAGGCCACAAAGGCAGCCTTTTTCAGTTTAGACATCTTCATAGGATGCCAGAGACCTAGATGCTGACATTAGCATGCCAAAGGATCACTAACCAAAGCAAGCAGGCTCGGTTCCTCAGTCCAATCTCTAGAAGAACAAGCATTTCCATCGGCCATGAGTCACAAGGATTCATTTAGAGATACCCAAGTTGAAATTCATTTTGATCCACCCATAGGAGAGTTCCCCTGCTGAAATATGCTCTTTTCTTGGTCATTCGACAAAGGAGACATGGAGAATGGGCAAGAGACAAAGTGACACAGGGCAAAGTCAAGGAACATCCCCAGGTAGGATGAGTTATAGAAGCCATGGAAAGTCGCCTTCTTTAGTGGCTACATGGCTGCTGCCCCTGCAAAGGGAGACCCACACAGTGGGAGGAAGGAGGTGGCATAATAGACAATGGGGTTCCCAAGGGCAGGACTCTGGGGTTCTCCCCAAACCCTGCCTTGTGTTTTCTCTCTAGGACTGAGACACCCGCACCCCCCAACACCGCTGCCTCACCCCAGTGCCGGCCGTGGCTGCACACAGGCTTGTCTAAACTAATTGGTCATTACCACCCTGAGGAAACCTGATCAACCCATTGCAGCAGGAGTTGGACTTCCCCTGTGAGAAGTCCCTTCGGTGGATCTACTTACTGAGGGGCATCTGGAACACCCTGATGGGACAGGGCGGTTCCTGGAGAACAGACCTCTGGGCTGGCCTCATCTCTGTAACTGGTGGGAATGGACCACTGAGCTTTCCCAGCAGTTAGAGAAGATGAACACTCCCTGGCCACGGCCCAGAACTGGTGGATGGACCTCACTCACCACCCTGATCATGGTTGAGACATAGAATAGAGAAGACTCAAAATACAAATAAAACTCATTCGTCCCATGGGTCCACTTAGCAACAGGTTAACTGTTGAAATGCTTAAACTTGACTTTCAACCTTTCCCAGGAATTTTCACAGAAATCTGAATACTCTAAATCATCCACAGCAGCAAATATACTCTGGGATGGCATGAGAAAGGAGCACAGTTCTGAACTGAATACTTAAGAAATGAAGCACTTGACAAAAACAAGATGTGAATTTGAACAGCAATAACTTTGGGTTATCACCAGTGTCAAGTTGAATCTATATATGTATTCATATATTATATATATCTCTTTCTTTAGAAATGCAACCTTTACAGCTGATTTTTAAAAAGCTAATAGAAAAGTAGAAACTGACAATTATTTTTACACATTTTCCCCCACCCCCCTGTTAGGATGTAGCAATCATGTGAAGACGAGGCTTGTCAATTCCTCTATAAATTCTTTGGTTCTGTGGCTTGGGAGAGGATGTGTCACCGAGACCCCTACCCTTGACCCTCACTCCCCTTCCCTCCCCTGATGATGAGACTCTGAACATAGAAGGAACCAAGACTAAGGATTAAGCATAACATTCAAGTGACAATATTATTCCCCACGCTCTGCTGAGCAGAGAGGAGAACTGTTCAGTATCCCAACATCTTAAACTTGGATTCCATGGAACCTTTTGAGAGATTCCATGTCGGGTAGAAAGCCATAAAACAAAATGATAGGGAAACAATAAAACCAAACAAATGACCCTTTCCTTTCGTGGCTCAGAAACAAAATTGATTACCTTTACACAGATCAATGGCGCTATTAGTATTTAAGCCAGGCAAGAGGAGATAATGAACTGAAACAAAGGTGTGAGAAATCCTCATCTTTGGTATTGTAGCTGTTGAGGTTTCTGTTGCTCTGTTCCGTGTTCTTTTGAAAAACTGCATAGGCACAAATTAAAGACAATCTTCAACTTTTAGATTACCGCATGAGTTGTCAAATGAAGCAGCAGCCACGGAGGCTTTTCCTTATTTCTCTTCCTGTCTCAACCCTTTCTTTAAAATCTGCTTCCAAAAAATGTCCCAAGAGGTCTGTTTGAACACAGTGTGTCTCGCTGTTTTTCTGTTTCTGGTTTTTGTTTTTTTGTTTTTTTCCTTTTCTGGCGAGCTTCCTTCTCGTTGGTGGTGATTTTCGGTGATTTACGTTTTTATCTATTTATTCATTTTAATGGGACAGTTTTGTTTGTTGCAGAAGTAGGCGCAGAAAAAGTTTCTTTGGTTTCGATTAAGTAATTCATAAAAAAAGTCAGTCTCAAGTGTCTGTAAAGAATCATTGCAGTGTTTGGCTTGCTTTGAACACCCCCGTGGTGCCCACCTGGGGCCATTCACTGGTAAATATGCACATGGTGACCTTTGCAATCTCCCAGGGTTCTGTGGGTGCTCTTCCATTTGCCGTGGGAAGGTGACAGCCAGGAACCAGAAAGCCACTCGCTGGGTGGCTTGGCTAACATCCTTGGTGTAGCCGGTCCACTCAGCCCGACGATGAACCAAATGCAAGAGCTGAATGCCATTCGGAGTTGCAGAGGTTTTCTGACTTCTAAGAAGTAATCACAGTATTTTTCAGGCTAGAAAATGGCAAGTAATAAATGTCTTTGGTTTGCAGTATTCTGCTTCTTTGGTGTGCTGTGTTTTCTCCAGATTTATTCAGCTGTTTTGCTAGATGATTCAACAATGGAAGAGATTCAGGACCAGATGACGGTTATGAGTAACACGTATGGTGGTTTGAATTATTTATTTTTTCCTTGCTATGAAACACTGAAAACGTCCCTACCGATGGGATGGACAAGGGAACAACCCAAATCTGAAGGAGCGAGAATGTATCATGTGGTCATAACGCACAATAGGAGGAACCAGGTGACAGATAACCAAGAAGGATACATTTGTGATCTAAAAAAATCTAGATCTTTTAAAATGCTGCATTTGCTCCGTGTACTGTAACAGTTAAATTGGCCTCCTGAGTGTGCGTCTGCATTATGTACAAACAGAATTTGTAGCAAACTGCAAAATGTGCTTGAAGCCATATTCCCAATGATTCCCTCATGACTTCCTAACTGGTGTCTTGAAAATCGAGATGCGGTGAATCCAGAACCTTCCTGACTTCTCTGTTTATCTTCGTTGTGCTTGATACTTTGAGCTCAAGTGAACTGATCTGGTTTTTTTTTTTGTTTTTTTTTTTTTGATGGATCCAAGACCACGTGAGATCTCCAGGAGGTAAGGAAAAGAAAATTGTAAACTGGATCAACTCAAAGCATTCTAAACCATTCAATGAAAAAGAGGCCTGAGTTGGAAAAACAGGTCCTCGGATTCTTTTTTTTAACTTCCATATTTAAAACTTGTGCTCAGTAATTGTCATTCTGATGTTTTTTTATGTTATGGCTGTGAACGTCGATGAACTATGGTATGATGAGGCTAAGCACTTGGAAAGCAAATGAGGTCGTTCTTGTTGCTAGATTCTTCTCTTGTTGTAGCATCTTGGGAGCCCAAACTGAGAGTCCTTACACAGGCCAGAGTCCCACTATTACTCACGGGAACTTCGACTGCAAGAGGCTGGCGGGACTCAGAGCGGGACCGTTGACATTCTAAGCAATCCTGAGCTTGACTGACACCACGCTGAAACTGACTTGCTGCAGAAAGGCCCCATTTGGGTTTCTGAGGTGCTCAACGTACTTGCTCAGAGGACAAGGTCCGGTTCAAAGAGATTAGTTTTCAGCTTGCACTTGGACTCCATAGCCACTAAAAACCAACGAACGAAAAGAACACCTGGCCTATGATTACAGCTAGAATAGAATTTTCTTTTCAAGAGAATTGTGCTTTCAAATCACCAGTGAAGGGCCCCAGCTAAGAATCCAGCGTCTTTTTCCTTTGCATTTTCTTTTGGTATCTTTTGTCCTCATTTGGAGGTGACTTGTGCCCAACTGAGAGTCCTTCCATCACGCTTTGGTACAGGTGCCGGAGGCGGACGAGGGGCCCCCCGTGCTCAGATCGTCCTGCCACTTCTCCAGGCTGCGGCGCCGGGCATTCATGAAGAAGTTGCTGACGGTCGTAAGCTCCAGGCCCAGCTGCTGGGAAATGGTGATCTGCATCTCCTTGGATGGGCGTTTGTTCTCCTTGAAGATGGCGAAGAGCGTTCGGCGTTGGAGGTCGGTGAACACCAGGCGGGATTTCTTCTGGGAATTGTTCCTGTCTTTGTTTGGTTCTTGCTCTTTGCGTTTGCACGCTTGAAGGGGAAGAGAAGAAGGAGAGAGTCAGTGCGAGCGTGAGAACGTGATCCACTGAGAACATTGACAAAGTCAATGGGGATGGAAAGTCAAAGGGGATGTAAACCGTTAAACTTTATTGTGCAAATTGCCCAGCTGTCAATAACCAGCCTTCCCAGTTCATCTATGGGTGATGGAAAGCCTCGGTTAGTGGGGGAAGGGAGAAAGGAGAAAAGAGCAGGGCTGTTTACACAGTCTGGTTTTGAACCAAATGCTTTCTCTTTCACTCCCTACCCCCCACTGCCACCCCCTTAAAACTCTTTACCTGTGAAATCAGGTGCTCTGAAGGGATAAGTGACTTCCCCAGGGGGAAGCCTGGTTACTAAGTTCCTCTTTCATGGTCACCCTCTGGAATTGTTTACAGATGAGCCACAGTGACTTTCTGGAGTCAAAACTTAAAAGTGCGTAATTTCTCAGAATCAAAGCTTCCACCCTCGTGACTCAAAGAATTGTTAACAGAATGAAATTAGAAGTGACAGAGTGATGGTATCATCCTGACCCCAAATCCCGTTCTTCTAGACTTTTGAAAAATAAAAAAAATAAACAGGAGGGAAAGACTGTGAAAAAATTGGTTTAACCAGTTTTAATTTGGCTGGTCTGAAGTAAAGCCAGTACAAGAAGACCAGGGCTGAGGTTGGCCAAAGAACCCAAATTTACAGTGGATTATTTTAGGGCCCTAGATGTGTCAATTAGTAGATGCAGAGTCTCTGATTCAGTAGATGGGTATCCACATCTGGGGTGCCATGTGCAGCCAGGACATTAATTTATGTGTCACTACCTCTGCCTTACCCTACAAGTTTCTAGAAGGCAGGGATCAGGTCTGTGTGATATTTCCGACTGGCTCTTTCTGGAGCCGCGGACATAAATGAACACTTGGGATGCTGATGACAAGTGGTGTCTTGACTCTTTCAGGAATTTGCACACTTCACAGACAGATTGGGTCTCAGAAAAGTAACTTTTAAGGGCTAAATAATATTGTGCATACAAATCACAAATTTAAACATGGGAACACGTGTTAAAATCACTGGACAGAAACCACAGCTCATCCAGGGGTTCTGTACCGCCTCAGCAGAGCTAATCCAGGAAAGGCGAGGAGGGAGCAGAGGGCCGGCTTTGAGCATCCTTCCCTGGATCAAGTCCTACTGGACATTCTGGCTCCAGGTTGAGAATTTCTTTGTACTCAACTGACACTCCCCTAAGGCTAGCAGTCGTCTGGAGTGCTGTCTGGAAGCCTTTTCATACTTCTCAAAGCCCTGATTTGTGAGTTTTGCTTCTGAGCTTTGGGTCAGGCCATTTTCTACTCTTTGCATTCTGCAGGGAGCATTTGGTATAGTGGGGCCGCTGGCTGCAGTTTGAGTATCAGGGGAACATCCTTCAGACTGATGGGTCTTCGGATTTAACCTAAGGACCAACACTCATAGCAAAGATATTCTGGAAGCTGAACTTCCCCCTACCCAACTGGCCATCCTCTCTGGTGGATGCTATCCGCCATGAAGGATCACTCCTGAAATAAGTGAAGAGCCATGATAAAAAGGGCAGGAACAGGAGAACCCTCAAAAAGGAACACTGTTGGGCTACGTCAGCTTTGCGGAACCCTCTCTTCCTGACTTCTCCTTCTCTCGTTTCTAAAAGTAAACGTATTACCTTTGAAAATTAAACACAACACACACATACACACCTATAAAAACAGTATGTTTCCATCCCAAACCCCATTCTCTTGGGAGGTTTGGACGTTTTCAGATAAGGGGCGCTTCCCCCGAAATGGGAACTCAGAGAGAAAGGGCTGAAACGGCTTACAGTCACCCTTCTCCCACAGGAATTTCCCGGTAATGATTTCTTCTTTGATTATCCCTGGGAGGATCTTACACTTCTGTTGGATTTTTGGATAGTTACCATAACCTCATCTGTAGACTTCCTCTCTCTAGTGCAATCCTCTACAACAGTGCTTCTAAAGTTCAAGGTGCACAGGGATCATTGGGAAGCTTGCTCAAATGCAGATTCTGAGGCAGTCAACCCAGGTGGGGCCCGAGAACCTGCATTTCTAACGAGCTCCCAGGTCATGCTGCTGCTGCTGGCCCATATGCCTCGGTTTAACTAGCGAGCATCTACCTGATTTCTAAAATCTCAGAGGAGCACCCTGATGGAATGGAATGTTCTGGAACCAGATGCCTGGATTCTCTCACCTGCGCTCCTTCACCTACAAGACTTGGGACCTCGGTAAATGACTTAACCTTTCAGTGCCCGTCTTCCTCACCTGCATAATGGAAATAAGGTGCTCACCTCTGTAGAGGCTTACGTGAGGCAAAGTGTGTGAATGCTCCCTCCCCACCTTCCCTCTGGCTGCATAACCCCAGTAATCCTGAGGACGATAAAAAGCAGAATTATTCTCATTTTAAAATGAAATAAATGGAGACCTGAGGGTGTAAGCGATTGACCTGAGGTCACATTCCAAGTTGGCTGCAGACCCAGGGCAAGAATCCAGCCCTTGGGTCTGTCCATCTTTCTCCCCTATAGAAATGGCACCCCACGCCATTGGCACCTTAGAGGGACTCTATCTGCACGGCAGCCTCGGAGGTTCTACCCCCCCACCCCGAGATTCTGACTTTTACCTGGGGGGGCAGTGTTCTGGAATCTGGGGAGATATTGAATATAGTTCCCTGTGCGGTACGGTAGGTCCTGTTCTTTATTTTATATACAGTAGTCTGCATATGTTAATCCCAAACTCCTAATTTCTTTCTCCCTCCCCATCCCCTGCTATCCCCTTTGGTAACCATACGTTTGTTTCCTATGTCTGTGAGTCTATTTTTTGTTCGTAAATAAGTTCATCTGTATCACTTTTTAGATTCCACATACAAGTGATATCATATATTTGTCTTTCTCTGTCTTACTTCACTTAATATGATAATCTCTAGGTCCACCCATGTTGCTGCAGATGGCATTATTTCATTCTTTTTATGGCTGAGTAGTATTCCATTGTGTGTGTGTGTGTGTGTGTGTACCACATCTTCTTTATCCATGAATCTGTCAATGGATATTTATGTTGCTTCCACGTCTTGGCTATGGTAAATAGTGCTGCTATGAACATTGGGGTGCATATATCTTTTCAAATTAAGAGTTTTCTCTGGATATATGCCCAGGAGTGGGGTTTCAGGGTCATATGGTAGCTCTATTTTTAGTTTAGTTTTTTTTTTTAAGTTTTTGGCACGGGGGATCCTAGGTCCCCGACCAGGGATCAAACCCATACCCCCTGCATTGGAAGCGTGGAGTCTTAACCACTGGACTGCCAGGAAGTCCTACTTTTAGTTTTCTAAGGAACCTCCATACTGTTCTCCATAGTGGCTCCACCAATTTACATTCCCGGCAACAGTGTAGGAGGGTTCCCTTTTCTCCACACCCTCTCCAGCATTTATTATTTGTAGACTTTTTAATGATGGTCCTTCTGACTGGTGTGGTGGTGTATTTGCACTTTTAATAGGGAGTTTAGACAGTATTGATGCAGGTCCATGTTGGCCTGTCAGGTACATATGATTTAAGAAACAAATGTTAAAAGTTTAACGTTCAGCAGCCTGCAGAGAGAGAACAGATCATCAGATCCTGTGTATGCCTTGCCAACAGCTCTCCAAAGACAACAGACTCTACGTCAACAAATGCAGAGCTGCAGCTTGTGGTCGGCCAACGTACGGCAAGTCCAAAAGCCCAAAATAATGAGGCCGCAGGTACATGACCGGCCCCAAGTCCTCACAGCTGACAGTTGCCACTTCATGATTCTTACAAAAGCAGTTGGTCAGGAGCTGAAGGAAAATACAAACAAGAGGGCAAACACCTGCTTTGAAAGTCTAAGAAAAAGTAGACGGATTGAATGATGTCTGGAAGCTGGCAGGAAGGTGGGAACCTCAGAATTTCTCAGACAAGGTGTGGAGCTAGCTTTGCCCAGAGGCACAGTCAGAGTGTAAATGGTTTGGGTGTTAGAACATTACACGCTACAAATGCCCATTTCAAAACAGCTAGGGAAATGTCAAGTAGCTCCCTACGGCCCAGGAATGTGTGTTAGAAACCCAACAGACGGTGTTCATCAGTGGTGTGGATGGAGTGGGTTCCTGCCACTCACGATAAACTCTGCTCCAGGAGGGTGAGAGGTTAGCCCAGACTCCTGCAGGCACTGGGATCTGCTTCTCTTCCCTCTTCTAGGAAGGAAGCAGGGAGGGCGTACCATGGGGTGATGTGTGTGTTGCCTGACGGGAAGAGAGAGAAATCCCTCATTCTCCATCTTCCTTCCTCTTCGGGGGAAGTGGTCCCTGTGTGGGTCATGGAGGTTTGAGGGCTCATTTCTATTTCAAAGACAGGGAGAAATCATGTTTTTGCCCACAATGAGGCTACCTCCTGGGGCCACAGTGCCTTTTCCCTCCTTTTGGGGGCAGGAACGATATCAGCTCAGATGGGGAAGGCTGCCTGTCCCCCGTGGACCAGGACCTGGGACTCGCAGGTATATACAGATAGGGGTATCTGTGATTAGTAACAGAGGTGATAGCTACTGCCTAAGTAGGGTCCTGGGTAGACAAATTTTTTAAACCACTGGGTTCCCAGGGTGAAATAATAAGAAGGGAAGCCCTGGTTCAAGGCACAAGCCCTCCCCGAGACCGTGAGATGCCAATTCACCTTTTCCCAGGTGGTCACCCTCAGAGGGTCAGAGACAAAAGTGCATCTCGAAGCATGCGCCACTTCCCTGGAGCTGATCTTCCTAAACCAGGAGAGAAAGAAGAACTTCTCTCTACCACTGGCCCTTTCTCTCTGCTCCGCACACGGTCAGGCTGCTCCTGGGCATTCTCAGGAGCCCAGCTGTCCTCGGGCGCCCAGGGGAACTGGCCATAGCGCTGTCCAGCGCCCGCACACGGACAGCACGAAGGCGCGCCCCGTCAGGCACGTGGCAAGGTTGTAAAGCCAGAAGTCATTCCCATTAGAAGGCGGCTCACAGGCAGGTGAGGCAGGGTGAGGGGCGGTACCAGAGGCTCAAGAAATAATATTAAGGAGGCCACGGAAAGCAGTGCGTCACTCCGGTGAGGGCCCTGGCGCCGACCCCAGAGGGCAGTGACTGTGTCGTTTCTCTGATGGAAAAGGCTTATTTTCACCCACCCCTAATTTTACTTCTTGGGACAAAGGTCTTTGGTATTTGCCTGCTAGGGGTGGAGAGCTGTGGGAAGCCAGGGCCCGAGCCGCGGGGCGGGGAAGGGAGGCAGGCTGGGAGGGAGAAGCAAAGCTGGGGAGGGCCGCCACCTCTGCGCCGCCCGCCTGGTTTTCGCCGTGGTCTCCTCTGGGAGGGCCCGTGCCTAGACGCGGGCGGGCGGAGCGACCTCGGCTGTCAGTGTCTGCAGGGTAAGGGGGGTGGTAAGGAGCTAGTTCTACGAGGCAGATCCAGGCCGGGGGTCATCGGAACCGCGCTTCGCTTTAACGCCTGGTCCCACAGCCGCAGGGGCTTCAGCTCTTCAAGGCCCCTGCGCGTCTCCCTCCGCCCGTAACTCCATCATCACGCCTGAGTCACAGAACGACGGCGCTCCTGTCGGGTCTGGGGCTGTTGGTTTCACGTGGGGAGCTAGAGGTCAGCGAGGTGAGCCTGAGAGGCAGGCAAGGTCTGGACTCCCATGAGCACTTTCTCTCTTTATTTTTATTTTATTTTTAAATTTTTGGCCATACCCCGTGGCATGCGGGATCTTAGTTCCCTGACCAGGGATTGAACCCATGCCCCCTGCATTGGCGCGTCTTAACCACTGGACCGCCGGGGAAGTCCCAGCACTTTCCACAGGCTCTTTGACGGGAACGTGGGGCAGAGGTGTGGATTCCCATTCTGCACGTGGTGAAGGTTCAGTGACTTGTTTAGGGTGACACAACTAGCGTCAGGGCTGAGACGTTGGCCTGGAAACCCCTTCCCAGCCCCGCCTCGGTCCTGAGGGGCCGGGGAAGTAAGAGGCACCCAAAACCGGCCCGAATCCTCGGTCCTCCCTGCTCTGGAGCTGAAACTACCCACGCTACTGGGATTTTGACCCAAGAATTCAGGTCCCTGTTGAACAACTTCTGCTGTATTCTGCTGGCCTGAAACGCTCCCATTTGTTTTTGGAGAATCCGGCCCCATCTCATGATTTGCTACAGAGTTACGAGTACCGGAAGGGTCCCTCGGGCTCCTTCAACAAGCTGACAGGAAAGGAAAATGTCTCATGGAAATGAATTACAGACTTGAAACAAAAGCCTTTGTAGTTTTATTTTTCTTGAGGCAACTGATGGGGGGAGAAGACTAAAATGGACGAGGGCAGGGCGGTTTCCATCCAACCTAAGCTCAAATTCAGCTCGGCCATTCACTAGCCGTGTGACCTGGGTATGATCACCGGGCCTCCCTCTCCCTTGGGGTGACTGGGCCAGAAATGATTGACGGGTCCATTCCATCCTTCGGATGGATTTGCCCTCCATGGTCCTCTCCCTCTGCCTGGTACCATACAAATGCTGTCTTCCTCAGTGACATCTCCTGGAGGGGTCAGAAGAATTAAGGACATCGTTGGCTGTTAATCTGCGAGCTGTTATACACAATCCACTCTGCCTCTCAAGTCCCATGTTGGGCAGGTGCCCCTTTGGGGGATACTTGCCCCACCTGCCTTAGTGAGAAATGGAATCGGGGCTTTTCTTTCCTTCTGGACTTGAAGCTTCTGTGTCTTTAACCTCCAGGACCGCCTCGCAGGGGTCATGAATGACCTGCTGGTGAAGGTGCCGAGCGTGAGTTAGCAGCAGGGCAGTCGTGCTACAATGTGGTGTCGAGGTCTGGAATCGTCGGCCCCCTTTGGCTTGTCCTCTCATCTCTGATCTTGCCGATTTGTTTGTTCTCCGCTGGTTGTCTCCTTCTCATGAGCTTTCTGGCCTGTCCCAGTCCTCCAGGAATCCAGCAGCCCTTCCCTCTTCTGCCCCCGTGCTCCCCTTCCTGCCCCCCAGCTCCACGCTTCTCCTCCCTCACAGCCCAGCATCACCTCCCGTGTTGACCGGTTAGCCCTGGTGTCCTGCGGAAATGGACCTTTCCTTCCAACCCTCCTCCCTGGAAACCACAAACACACAGGCCGAAGAGAGGTCCTTGCAGAGGCCCTGGGGAGGTGAGGGGCCGAGCCCCCGCAGAGGAGGGGAACTCTGGCTCCACGAACATGATACCATGTCCAGAGATGCTCGAGGATGGGCAACGGAAAGCCACCCTCCAAGAGGTATCTGGAAGAAGCGCCAAAGTCTCAGGTGTAGGCCTAGAAGAATCTTTTTCAGTGTGGTTTCTGCCCCCCGGCTGGCTGCCCCGACCCCAGGCTCCCCTCCTGTGCTGGCTGATGCTGAAAGCCTCCTGCTTCAGCTTAATCCAGTCAGTGGAAGGCTTAACCCCTGCCAGACTGACTGCACCCCTCCCCCTTTGGAAGAGGGCCGTGTAAATCCCCCTCCGCAGTCATTCTGTGCAACGTCCTCAGTACAAGTGAGACGCGGCTCTGAGCGCAGGCTTGGAGATGGGGGAGCTGAGGCTTCCGGGAAGCAAGGCAGCCCCACAGTGGGCAGTGAGGCTGGCTAACTGCAAAACTGGCCCCAGTTCTTCTCGTCCCACCATCCCTGTCCCCTGCAATGTCGCTCTGCAGCTCCCCTCCAGCACGGGATGGAGTTCGTCTGTCTTTCCCGGATCTGGGCCGGTCTGGCGATTTGCTTTGGCCAACTGAATGCGGCAGAAGGGACAGCCCAGGCCTCGAGAAGCCGAGTGCTTTGTTCACGCTCTTGGAGCTCTGGCCGCCACATGACAAGCCCAGGCCTGCCCGGGTCAGCCCACCCCAGCTGCCCCAGCAGCTGACTGCAGCGAGCCCAGCTGAGACCCCTCAAGCGTGGCCTGGACCAGCAGAACTGCCCAGCTGACCTGGAGACTCCTGAGCAAAAATAAACGTTCATGGCTTTATGCCATCGGTTTTGTGGTTCTGTGTTACGTGGCATTCCTGTGGTGATATACAGCTGACAAAGAAGCAAAGAACAGCTGTTGCCTTCCTGCCCAGGCAGGGAGTCACATGTAGGGTAAGAAGTCTCAGCTTGAAGTCATGACCTTGTTTCAGATTCCACATTGGCCACTTATCAGCTGCATGACCTTGAGCCTCAGTTTCCTCATCTATAAAGTGGGGATACTAATTGCAAACCCCTCTGGACATCAAGGGGCTAGCTGTAATGTCGGTGTGCACAGTAGGTGCTCAGTAAATATCCTTCCTTCCATCATAGAGAAGGAAGAAAGAGGAAGGGGGGTGAGAAAGTGAGGTTAAGAATTCATAGTCTGAAATGATTTGCCAAGACTTACTCAACGGTAGATGAAGTGTCCAGAGGGCTTATAGCAAACAAAAGGTTAAAGATTTTTGTTTTCCTTGTGAAGCAGTCTCAGAGCCAATTCCCAGCCTCGTAGAAAAGGTAAGACTGTGATGTGTTTTTACATATGTGTCAGAGATCCTAATAGGTTTTGGACCCCTGGTGTTTCCTAACATCACTAATTTATGTCCAAATACATTCTACATATGATGGGTATTGTTAGCCCCTAATAAATAATGCAGACGTGCTCTACTCTCCTTGCATTCAGTGAATACTTTCCCTGAATTGCTCAATGTGATCTCGCCAGGGCACCGGGTGGGGTGGGGAAGGAAGTCATCGGGGTGTGCATTTTTCAGCGTGGTCACTTAACCTCCGAGTATATGGGTTTGAAAACGATGCCGAAGGAGAATCATTTCCAGCTTTCAGCTGGAAAGCCTGAAGCTGCCATCTTCCAAGGGCTGTGCAGAGCGGGAGAGTGACCCTCTCCAGCAACAAGGGCACACCCACAGGGGCTGGAGTCGGGTTGGAAAGATCAACTGAGGCAACCAACTGGGTTATGCTGGAAAAATCAATTACAAAAGTAAGGTCGTATTTGTACCTCCAGCCTTGTTCGGAGAATTCTGTGGGGTTTGGAGGTAAGAAGAGGGAAATCAACTCCTTTTACTTCCCTTTGTTACTGTCAGGATGGGAAGGAGTGATGGCGTCCAGGAAGGCTCCCTTCCTCTGTAACTAATTTGCATATTCAAGAGCTTTTAAAATAATAACAGCATCCCTTGCATTCAAATAGGGAAGCAAGAATAGAAGAGTTACATACTCTGATAGTACATATTTAATGTTCAGGAAGCCATCAGTGCTGAACAATGCCATCAATGCAGGCTCCTCGGGCCAGCAAAGGGAGAGGTGCTGGCACACTGCTACAGGGACCTGGAGAGGAGGGGTGTGACACACAGGACTTGGGGTTCAGGCTCTGAGCATTGGCCACTAAGGCCAGAAGGTGGCGCACCAATCACTCACCGGGGAGGCGCGAGGGCTTGATGAAGGGGGAGGGGCTGCAAAGGACAAGATCTTTTCATCATCATTTGATTATCTTGTGCTCTTTAAAACTTGGAAACTATAAGTAGTTTGCAGTTAGATGCTTTACAGTTTTCCCTGCTTCTCTTTGATTCCTGACCTTATTACTGAACTCCACCTTGGTCCAGATGGTCACAGAGCCAGTAGGGTGAACTTGGCCCCTGAGAGCTAAACTCCAACTTCCCTCTTGTTTCTCCAAACATCCCTGGCCTGAGTCTAAGGGGAAACTTAATGGCTTTGTCTCCGGGATGGAGCTGGCTTTTCTCACAGACCAGATGCCCATCCGCTCAGGCAGCAGAGCCAGTGACATCCAGACCAGCATCCATTTGGGTGGCCAAGAGCAGAGACAGGGAAGTTGCACGGTGCAAATGGATTTGGAGTCATTCCCGGTCCCTGGGGTTTTAGCCCTCCTTTCACCCCCTTCTAACTGGCCTTCCGTGGCGAGAAAAACCTCTAAACCATTTAGCAAATTATCCTGGACAGACAAGGCAACAGGATCCGGGCTGAACAACCCATGTGCCAGTGAGGTAGCTGCTGCCCGGCCTATTAGAGCAAATATCACGGGCGGGAGATGCCAGAGCAGGAGGGAAAGAGGAGAGAGGAGGGAGAAAAAACAAGAGAGCAGGGGACCACGCATGCGTGAGCACACACCCCTCATTCTGGAGGCTCTGGAAGGGGTCGCATCCAAAGTGCAGAAAAGTCAGGAACCTCAGGAAGCCTGGCATTGCCTGGAACGCTTGAGCCCCACCTTAAGCTTCACTTCTGACCTGGGGCACGTCTCTGCCCATCTGGGTATCCCTGTGGTGCCCTCTTCTTCCCATTTGGAAATCACGGGTGATAACTCTCTGCGCTCCCTCAAAACCCCACCGCCCATGACTTCACTTGGGTTGGGTTATAAACACGTTGGTTGTGACAAACCAGCACCTCCCAGGTCTATTTATTGTCGCATGAGAGGCAGCCATCCGGTCACCATTCGCAGTTCCCTTGCCTCAAAGACATCCTCTGAAGAAAACAAGTTTAATTTCCTATCCCTATTTTCCCTTCAATACAAAGTCACTGAAGGGGACTCAGCAAATGGGGTCCTTTGATGACTGAAACTTGCTTATACAGAGGCCCAGTGTGGCCCCAGAGGGTGGATCTCCAGAGGAGGGTCGCCAGTCCTCTGCACCCGAGTTGCCCACTCCTCCTACTGTCCCTCCCAGCAGGTTCTGCCTGTAGCTGGGGCTCGCTCACCCAGCGTGGATGTGCCTTCTCCTCCTCGGCTTCCCTTTCAGCAGAAACTCTGGGAGTAAAAGGGGAGCCCCAAGGAACAGGTTTCTAACAGCAGATGTTCCAGGCCAGCTGGTAAAATCACCGAGTCCTAGAAGGGCAGGACGTTAGAGACCATTTGGTCCTATCCTTTATTTTAGATATAAGGAGTCTGGGGCTCTTAGAGGCGTCATGATTTGCCCAACGCTGACCACAGGGAGTCAGTGACCGAGCCCTGAGAACCCAGATTCCCTTATTACTAGTTCAGTGGTGTTTTTATTTCTCCCTTGACTATTAGAATAAATCTTTAGGGGGCACTCAGCCTTTGAAATCACGATTCCTGGTCATCTATTCTGCCTATGAAGAAGACTGGCAAAGACAGACCTTTAGATCTGCTGCATATCTCTACTCGGCAAGCTATCCAGGAGGTTGTGAGTTGCTAAAACAAATATTTAATTCTGGATAGAACATCTCGCTAAAAGTGGTTAGGAGAACCCAATACAGCCTCTCTTAACTTCCCACTAAAATGATCTCGAAGACCTAGAATAAAAGGTAAAACTCACCAAACTGAACACTAGGACTGCCGTCAACCTGCACGGGGGCATTTCTGAGGAATTCTCACCTAAACACAAGGCCAATGGAATTGGATTGAAAAAATAACACCTGAGTCCTCCAGCTGTTCAGAAATTCAAATTAAGCAGCCATCACTCAACTTGATAGGTGATGCCTTTTGAAACAGCCAGAGTGCTGTCCACTCCCTTCTACCTACTAATTGAGAACTGCAACTCTCAATGAACAATTGGGCAAAAAAATTGAGGGTGGGGTGGGTAGAAGAAGGACTCCAGTGGTAGATCGAACCCTGGGAGGTATAGTTTCCAAAGAGTGCTCCACGTGAGCTAAGGACAAGAGGAAGATTTGGCACTTGGTATCTTGGGGATTGATGCACATACACCATTTGACCAGCTTGTCAGCAGCTGAGGAGTGGATGCAGGAGATGAATCCGTGTCAGTCCAGCAGGGCCAAATTACAAGAAAACTGGTTAGACTGTAGGAGCTGGGTTAGGTATATCAATTGGCAATTTAGTGTAGGTCTACAAGGGTGAGTGCACCAACATCCAGAAAGGAGGCTGTGAGGACAACACACACCCTTCCTATTAACTATATCAGGCCTGACAGGGTTTTTCTCATTTGAGTATGAATACATAGGACAAAAGGAAAGAGATGGAAAATACTGGAAAACAGAAAAATAGATCACCATCTGAAATCAGAGAAAATTCATCCGAAAATATCTTATAGAAACTTAAAGAACATTTTAGAGAGTCATTTGGTATCTCAAGATAATGCAAAAAGAGATGGCTTCTATGAAACAGGAACAGAAAATGATTAAGAAGAAAACAAGACAGAACTCTATAAATAATAGTAGGTAATAAAGAAAACACAAGATAAGAGATGGGAAAGACAAAAAAAATTCTTGCAGGAAAATGAGAAATACATAGCATTGGAGGAAATTAAGAGCAAAATTGATACCACAGTTGTAATGTTAGAATTTATGCAGTTCAGGTGGTCTTTCCTGCAGCGAAGCACTCTTAGTTATATAATGACTCAAAAAGTGTATCTGTATACTCTTTATGAAAAGAAAACTGAAGACACACTCCAACTTCCTTGGAATATAGCAAAATTAAAAGCTCAAGAATGTGATACTGTCCTAAAAAAGGACTGGCCAACAGCTCTGTGTGGCTATGAATACTCCTGAACATATCCCAAACATCCAAAGGGGTATCATTACGTTAACAATCAGCACCTTTTTGGAAAGGCTACACCAATGAAACTTCAGGAAGGTAGAAGGGTCAGTGCCTCCTTTTGCAACAGGATTTCAATGATATTTAAAAAGAAATAATTCCATTATTAATGATTTTCATCATTATGTAAACAGCATAGTTTGAAAAAAGGAAATTCTACTGGAAAATTATCTCCCCCTTGCAGAATTTAATACCAGATTCATAAGTGCAGTTAAAGATGATTAAATATACATCAAATTATGAAAAACAAAACAACAACAACAAAAAACCTAGAAGGAACATTTCAATGTGTTAAGTTTCAGGTGAGGCCTGAAAGCACCAGTATCATTCAGTATTATGCTGGAAAAGTAGCCAATGCAATAAAATAAGAAAAAACAATAAGAAGTAGGAATTTTAAAAGGAATGAAACTAATTGATAAAATGACAAAATTCGACATAAACTGAGTGCTCATGATTTCATGGGCATTTTTGAAGTTGTACTAACTCATTCAATTTTTAAAATCAACCTATGAGGTGGTTTACAATTAATTATCCTGAGTCACAGAGGATTAAGCAAATTACTTAAGATTACATAGAAAGTAATAGAGTTGGGTTTCAAACTCAGGTAGTCAGATTCTAAACTCCTTGTACCTAACAGCTACCCTATCTTGCTTCTCTAGGCAGAAACAGAACCCTCATAAAAATAAGTTAATATGATTTTTTAACCTAGAAAACCCAAAAGCTTCAATACTCAAATTATTAGAACTAATAAGAAAGCTCAATAAGGTGGTCAGTTTTAAGATGAACATACGAACATCAATATTGATTAACATCCATAGAAAATCCAAGATTATACACAGATAAACTATTAGAATGAATACGAGAATTCAGCAAGGTTCCTAGACTCAAGATCCATAGACAAAAATCAACTGTATTTCTGTATAACACAACAAACAGAAAACGAAGACGATACCATTTATAATAGGATTAAAATATCAAGTACATAGAAATAAATCTAACAATAGGTATGTAAAACTTTGACAAAGAAAACTATAAACTTTGTTAGAGAAATTAAAAAGTACTAAATAAATGGATGGGAAGACTCAATATTGTAAAAAGTTTAACTCTCTCCATGTTAATCTATAGATCCAACCAAATCTTTAATAAAAATCTCTAGTCAAGCTATTCTTGATGAAGACGAGCAGATGGAAAGACTTGCTGTCTTAACTATCAAGACGTCTAATCAGACTCTAATTGTGTAGTATTGGGACAAGGATATACAACTAGACCAGTGTAACAGAAGAGAAAGCCTACAAACAGATCCACACACCTATGGATATGGGATTTAATGAGAAGATTCGCACGTCAGAACACGAGGAAAGGTATTCTTTCTAATAACGGAGCTAGGGGAATTAGATAGGCATTGGGGCAGGGCTTAATTCTTGGCCCCCTACTTCCTGTCATATATAAAAAATAAGTTCTGTATGGATCACAGACCTTAGTGTAAATGGCAAAACAATTAAGCTTTTAGAAAATAATATAGGGTAATATCTTCATAATCTCAAGAAAGATTTTTTAAACAAGACTAAAAAAAATACTAACTCAGGGGCTTCCCTGGTGGCGCAGTGGTTGAGAGTCCGCCTGCCGATGCAGGGGACACGGGTTCGTGCCCCGGTCCCAGAAGATCCCACATGCCGCGGAGCGGCTGGGCCCGTGAGCCATGGCCGCTGAGCCTGCGCGTCCGGAGCCTGTGCTCTGCAGCGGGAGAGGCCACAGCAGTGACAGGCCCGCATACCACAAAAAAAAAAAAAAAAAAAAAAAAAAAAAAGAAAGAAAAAAACTAACTCGAAGGAAAAAGACTGAAATATTAGAGCACATTACAATTAAGAATTTCTGTATATCAAAGGACACAAACAAGAGAGTGGAGAGAGGGAGAGAGAGAGAGAGGACAGCCATGGATATCTGCAGCACATATGTTTGATAAAGGGCCTGAACTCAGAATATATAAAATCTTTTGGAAATCAACAAGAAGTCAAGACATCCCAATAGGAAAACGGCAAAGACTTGAACAGGCACTTTACAGGAGAAGAAATCCAAATTTCCAACAATTATGTAAAAAGACCCTCAAAGTTACTAGTAATCCAGGAATTATAAACTTAAAACAACATTATACATCCACCTAAATGGCTTAAATGTAAAAATCTCTCAATACCAACTGCTGGCAAAGATATGGGAACTCTCCCAGGCTGCCAGTGGGAGTGTAAATTCGCCTAACAGGTTAGAAAACGGTTTAGCAGTATCTGATATAGTTGAATATATGCATGCACTATGATCCAGAAATTCTGCTCCTAGATAGACTGCCTCGCTGCAGATGCTATCATAGGCTGGCACACTCCCTGGGCTTTTTGATAGCTGCCATCCCAATGGATGTGAGGACAAATAAACATTTTAAGAAGAGAACTGGCTGGCAGAGGTCTGAGAGAGAACCAGACTTCCAGATTCTAGCCCGTGCCTAGCCACACGTCTGCTAAAACCGAAGAAAATCTGTTTTCCCTATTCGTTCCCGAGTACAAGTTCTCAGGGCAGATTTCTCTGAGCACTATCCTGTCCTTATCTCACGGTCCAGAAGAGGCTAAAGCCATGCTCACCTCCCACCGGGAACTCGGCCCCCTCTGCTGCCCTGGACCCCCTCCAGAGGACCAGTCCTGAGTGCAGGCTCCCCTCTCTCCCTGCATCCAAAGGGCAGGGGCGAGGGTGCAGCTGTAACCAGACCCCATCAGAGCCGCTGAAGATGTGCCTGTGGATCAGAACTAATGGCATTAGGCGATCACTCAGGGAATAGAGCTGCAATTACTCCTTGGACGCCTTCTCCAAGATGACCACATGCAGAACACCAAGAGGGGAGAGAGTAACGAATCACCAAGTGAATTAACCGCTAGCCGCTCTAATTAGTTTTATCATTTTTCATGAAAACACTAATGAATATGAAATAATGTGGCCATGAAACCACTAAGACAATTAATGCTTCGGAGTAATTTGGGGTCAGAAAAGGATTCTAGAGACTGTTTAAATAGTCTCAACAATCGTGTGTTGAGAATTCAGAGGAAGCCCACGGCTTCAAAATCTTCTATTAGCAGGTAAGTTGCTACTTCAGGAAAAGCAACAGCGAGGTGTCTGTGGGTTTTCTTTCCTCCCTCCCTTCTTTCCTTCCTTCCTTTGCATATTAAGCCTCCTGGTTTTGGGAATAAAGATGATAGCATGAACCAAAACAGGAGCCTTCAGGGAGTGAGACGAGAACCAAATGAATGCACAGTGAGTGGTGGATCTGGGGAACAGGAGAAAGAGGCAGGGTCCAGCCATACTGAAACCAGAAAAGAGGGAACAGTACTCAGCACTTTTTGCCTCATCGCTACCTGGACGTGGGAGAAAACAGCTTTCTGAAATGACTCCCAAACCTGCGATCATGATGCAGATATAAGATAAGCTGAGCCTTGCGGGCGGAGCTATAATTTTTCTATGTACAACTGTACGATTCTAGCAAATGTAGAGTTTGTGCTCAATACATACCACACTCTCCAAATGGACCTTACCCCAGCATAAGTCGGTAAGGATGCAGTCAGAACCTACCGTGAGCACAGCAGACTTCCGTGTTCTAGGCACGAGCTTAGCGAAATGCCTGTAATTGTTAAGAGTCTTAAAAGGACACGGGGGTGGGGGGGAGAGGGAGTGGTGGCAGGAGTGAATAACACTGCTGCATGTTTGACCAGTTTGCAAGGAGAGCATCCAAAGACCAATGTTGTGTCTGGCAATCTCTCTCGTCACAAATGCCACTGGTGAAAGTGACAAAAATTATGCTGAAGGATAGACCTGTCCATGTGAAATAGGGGATTATCCTGGGTATGAAGGAAATAAGATGTAAAAGTGCCAGGTGCAGTGCTAAACACTATGGTATCTCATTTAACCCGCACACCAACCATCTAGTCAGCACCAACATTATCCCCATTCTACAGAGGAAGCAACTGAGGCTCTCTGAGGTTAATGACTTACATGAGGTCACATAGCTAGTAAGTGGTGTAGCTGGGACCTAAACTGGATCTGTCTAACCCCGAAGCTCACGCTCTTGATGACAATGCCAAGCAATACTCTTTTTTTAAAAAAAAGTATTTTATTTATTTGGTTGTGCCGGGTCTTAGTTGCAGCAGGCGGGCTCCTTAGTTGCAGCATGTTAATTTAGTTGTGGCATGCATGTGGGATCTAGTTCCCCGACCAGGGATTGAACCCGGGCCCCCTGCATTGGGAGCTTGGAGTCTTAACCACTGCACCACCAGGGAAGTCCCAAGCAATACTCTCGATATGTAAAAAATATGGAAGAATTGGTGACTCAGGCCAAGTCTCCTGCTTATGTACAGAGAAATTACAAAGGTAATATTAATCAATTAATAGTAATAATAATGATTCAACTAAATTAGCAAGTATTCACAATTGACCAGTTGTTCTGAGCATCTATATGCATTAGCTTATTTAAGGCTCACAATAACCTTATGATATGCCCACTATTATCTGAGGCACAGAGATTGCTATAGACTGAATATTTGTCACGCTCAAATTCATATGTTGAAATTCTAACTTCCAGAGATGATGACAGTAGTAGGTGGGGCCTTTGGGAGGTGCTTAAGTCATGAGGGTAGTAAACCCTTTTGAATATGATTAGTGCCCTTATAAAAGAGGTTCCAAAGAGCTCCCTAACCCCTTCCACCATGTGAAGACACAATGAGAAGTCTGCAGCCTTGAAGAGGGCCTTCACCCAACCAGGCTGGTACCCTGATCTAGCTCTTCCAGCCTCCAGACCATGAGCAATAAATTCCTGCTGTTAATAAGCTGTCTGTGGTATCTTGGTACAGTAGACTAAGACAGAGATAAACAAGATAAACCTTGAAGACTCTGAAGATCTACTCAATTCTGAAATGTTTAAAGGTTAATTAACAATGCAACAAAAAGTACATCTTTGGAACTTTTTTTTTTTTTAGTATTAAAGCAGTGCTTATGGAATGCCAACTCTCCAATTACAGCTCTGTTACCGCAGGGTCCTTTGCCACAGAACTGAATGGGATGGCTAGTCAGGATAAAAGATGAGCAGGGTGTGTTTTTCTTGTCTTCGGTGGCAGGTGGGTGGAACTGAGAGATAAGGCCTTTCTCCTGGGTTTTGCTTCCAAAGATACAAAACATCAGGAATCACACCTCTTCCACTGGGGATGACTCCTCAGACCGATAACCTTATTTGCTTTCAAACTCAATCTGGAATTCTACCCACCTCCGCTATGCAAATAAGACTTTTGTATGCCCTAAAGGGGGCAAGTGGCCTTGAGCTGGACTCTGAACTTGCAAACAGGAATTCCGGGACTCCAGCTAATCCATGAAAGAAGTTACAGGTTTCATTCACAATGCTCAGAATTCGAATAAATCAGCCTGCCAAACCACAGGCACAAAAACACAAGGACTTTTTGGAATTACAGGGTGAACAAGTTCAGTAACCAGGGACAGCTTGTTATGAATAACAGGAGACTACACTTGCCTACAAGGGTGTCATTTCTTCACATCCATGGGACGTATAAGCACTGGGCATTGATTCATGGGATGCCATTTCATATGCATGCAGAACAAATCCAGCTAAACAAAGTTATCTGCCCAATGGAACTCGAAAATATTTCTCAATTGAATTTTAAACAGACCTCGATGTGAAGGAAATTTAATTAGGTAAGTAATATAGAACACAATGAAATGTCCATCAAAATTGCTTCCAAAGGTTTAAAATGTTTTCCTTTTCAGACAATGTAGTTAGAGCTGCTAAGATATCTATGTTAGTACAATGTCTTGAAAAGTGGGCCTGGGAAATCAATATGATCACCTCTCTGAATTAAGTATGCGCAAATGAGAGCAACTGAGGTCCATATAAATCAGCTCAAGTAGCCCTCTGTGTACCAGACCATTAGGGGACAGGCAGAGAGGAAGGAAGATGCAAATAAACACATTATCTGAGGCATACTCACTAATGGAAGGCATCTCTTAACACCCACATTAAGAATCAAGACAAAACCCGTCCAGTATTTTTAACACTGCTTATGATTTAAAAAAATAAAAGCACGCCAGAAATAGAACCTAAGGTTAAAAAAACAAAACACCCAAAACAACCCTCAACAAGCCTCAGACATTGTTAGAATCACAAATGAGTAAATCTCTTGATCTTTTGGACATCACCTCCAAATTGCTTCTGTATTCATTGGTAAAATGAATAAAGTGCTGGCATCGTTTGGATGTTGTCTGTGCAGAATAATGGAGATCTGGATTGGATGGCTTAACTTCTACAGGCAACAGATTTGGACTTTTTTTCTTTTTTTGCGGTACGCGGGCCTCTCACTGTTGTGGCCTCTCCCGTTGCGGAGCACAGGCTCCGGATGCGCAGGCTCAGTGGCCATGGCTCACGGGCCCAGCCGCTCCGTGGCATGTGGGATCTTCCCAGACCGGGGCACGAACCCATGTCCCCTGCATTGGCAGGCGGACTCTCAACCACTGTGCCACCAGGGAAGCCCAGATTTGGACTTTTGTTCCTCAGATGGTTGGTGGTTATTTCAGTGAAAAAAAAAAACACAAAAAAGTTTAAAATGAAGTCTTAAAATACATGTAGAGGTACATGTGGTCATCTGGTGGGGCTAGAAGGGACCTCCTGTTAGGACACCAGAGCTGTGTGACCCTGGGGATCACCTGCACTTACTGAGTGCCAACTATGGCCAGCACTAGAGGGAAGATGAAGGAGAGCAAAGCCAGGCTCCCTGCCTGCTACCATCTAGGGGGAAGGTCAGGCATGGCCACAGATCAGCCTAGTACAAAGAAACATGGCTTCTAACAAGCTGGGCATAGTTTGTTACTTGTATAAAGTATAAGGTAATAAAGGGTTTTGAAATACTTCCACACTTATTTCCTATTTGTTGCCAAATCTGCTGTCCTTATCCTATCCCAACCATAGGAATGACTTCCTGCAAGAATGGAAGTGAGCTAAAATATGTGGTAAGAGGTAGATGGCAAAAAATACCAAACCCCTCAAACTCCAATTCACCCTTTCCTGTACGAGGCTCCTTGCCATGGAATCTGGTAGTGCCCCTCTACTCTGTCTCTAGGCTCAGCCATGTGACTTGCTTTCACCAATGGAATGTTACTGCTTGTGCTTTCCCCTTTGTCATTGTGGTGAGGACATACCCAGGCTACTCCAGTGGTCCCAGGATAGGAAACATGGAACAAAGCCACCCACAGACACATGATCAAGCCAGCCAAACCACAAAGGGAAACCCAGCTGGGATCAGCCTAGATCAGCTGAATCCTGCAGATATCTGAGAAAAAAATGTTTATTGTTTTTGTAAATTAATTTTTATTGGAGTATAGTTGATTTACAATGTTGTGGTAGTTTCTGCTGTAAAGCAAAGTGAATCGGTTATACATATACAAATAGCCACTCTTTTTTAGATTCTTTTCCCGTACAGGTCATTACACAATATTGAGTAGAGTTCCCTGTGCTATACAGTAGGTTCTTGTTAATTACCTATTTTATATATAGTGGTGTATATATGTCAATCCCAATGTCCCAATTTATTCTTCCCCCCCAAATATCACATGATATCGCTTATATAAGGAATCTTAAAAAATGGTACAAATGAACTTATTTACAAAACAGAGTCCCAGATGTAGAAAACAAACTTATGGTTACCAAGGGGGAAGGCGGGTAGGGAAAATGCTTATTGTTAAACACCATGAGTTTTGGGGTGGTTTGCTACTTAGTATTATTATGGCAATAGGTAACTGATACATAGCACATAATAGATGTTCAATAAAATCTGTATCTTATATCCTTTCTCTCCTCCTCCCCAACATCCAAGCCTGTCTTATCCCTCAGATCATCACTCTAGGCAAGGAATTCTGTGGAAAAGTCCTGACGACAGCTGATCAGCCCATTACCTAACAATGATCTTATACAGATCATCTCTCATACTTACATCGTTCTCCGAGATGGACATACTATTCCCGTTTTATAAAGGAGGAAACTGAGACCCCGAGAGGTTAAATCAGAGCTAGTAAATGGAAGAGTTATAATTAATATCCAAGCCTGTCTGACTCCAAAGCCAAAGATCGTTTGTTCTGCTGTGCTACTTACTCTGCTGCTACTTCTATAAGATCAGCTCTGAAAGAGGCAGGGAGAAAGGAATGCTTGGTGCCTCCAATCCCTTCCCAACAGCCTAGGATAGAAGGATCTGGGTCCTACAGACACTATTCCCAGGACCTGTCATACACTCCCTCTCTTCTTAGCTTGGGGCTCCTTCCCCATCTCAGATAGGGACGCTCATACCCTAGGGACTTCTGGAGCTCTAAGGAGGCAGAAGACTTGGGCTCCTGAGTTGGTGTGGCTTCCAGTAGAAAAGCCCACCTATCTCCACTGTAGATTTTCCTCCCTCTCCCCTCCAATCCAATCCCTACCTACCCCCAACTCTGCCCTTTTAACTGACTTTCCAAAATCTGTCTAGGGAAGCCTAAGTCCGAGGCTCTAGGTGGAGAACTGGTCAGGGGGGTGAACTCAGCAGTTCTCCTCCAGGTCCCACCTAATTCCTTTGGAGGATGGCAGAGGATGGAAGATGAGGCACCAGGAAGAAGGGAAAACAGGAGCGTGTGGTCTTTCTGGACATGGCATGTCCAGGCCATGGTACCCTAGCCAGAGAAGGGGGCGGCCTCTGAATAAGGGCTCAAGGCTCTTCAGAGAGGCCTCAGAGCTGCCTCTTGCTCTGCCCACCCCTGCCTGTCTCTGCCTCTGTGTCAGTGGAAACTTGTTTTGGCTACACGAGGCGCACAGATGACAGTCACTGAAGCCAACTGCTTACCAAGCATACCTAATTATCATGCAGCACAGAGAAGCACTCAGTTAAAGGCATTTAAAAAAAAAGGTCTGGAATGTCTTAATTTAAACATTCTGTTCATATATGCCTGGTCTTCATAGTGTGTTACTCATGTAATATGAATGTCAAAATGTAACTGTAAAAAAAAAATCTCCAGGCAACGTATAATTTCCACCTAAGAGGTACAGCAAATTATCTTAGTTTCAGTTTCTCCCTAAAGTTGAGGTAATGGTAAAACCTCTTTTCACTCAATCCTGTATGGATATTATGAAGAGAAGTGAGATTTATCCACTCAAATCTTAAAATTCCAATAAAATCAAAGGTGAAAGAAGCTAGTTAATTTTTGTCCATGTGTAATTACTTAGATCAGTACTATGTAGGCAGAACTGTGTATATCCCTGAAAACCTTTGAACTACTGGGTTTCAAAGACCTCAAATAACTTTACGTACTCATTTGCCAAAATAAAAGGAAATGAGAAAGAAAAAGGGTAAACTAACAAAAATGTTGACCTCTGGCTTTTTTCTTTACAGGTAAATTTAAGTCAAAAAAATCTAGGAATTTGTACCGTATCAAGTTACTGCCATTTTAATACAAATTTGGTTTATTAATAATTAAAATGACTTAAAAGAGGAAAACAGTCCCTCTGATTTGCTGATGTGTTTGCAGCCTCAAATATTCTGAAATGGTAACATTTTCAGCTGTGTGTGGAAGCAGAACCACCTTTGTTATTTACCAAGCCATCATGAGAACTGTTTTCCCCATATTAAGCTTAGGTGTCATTTCAGGTTAACTCAGGAATCTATTTTTGACTGTGTAAGCAAGTATTTCTGTCAACGATCAAAATATTTACAAAAAAGAATACTCCTATTTGAAGAGTAGAGGCTAAAGATGTAAAAAAAAGAAAAAGAAAAAGAGTAGAGGCTAGAAAAGAATGCCAGCTATAAGGAGACATACAAAACCTAACTCCCAGGCTTCCCTGGTGGTGCAGTGGTTGACAGTCCGCCTGCCGATGCAGGGGACACGGGTTCGTGCCCCGGTCCGGGAGGATCCCGCGTGCCGCGGAGCGGCTGGACCCGTGAACCATGGCCGCTGGGCCTGCGCGTCCGGAGCCTGTGCTCCGCGGCGGGAGAGGCCACAACAGTGAGGTGCCCGCGTACCGCAAAAAAACAAAAACAAAAAACCAAAAAACTCCCACACCTCCCCAACCCAGTGACTGAAATTAGGGGAGTCCATAAAAATAGGCAGGAATGCATCAAATGACTCAGTTGAAAAAAAATGCCTATTCTGTGCTCAGCCATGGACCAGCAGCTGTGGGAGGCACAAGGATATGGTATCTCCTCTCCAGAGCCACAGGGAAGGGATACAGGAGAGATCTAGAGAGGGGTGTGAGACCCCAGCTCAGAAGCTGCTATGCAGTTTGGAACAGATGACTGCAACCAGAGTTGAGCAAAGGGAGAAAAAAGAATGGGCTAGAGTTTGCTGGGAATGTTCAGAGATGGAGTGCCTAAGGTGGTGGCCGGGGACGATCTGGAGAGGGACAGATGAGATAAGGCATTTCGGGCAGCAGGAAGAGAGCGTGCAGGGACATCGATGTGGCGAAGAGGGCAACGTATGAGCAGGACAGCAAGAACTACCTGTTCGAGCAGGTTACCTTGGCAGACTAGAGTCAACTGGTAACACCCTAGTCTAGTGTGTAGTGATGGTTTCACATCCCTCACCTCACTGGAGATACTAGTCTGAAACTTTGGATGGGAGATTTAACCCCACTTCAAGATTCCCTTTAAAACTCATACATACCTGTAGTATCTTAGCTTAGGAGGAAAATGACATCACTGAGAACTCGATATCATGAAATATGAAATACTGCCTCCAAATGATGCACCAACACTGATGATTCTTTTTCGAATGCCATTCACTAACTTGGGGGAGTAAAATGGGCAGAAACAATGTCATATAAAGGTATTCATTAATTTATTCATGGATATTTACTGGCTGCCTATCACATGCTCTATCCAATCTTTGGTCTCACAGAACCTACAATCTGGGGTGGGGGAAGGACACTGACAAGTAAGCAGGTGATACCTATCTGTGTTCTATGTGAAATGGGATAGGTGGTCCAGGGAGACCCCAATTTAGGAGACCAGAGAAAACTTCCTAGACCTTTAAGCCAAGATTTCTCTTAAAGACAAGGAACTCTAGCCCATTCTTTAAGCCAAGATTTTGAGGTGAGGTTAGCTGAGTGAGGGAAAAAGTGTTCTAGGCTAAAGGAATGGCCTGGTGTGTTTGAGGAGCTAGGAGTACAGCATGTCCTGCGCGCAGAGTAAATGGGTGGAGTGATGGGAGATCACTGGATGGGAGGCTGGAGGTGAGCAGGGGTTAGTCTATCCTGCTCAGGGATCTGTACCTTTACCAATGGTCAAAGGGAGCTAACAAAGGGTTTTAAACAACAGTGTACTGTGGTCAGATTTGGGTTCCAGAAAAATCACTGTGGCTTAAGGCTGGAAAATGGATGGGACAAGGCAAGACTGGAGACAGGGAGACCAGTCAGGAGGCTGTTGAAATTGGTGATGCCTCCAATGAGGGCAGCAGTGCAGGGGATGGAGACAGATGTTTAGGAGGTATAGTCCACATGGCTAGTATGGCTGACCTGGGGGAAAAGGAAAGAGTTTGAGTTGACTTCCTGGTTTTTGGCTTGAGACTCTGTGTACAAGATGCTATTACTGAGAGAGAGAGAATAAAAGAAGAGACTCATATTCGGTGGTGGTGGTGATGGGGGCTGGGGGTTAAGAAGAATGAGTTCTCTTTGAGGTGCACTGAGTTTGAGGACACCCAGGCAAAGATGTCCAGATGCAGAATACAGGGACCTGGAACTCAGGAGAGAGATCAGGGCCGGAGGGAGACCTAGAAGTCCTCAGCGTAGCAGGATGACAACCAAACAGATGCAGTCTTCCGGGGTGAGTATGATGAATAAATAGATAGAATAGCCTAGGCCTGAACGCTGAGCTAGATGGAGGGAGCCCAGAAAGGAGACCGAGAAGCAACAGCCAGGATTCCAAAAAGGAAACCTAGACAGTACGGTATTCCAGAAAGCACGCTCAGGAGTGTGTCACAGGCCATGGAGGGGCCAAGTTGAGGTGAGGACTGAGAAGCATCCATTGGATTTAGCTACAAAGACCTCAACAGTGACATTGGTGAGAGCAGATTTAGCAAACAGGAGTGGCCAGAATGAGTCAGCAAAGGCCTGGGACTGAAAGGGGAGGTGAAAAACAGAGACTGAGTTAGAGCAACTCTTTCTAGAAGTGAAGGGAGGGAAGAGCTAAAGTTGGAACAGGTGTTGGGGGAGCATTAAAAAAATATAGGCGAGTCTGGAGCACAAAAATTCGGATGGGAAAGTGCTAAGAAGAGGTTATAAACACAGGAAGGGATTGCGTCCTGAGAAGGTAGGAGAGGCAGGGGCCCAGAATGAGGTCAAAGAATTGGTTTTCAACAGGAAGAGTGTCTCTTCTTTTTCAGAACAATAATAAAAAAAAAAGGATGAGAGGGGTTAAACATCGAGAGTGACTGAGGAATTCACTCTCATGCCTTGAACATGAACTGATATAAACTCGGGTACACGTTAGGAGGCATCTGAATCCAAGACTTAAAAACAAAAAACCCTTTAGATTTGGAAATCTGTCGCTCTGTTTCAGAAACACAAAAAGTTCTTTGAATCCACACTTTTTTTTTTTTTTTTTAGTATTTGGAGTCAAAGAAGACTATTGGGGAGGTACTGTTTACACTGCAGTCTTCTCAAAATATCTTTTAAAAACCACATTGAGTTCACTAGAAAGGAAATGCATTTAGTATAAGGCCTTGCAGAGTGCACGGCCTTATTTTAATAAGATGCAGTGATGCATATAAAATAGACTTGAAAAAAAAGGCTTTGCTTACTGTCAAATCCATGTTTTACCAGAAAAGGTTTTGATAGTGTAACCCAACAACTACTAGGAAATGCATGCCTGCAAGTTCAAAGATCATATGACTTGAAGAAACTGCTTTAATCAGAGTTTATCAAATAGATTTAAAACCAGTTCTTAGATCTAATTCAAATATGTTCCTGCTCATTTATAGAGCAAGAGTCTAGGTATTTAGACACAGAAAATGATTTTTTTCAACACTGAGAGTGAATGCTCTACCAGATTTGTTTTGTTTGGGGCTGGATTGTCTTCCTTTCATCCAAGAGCCACTTGGAATTTAAAGATGAATTATCACAGTGAAGAAAATCTCATCTATCATGCCCTTGACTTTCTGTTTAAAGGGGATACACTTGTCTGTTCCTATGCTCCACCACCCCGAGAACCACTTTAACAATAAATTAGGCTTGAACGAAAGTTTCTTGATATAAAGCAAAAGGTTTACATTTTAATTAGCTCTGGGAAGTCAAGGGCCCTTTTACTAGAAACCTAAAGAGATGAGAGCTGTGCTTAATCACAGACCAAAAGGACCCACCTGCCTCCTTTCCCTGTAATAAAAACACAAATAAAGCAGAGCTACTGAATGAAAACAGCCAGAGTCAGGGGTCAGTGCCTAATGTCAGCTCTCACCGTGGCCAGGGCCATGTGACTCCGTTGTGTGGCTTCGTGGAAGTGACACAACCCTTGGCCCACAGAAGCGGTGGAGAGGCTCCTCTTAAAGACAGCCCCATCGAGGAAAACTCTAAAGAAATCAAACCCACTTTCTAGATTTATTGGAGGTAGCCTGGCAACACTACTGCTGATATAATGTGAGAATCTTGCTTCATCTAATGAAAACCATGTTTGCAAAACTCACGTGGAGGCAGGGGTGGGGGGGGAGGGGAAATCCGTTTTTGTATATTTGTGTGCAGGGCAGCCAGACCGTAAACCTTGAAAGGAAACCCTCAATCTGAAATACCGTGCTGGGAGTAGCAGTCAGCGCCTGCAGAAGCCAGGAACATGGAGAAAAACATTTCAATCCCTCCGCCCCCGACAGAGGTAATGTTCTTCCTCTTGGAAAGGAAAGGGTCCTTTAGCATCTTTTGTCCTCTCACCGCCATCGCCTCCTCTCCCTTTATTATCGCTGACCTCCCACAGAGAAACGAAGCCACGGGCCGAGGGAGGAAAATCTGAGGCCCTGTTCTGTCTGAGGCTCCGAGATCTAGAGAGCTGGAGCTACTGATCGGGGTCCCGCCCGGATTTAACCCGGTAGAGGACCCATCTCCCTTCTCTGGGGTGAGATGCCAACTTGCTCAGAACCCGGACTGGGCGTGCTGGCTGCTAGGGCCCTCCGTGGCGCTGTTCGTGGTGCTGAAGCCTGCATCAAGGCGTGGAGGCAGCAACCCACGCACAGGCGACCAGCTGTCAGGGGCTCCGGGCCCTGATCCACGTGAGGCAAGTCTGGAAACAGCTGCCGCCCACAGAGCTACAGCCAGCGCCACAGTTTGGCTCCAAGTGTAGCTCACTGGTTTACTTCTTTGCAACTGCAAAATGGCTGGTTTACTTTTTCTCTTCCCAGGGGGTTTCACAGAGCCCACCTCTGGCTCACCGATCTGGCATATCTCTTTCCTGGTGTCCTCCCTGCTCATAGGAATTCTCTCACCCCCTCTCCTTCGTACAATACTTTGCCTTTGCAGAGCACCTTACAGTTGGTAGCGCCCTCACTGGCACCATCAATGGAGCCGTTTCTCTTACACACATAACCATTCCTCTTCTCTCCCACAGATATTTTTTGCCTTCTCTGCCCCTCATCTCTCAAGCAGGAGACTATTACCTCAGTGTGCAGGGTGGGCGAAACACCTTTACCCATCACAGCAAAACCGCTGATTTCTCCTTGGCAATGAATTCGGAGAGGCAGAGGTTAGAGTTCCAAAGGACCAGGAGAAAGTCCCCTAAGAAATTTCTAGGAAAATACGGGTAGTGGTCAGTAGGGTGGGGAATGGAGACACAGACACTAGGAACAAAGTGAAGAAAAGAGCCTGGGCCTTCGAGGTGCAAGGCTTGTTGCAGTTAGAAGACTCCTGGCAGGTGGCACTCTAGCTCAAGGTGCTTTGGGTAGAAGCCTTGACTGTGCTCCTGGTTCCACCTCAAACTTCCTTTCTGCTAAACAACCCCCTAGCCAGGGTTGGAGGTCTGTCTTCCTCTTGATCCAAGCACTCTGCTAAAAAGCACCGTTCGCACAATTCTATTTACCGTAATACACAATGATGAAGGGAACATAACTAAGAAAGAGAGGGTCAGTGGGAGGATTTTTTTCTCATGTGTGATTGACGGTGCTCAGATCAAAACTGTGTAATCATCAATAACACGATTCAGCAATTGGGAAATGCAAACAAGTTGTGCAAGTGCTTGCTTTGGTCAAAGCCCTGGAGGGGCCCACGGGGCTGGGCCAAGCTTGAAGAGGGCAGTGCCAACAGGATGCCCTCCCTCCCACCAGGGCAGAGCTGGCTGTGCCTACAGCCTGACTGGCGTGACCTTTGCCTTTTGCAACACACATGCGGTTGGGCCGGCGTTAATGGCACTTTGCAGGGAGCTCCAATTGAGTAAACAAAAAATGCCTTGCCCTGTTCTAATGGAGCACATTATTCTGAGGCCTAAGCCTTCATCCAGGCCCCTGCAGCTGCTCTGCAGGTCAGTGCTACCAATAAAGCAATTAGCCAATGAGAAAACTCTTCTTCCCTGAGGGGGACTTGGAGGCTTTGTTGCAGTGGCTGTGCTTTGCTTTGGGTTTTTAAACAAGCAATCCAAGTTGATCTGAGCCTCTTACATCAGACTCCAGGATGAAGACACTGAAACTGTGTGTTTGCCGAGTGTGATATTTTAAGGAGCTGGTCCCTTGTTCAACACAGACTGGAAAGCTCACTGCTTCCTGTTCAATTAACCTGAACCATAGCTGAACTCTGCCCTTTGAACTCACTCTGCAGATAAATACATTAGCTCACCTAAGGAATCATTAATATTTTTCAATCACATAAAACAAACATGAATGTCTGAACACAACCCAAGAGATAGCCCATTAGGAATAGCACATGGAACATGTTGAAAAAAAAAAATCACAAATGGATGTTATTTACAGAACAAAAAGGGTCAAGGAAAAAATAAAACGGATCATGCCAACAGTTCTGGAAACAAAGGCGACTTTCATTTTCATTTCTGCAAACACAAAGGGTACTGAGCAATATTGAGCAATTCCTGTTCCATCTACACTGCTCAATAAGAAGAAGTTGTACCCTACTCCTGGTCTGGTTTCTATCTACTTCCATCAGAACACACAACTCCAAGCCCTTCTCTTTGAAAGTGACTTCAGTGTTCATGCTCATATACAGAGTCCAAAATATTACATTTCTGGGGACGATTTTACTCCCAATTTGCTACAAATGAACCAAAATAATTTTTGTGGAAGATCACTGCCTTTAAGTGAACCACTGTAAATGAACCAAGCTAGTGGCTTGATTGAAATAATTTTACAGTAGAAGATGATGTTCCTGTGATGTTGTTACTCTAGCATCTAAACAGATTTTGTTTTGGGGGGAGGGAAAGAGAGAGAAGAGAAAAGAGGAGATCGCTAAATGCATCTATTTCGTCCTTATCCCTGCATGTCATCTTAGAAGAATGAGAAAAACATTCCCCAACCAAGTCATTACACATTTCAGTCTGATTCAGTTTCACTTCCCACAATTCTGCCTCTTGACTCCTCCCCTCCTTCCCCCTTTTCATTTTTGTTTGGTTTGGAGTGTGGGCTTAATGCCCAGCTATCCTAGATGAGAACACTTAAAGGAATATCGCAAGCGCAAAGGGTAAATCTATTGAATGAGGGTCTTTAACTATGTGGTTTCCTTAAAGGGAAAGGCTGGATCAATAGGATCAATATGAAAGGTTTCCCTGGCCCTGCATAAAAGGGTAAGGGCTTCTCTTTTCACTGGTTTAACTTTACTCTCTGACAAATGCAAATCAATGGGTCTGTGTTTACAACAGATTCCCTAACAGACCCAACCTGGGTAAAGCCCAGAGCCTCGTCCTGGGGGTGGGGAGTCCAAGCTTGCTCTAGGGGGATGCTCTAGGGCAGAGCTTAAGGCTCAAGGCCCTGGGGGTGGAGTGGGCTTGCTGCCCACTGGGATCCTGCTGCTGCCGCCTGTGGTCTCTCCAAAGAGGACAGAAAAAAATGGAGCAATGGAGCTCCAGACTCTTCCAAAGATGCCTCAACCCAACATAAACATAAAGCCCAAATTCCTAGGATCTGGTGAGCCAGTCAACCTTGTTTCCTACCAGTATAGATCTGGGAGGTTGACTACACAGAGGAAGCTGGAGTGGGATACCTACAATTGGAGCGGCCCATGCATTTCAGCTCTAGAATTCTCCTTCTGTCCTTTCTTAGGTGGTAACTGGCTCTCTTAGCTATTACAAGGCAAACCACTGAAACCGTGGGTTCTTTCCCCCTTAATTTTACCTTTCCCTTTAAAAACGTGATGCTTTCCAGAGATTACATGACTTCAAGTCAATACCAGTTACAGAGAAATTATTTTTCTTCCTGCAGGAGAAAGTATATGTATATTTGATTACATGAGCCAAAGTCCAATGCTGATTAAATTACATTGGAGGTGTGCTTCCAACCCAAACAAAGTCTGCTTTCTGCAGAAGAGTAATGGATCTTTAAATGGCGAGAGAGGCGCCAAGGTGGAACGCAGAGCTTCCCTTCCCTCTGGGACAATTTGTGTTGGACAGTTTTTCACAACAATGTCCACAATGTCCACTTCTCCCCCAGTGAGACTAGCTCTGTGTGCACAGCCCGCAGCCTGCTTCCATGCCTTGCCATGCCTCAGATGGGCTGAGCTACCCAGGCTACCTCCCTGCCCCTGCAAAAACCTGTGTACATTTCTCAGGGTCTTCACCTGGAGTGAGACTTGGAAATCAAAAGTCAAGCTTTTCCCAAAGGCGCTGAAGTGCATTAGGGGGACAGACTGGGTGATGAAAGGGGGTGCTGATGGGCCCCCAGCCCACCTTGAGCAGGCTCTGTACCTGACAGTATAAATGTCCCTGTTGGGTTCCCTCATAGTGGTCTCTCCCCACCAAGAAAAGTATCCCCTCAGAGGAAGCAATTGTCCCCAGGTCAGGAAAAACAAGGATAATCCAGAATTTGTAGATGAAGTTTAAGGCCCAGGGTTCCTCCGTATTCACCCTTTTCCCCAGGGCCCTTTATCCAGACAATTGTTTCTGTTTATTCCCTCCTCATTTTCCTTCCTTTGGCAAGAGCCCAGAAACTAAATCCCTCTGCTTCTCCTCTGAGGGTTTCATTCCTCCAGGGATACCCCCGACAGGATACCACTTTCCCTCAAGACAGTTTCTACCAACACCAGCCACCAGCAGTAGTGTGGTGGCGTCCAGTACCTTCTTCCTGAGAACTCTTCAACCCCCTTCGTCTGATCTTCCTTTAGAAACAGGTTCTAGAGCCCAGAAAACCAAGAGGCGACCCTGAAGTGAAATTTTGGATTGAAGAAAGCTGGAGAGGCAGCCTCTTTACCCCTCAGGGTTCAGGCCTGGAGCTCTAGAAGGTAAACCCTGCCCAGGGTCCCCTGTTACCTCTGGGCAGACACGTGTCTCTGGAGAGAAGTGGGGCCGTTCTCAGAGACACAGAGAATCTGGGCAGCTCAGTTTCCCCTCTGCCCCACCCTCACCATTCACCAGGAATCCAGCCCTGTTTTGGGATTCTAAGATGGGGTTGGAGGAGACTCTAAGATTCCACCCTCCAAAAGCCCACTCGCCCCTCCCAGAACCTAAGAGCCCTTCACCGGGAGCTTGAGGGGAGGGGCCCGCTGTCTTCCTCACCAAAAGGAAACCTTGCCACCTTTTTGGTTTCTGTATCTGATCACCGGACCTAGTTCAATGTAGGTTTTCAGAAGAGGGGTAGGGCTCATTCTGACTAGGAATCAAGGAGCTGTATCAAAGCTCCCTTCTCTAAGGAAACCCACTGGAAGGAAGATGACCCCTATCTCTGGGGAGGACAGAAAGAAATGACTGCTTCCCCTTTGCCACATGGCAAAGCAGAATAACGCAAGATTTGGGGGGTTTTCTCTCTCCTTTCTTTCCTCCTTTTTCTCATTTCGTTGTTGAAGGAAGGAAAACACTCCTTTTCGTCCAGGTTGAAACCTTCTCTTGAAGGAAAAGCTTAGTATTTCTAAAACTGGAGAATTTATAATTTCAAAAAACCCAAACAATTTAGTTCTTATCTCACCCCCACTACCGTCCCAGCTCTTTCTTTCCTTCATCCACCTTAGTGTTCCTTCTGGAAGAATAAACTATTTGGCGAAAGGAGCCGTTGGCAGGATGTGGAGGTCTTCCTGCCGGAGGGAAGGGACAGCTCTGAAGTTCTTTCTTTTCCCGTCAAGGCAGGTGTCTCAGAGAAAACCTCTCTACTAGGGCCCGGTCTGAGTCCCGAGTCTCAGAGGGGAAGATCTCTCCAGCTGCTGGGAAGGGGAGCTGGGGCGGGGCAGTTCCCCAGGCTGGTGTTTCTTACCAGCCGGGGCAAGAAACAAGATTCTTCTCTGGTTGTGACCCAATTAGCCCAGAGCAGACCATTCTGAGGGGTGAAGCCCAGGCCATTGTCACTGGGGTCTCGTTTAACTGTCCAACTAATGCACCAGCGTAGAAAGTCTGCGAATGGGAACATTTAATGAGAATGTTCTTTCTTAATGAAAACAAGGATGGGGCGGATCTGCGGATCAGGAAGCTACGAGGTTAGCAGGCAGCTTTAAAGACGTCGTTTCTATACGTCTGTGTCTCTAGCTCTGCTTTGCAAGGAAGTTCATCTGTACCATTTTTTCTAGGTTCCCACATATATGCGTTAATATATTTGTTTTTCTCTTTAGAGACGTCGTTTCTAAAGTTCGGCTTGGACGTTCCCTCATATGGAGAGGAGACCAAATTTCCGGGATGGTTTCCGTGGAGGAAAGAAGTTGCTCCCGGCCCTGCTGGACCAGATGCGGGCCGCGCGGGGCAGAGGCGAAGGCACCCTAAGCACGAGAGGACTCGGGCGCCGTACCGTGCGACGCCTTCGGTATACCAACCACCCGCAGAGCCCGCGGCAGCGAGCGCAGAAAGCGGCGTTGCGCGCGCGGGGACCCGGGGAGAGGGCAGGCAGCCTGGCGACAGCAGGAAACCTCGAGTAGGAAGCGGCGGGCTGGGGCCGCGCGGGGTGAAGCAGCGGCCAGACCCGAGAACCCGCCTGCAGCTGCGGAAGCAGCGCGGCGGGAGCGCCGGGGAGCCAGGCCGCTGGCGAGCGCTCTGCTGGGAAGAGGGCGCCGTCGGGCTTACTGGAAACGCGCCGGATCAAGTTCCAGATCAATGAAATCTGGGTCTACACGTTAACATTATTGTTGCCAGCATTAATGCTCTTTTAATCTTCTAAACATTATCAGCATCGATCTCCCTCCATATACACATTTGTTTGAGAAAGTGACATAACCACATGGTGGAAAGCCTGGAATAAAAATAAATGCGCAGCCTCTCGCATCGAGGGCGCCCGTGGACCCAGGCTACTTCTCGCCCGCGGGTTCACTAACCTTCCTCGCGTCCCGCCGGCTCGGCCCAGCTCCCGCCCTAATGCGGGTTGGGAAGGTGTTCTCGACGCACCGGGGACTTGACCAAGCAAGGATGGTAGTGAGCTTTTCAATTATTAATCCGACCAGCCAGCAGGAGAAAACATCTTGTGTTCCGTACCGACGTGGTACATTCGGCCTCTCCGGCTCGGATCCCGAACTAAACCTTCGGGAGAGACCGGCTGAGCCCGCCGAGAGGCTGACCAGAGGGAGGGGTGGGAGTCGAGGTGCGGGGCTCTGCGGATGAGGTCCCCGCCCCCGTCCCTAGGCTTAGGGTGGCCTGAGGACGTCCCCTGGCGCCAAAAGGAGCCGCGCACGCACGTGGTGCCCCTGGCAGGCGCCGCCGCGTTGTGCCCTGGCCACGCTCCCCTGCCGCGGGCGTCAGGTGGCCCAGGCGACATCCCGTTGGGTTGGTTAAGGGCCCTCCGCTACCTCAGCAAGAGGTGGCTCCGGACTGGTCGCTGGGAGCTGCTGCCTGGGGAGGCCGGGCGTCTGTTCGCCGCGGGGACGCGAGGCAGGCTCGGGGCGGGCCGCCCCGGGAGCCCGGCTCACAGAAGGCGCAAACCTGGGCAGGGTGTGTCGTCGGAGGGTCTCTGCTCTTGTCTTCCAGTTGTTGGAGGAAACCACTCCCGCCACCGGGGCCTCGATCGTCCTCCGCGAGGCGCCCATCCTTGGCCCGCGGAGGAACCCACTTTCTTGCCTGGGTTCTCTCGGTCCCTCCTGGTTCGTGTGTGCTTAGTTCAGAGGCCTCTTGAGGATTTGTGCTTGAACACGCTGGAGTTTGTCCTCGCCGCCTCTTGCCGGGTTAATAAAAACTGCTCTGCCGGTGCCAGACCCGGGGACCGCGGAAGAGACCCAAGCCCGCATGGTTGCAAACAGTTTCGGCCCTCGCCACCCTTTATGAACGAAGTCGTGCACTTGGAGCCCATTTCTCTGAAATCTACTGTTGAGGCAATCTGAGCTCCCCCATCTTCTCCCTTCCCTTTTGCTATGCTGTCCCGGGCTGTGGATACACCGAGGCGGTCGGCGCTTCTGTTGTGACGGGGGTGTACTTCACCTAAGGGTGAGGTTGCCGACACCGGCCCAAATCAGGCATCTTAACTCTGCAGTTCCTCAAACCCCTATCTGCTTACCTCTGGCAAGACCCAAAACGAGAAAGAGAAAGCGAAATTAAAAGAGAGAGAGAGAGAGAGAGAGCGCTGGTCTCGATGAGATGGGGGGCTGGTCGGTCTCGGCGAGGTTCGGGCCTGGGATTCAGGCAGAGCTGCCCTGTAGAATCACTGGGATTGTTTAACCCCCAGAGCTCAACGGTGTGGGCCCTCGGCAGCGTCCTGGCGAGATTCCGATCCATACTCCTGGTGGAGAAGGGCTCAGCTTTTCTTCTCCATTTGCTCCTGTCCCCTAGCGCTCCAAGTACATAATACCAGTCCCAGCTTCTGCATCAGTGTCTGAAGAGACTGATCTACTGACCCCAAACTGAAAAGCTTCCTATGTAATAATAACCACTCAACACACTTGTAGTTGCTGATCGAATGGCCAGATAAAAAGGCTAAAGCTCTTGTCCCTTTTCAGCTCTGGGTAATAAAACAGACACACATTTGAATGCCTGAGCAAAGCGGGGTCCCTCGCAGGAAATTCCCAGTCGCTGAAGGAGGCTTTCAGACTCCCACTGAGGGGGCTTTCTTGCTCCTGCTCTGAAAATCCCCGATGCTGCCTGAGGCCAGCCCCTGAGTGGCCCCGGGACTCTCCCGTGGTGGGTGGTGGGACTGGGGTCCCCCAGGGATGCACACTCTCCCCCATCCCAGCAATGCTGTTGCAAAAATGCTTGAGACTGGCTAGTCAGGAAAGCATTACTTTCCAAATCACTTATACATTGGCAGAGGGCACGTGTTTTAAAAATCTCTGTCTTTTTCGGGACAGGCGTGAGGGGGCGGCAGCGCTCTGAGATCAGCCTGACTAGAATAGCTGTCATCCTGCCTTTACCTTACCCTGGTCCCCCCTCCCCAAGACCAGCTGCCAAGTTTCTTCTGGCTGCCTGTGCCCAAGAAGCCAGCCCTTGCTAAAGCTCACCCGTGAGGGACTAAAGGCCTTTTCAGGGGCCCAAGATAAAGAGGTACCACACTGTTTGGAATTGTCAGTAAGCTTCCAGTTTTTCACGGATAATCTCTATTCACTGCTTAATCTTTGCGAGGAACCTAGAGCAATCGGAGAAAATTGTAGGAGAGGATGAAGAGTAAAAAGCTAAATGAGGAGAAAGATAAAGTAGGTTTCCAAATCCATGCAGAACTATTTGGAGTCCACCGATGTGAGGAAGCCCTTGGCGGGGGGACTAGTTTCTTTACCTTTTCAGATCAACACTGCTGGGAGACTACTGACTGGAGATCCGAATCCTCCAACAGCGGGCAAAGGCGGAGGCTGTCAAAGTGGAAACGCCCCCTCCCCAAGCCTGGGCGAACACGTTGCCTGTCACACCCCCCAGCCGTCCGGCGTAAGGAGAGTGCACCCTACAAGCCAGGCTCAGCGGTGCGAGGATAGCCCCGGGGAGCCGGAGAGGAAGCCTGAGCTCACAGCTCCGGAAGCGCGTTGTGTGCGGCTCGGAACCGCGCGCTACCCACTACCCGCACCTATGTAAATCACTGCCACCACGAATTGTCCGCCAGATAATCCGACGATCGGGAGAGACAGCCTCAATCCAAAAGAAGCTGCCCATCTCGGCCTGCGTCCGGGTACCGTGCGTCCTCCCCAGTGGGGCGCCTGGACACTTTGCCCCTCTTGGCCCGTGGCAGGGTCCTGGGGGCAGCGCAATTGCCACGCGCACCGCGCTGGGTCTGTGCGCACTAAAGCGCGCAACTGTGTGCCAGTCGCAGCCACGGCTGCGCCTTTCTCTCTGGTTCCCGCCGCCCACGCAGGAGGTTTCTGCGCTCCTAGAACAATAGAGGGCTGTACCTCGCGGCTCTGCCGCTAGAGGAGGCACAAAGAGCCAAGCCGGCTACAGAACAATGTAACCAATGCGTCGACCCGTCCTCTCCCGCCGGCCGCAAGCCCTCCCCGTCGCCGAGCTACGCGCACAATCAGCGTCCGCTTAATGCAAAGGCGGAGCCTGTAGCCCGCGGCCAAGATGCGTTAACTAACCTGCATCTTAATTTTTCTACACCTCTTCCCGCGAGCTCCCAGTCTCTCCCGGAGGCCCCAAACCTCGGCAAATCCTGGCAGACGCTGGGAGCCGGGCAAGGGCAGCAGGCGAATGAGGCAGGACGCTCTCTACTCTTAGTTGCTCCTCTCCCGTCCTCCCAGAGAGGTGGATGTGGCAGTCCCAACCTTGGTCCTTGTACCCTCCCCTCACTGTGGGCAGTGACAAGGGAGCTGGCCCCAGCCTGCTCTTTCGATCATAAAGTCCCCGTGCCAATGTCAAGGCTGGAAACGGGCTCGGGAAGTGCTGTTGTACCCTGGTCACCCGTTCTCCGCGTGGGCAAGGCTGTGACTCTTGTCAGTGACCAAACAAGTTTGCCTCCCGCTCCCCCACCCCAGCCCACCAACTGCCTCCATATAGGGAGACCAGGCAGCTTGGAAAACTGAAACGTATTGCCTAAGCAAGCTTGGAAATGTATTGTCTAAGCAAGAGTTCAAGTGCACAGGGTTTCCAATAAAGGCAATCCCCCTTTCCTGTGAGTCCTGGAAAGAGAGGGCTCCTAGCGGACACGGTGCACCCCCATCGCGACTCCCACAACTGGGTAAGGTCGGAAGGAGAGGGCAGAGTTGGCACGTTGACCAAAGTGCGAATAAAATGCGGGTGGGGGTCGGTCAGGAAGCCCGGGAAACAAGGAGGGAGGAAGGAAGAGAAGAGAAAGGGAGAACAGAAAGAAGAGAGGAGAAAGAGGAAACAGAAGAAGAAATAAAGTGGAGAAGAAATAGGAAGTGTGGAGAGGAGGCGAGAACCCAGAGATGTGGCTAAGCGCCCTCACCCGGGGCCACAGGCACCCCGGAGCCCTCTCCCAGCACCCTGGCTCCAGGAGACCTCCAGGAGACCCTCTGGGCTTACCTGCCAGGCGTAAAGCAGACATGCGCTGGAACTCGGGCTCCTGCAGCCACTTCCACATCCTGCGGAAGGTCTCCCTGCCAGATTTGAGTTTACTCCACGGTTTGGGGTTCCGGAGCAGGTCGGAGAGAGTCCCCTGAGACCGGCACAACACCCTCTGCGCGAAGATCGCCTGTGGGATGCTGTAGCGCTTCAGCTCGGCGGTGATACGCTGGGCCACCTCTTTGGTGTTGATCTCCTCCAGCTGGCCTGATGTGGCCACCTGCGATCCCGAAGAGGACGAGGGTGGCCTCTCACGGCTAGGCGCCAGCACCGGCCCATGGGACTGAGCGTGGCCCGGGTGGTGTAGGCCGTTGAGGTGAGACATCATGGCCGCGGGCGGGGTGCCCAGACCGCGGGACAGGTGTTGCTCACCGCGGGTCAGCATGGCAGTGTGGTGCGCGTCGAAGTTGGGGCTGAGCATTTTGTCGTGGCCCGAGGGCCCGTAGCTGGGCAGGCTCTGCTGCGCGTTGTGGAGGCCGCCCAGCCCGTTGCCCAGCGGTGTGGCGGCTAGCGGGGACAGGCTCTGGCTCATGCCGGGCATCTCCTTGTAGGGGCTGTAGAGGTTGTTCATGGTCGGGAGCCCTCGCTCGTCGCGCATGAGGGTGAAGCTGCCGCTGACGTTGCCCGACAGGCGCTGGTGGTGGTGGTGGTGGTGGTGGTGGTGGTGGGGGTGCGGGTGCGGGTGGTGGAACTTGTCCGACACGGTGGAGATGGGCGGCAGCGGCTGGAGAGGCGTCAGCGTGGTGTAGGTGTTGCTCATGCCCATGCCGGGCGGGGACGAGTCGCAGGACATGCTCATGGCATGATGGAGCGGGATGGAGAGCTCGGGCCGGTAGTCGCCGCCGTCCAGGATCGAGGCCATGCTAGTGACCATGGCCGAGCGCGACGCCGCTGCTGCCGCCGCTGCCGCCGTGCCCAGCTCCTGGTGCGCCGTTGGCGGCGGCGGCGGCGGCGGCGGGCCCCGCAGCGAGCCAGCGGCGCCGCGGCCCGCGTGGTGAGGGCTGGTGCTGGCCAGCAGCTCCTGCTCATGGCCCGGGCCCCCGCCGCCGCCCCCGCCGCCCCCGCCGCCGCCCCCACCGCTGCCGCCGCCGGCCGGCCCGTGCAAAGTGCCCAGACTTTCCATTGTCAGCTCCGGGTTCATGGCGCAGCCTTCTAGGTCTTTGGTGAGGCATCGATAGGCGGTGTAGGCAGCCTTCATTCAGTCCATCGGGGCCCGGGGGCGGCGGGGGCGGCGGGGGTGGCCGGCGGGCTGGCAAGGCGCGCGTGGCGGAGCTCTGCCGCGGGAGCAAGGGAGGGCGCGGGAGTGCGTGAGCGTGTGGAGGGGGAGCGTGCGTGCGGGTGTGCGCCCCGGGCTGCGGGCGGGCGGGCGCGCCCGGGGTGGGGGTGGGGTGGGGTGGGGTGGGGGCGGACGGGGCGTGTGTGCGGGAGACGGGAGGGGGCGGGGAAGGAGGGAGGGATCACCGAGTCCCGCCGCTCGGGGCGGCGCGCTGCCTAGCCATGTCCAAGCCTGCTCCGGTGCCGACGTCTTCTGTTTGGGTGAGCGGGAGCTGTCCAGAAGGGCTCTGCCGCTCGCCGGGGCAGCCAACCTACCTTCCCGGACCCGGGGCGGGGCAGTGCCCGATGGGCGCCGCGAGCAGCCACTGCGTGGCCGCGACTGCCCCGGGAGGCGGGCCTCCTGCGCACAGCTGCCAATGGCTGAGGAGCGGGCGGGGCCGCGCGTTTCACGTTTGGCTGACGGCTCTGTGCTTTTTTTTTTTTTTTTTTTTTTTCCTCCTTTGCCACTGGAATCAAACGTCAAGGAGAGGAAGAGAGGGAGGGGAAGAGAGGGTAGTGGGGAGAGAGGCGAGAGAGCGAGTGAGGGAGAGGAATTACGTTAAAGATGCCGCTCTATGTCTCTCCGGAGCTGCTGCGACCTGGGCTAAAGGGCTTTGCTTCAGTTTCCCTTGCTTCACCCCAAAGCTTTTATCGAGGCAAGCCAGGAGGGAAAACTCCAGCTACGTGCTGGTGTAAAAACAATCCCACGTCTCCTAACAAGCCACTTCCCAAGCGTCCCTAGCTGGGAGCCAGTAGTTTAGCCTTTAAAAATGCGGGCGCTAATGTATTCTAATATAGGGTAAATTCCCGAGACTGGGGAGTGCGGAATCTACGGAGCGAAGGAACTCCAGCGCCCTCGCTGCCTGCTAGCTGCGGCTGGCGGACGCAAGCCCACCCGCGGCGCGGGCCGCAGTAATGCCTGCAAAGTTAACACAATAACATCATTTAATTACCCGGCGAGCCCATAAATCTCTCAGTTATGAGCCTTCAGAAGGGCCCCTGCTAGATTGCAAAACAAAACTAGAACACCAGGAGCTACGGTTTCAAGGTGACCAAATGCTTGCTGCGCGAGCCAGTTGGAAAGGAGTGGTGGGAGGGGGCGGGGGCTGGAGGGGGTAGTGTACAGCAGGGTTGTTGCCGATGCCTTAGTTAGCAAACTTCTCCTGGGGGTAGGGAGTATGTAAACGTCCGGGACGTTACTCGCGGATCTTCCCCCTAACACACACACACACACACACACACACACACACACACACACACACACACACGTCTCTCGAATCCCGGGAGAGGAACGCCCTGGGTTACGGCTGTGGATAGATGACATGGAGCCCATATCTGTATATCCAAACCTTGTTTCTGAAAAGACCAGAGCCCTGGTGAGTTCTAGAACGCTCGCAAGCCGCAGCTTCGAAAAGTGTACCTTCATCTACCCAGGATTGCCGTTGTTTAGTAACCCCTGGTCGGCGACTGGGAATGGAGCGGGGTTGTAGAGAGAAGGTGGAGATTTCTGCGGCCCGGGTTGGGGTGGAGGGGGTAGTTGAAGGCAGAGAGCCACTCGGCATTGAAAACCTTACAAGAAACGGATTCTTCCGAAGCAGGTTGCGTTCTGTTTGCCTGCGAAGATTCAAGCTAGCTGAGGTTGCGCAGATGTTGCCTTTGTTTAAAGAGACAGTAATTAAGGACAGGGTGGACATAAGTTGGAGAAGCGTGACCTATTTTCTTTTGATCAGCTGTCAAAAGAAGAGCAGGGGGTCTCCTTAAGACAGCCCCCTCCAACAACTTCCAGCTGTTAGAGAAAACTTGATAAGAAAACAAGGACACAGTCTGGAATACTGTATGTGCCTCCCTGGCGCTAGAGAAAGGTTTTATTCATTTGGAAAACAGTTCTTAGTCTTGGTGACCTTTTACGGCTGCCCTCCTCTCTCTTCTAGCTACAGAGCAAAAATATCCACCCCTCCCACGTCATGCTGTCACATGAACGTACAGTGACACTATTTCTAGATCAACTTTATTGAATTCTGGCCAATACCTTGCCAATTATTCTTTCAAATAGCCTATTCTTGTGATATCAAAGCCTGAGTAAGAAAGTGGATGATCCCCTGCTTTGCTAGACATACTTTTCTAGATGCTCACATCTTTTAATGTCACAGTACTAGACAGGTAAAATCACTCAGTTTTCTGTTTCTCTGACTTTCCTCTCTCCCTCACCTCCCCTACCATCTCTCTTCACCCTCCCCACCTTGTATATGGCAGCTGGACATTTGGGATAATTTGAAAGTTAATGTTTGAAATACACACCGAGTTGAACAAAAGTTCACAAGAGTGCAATCCCGTTGGTCCAGGAGTGCTCAGACACTGAAATAAGGCAGGAGAGGAGCAAGACAGGGGAAAAATCTGTTTGGTGTGCCCCAGTGCTGAAGGCAGCTTTCTCTGCCCTGGCTTCAGGCTCAAGCAGTGGCCAGTGACCCCAGGCTGGGACATCTGGTAGGCACTGCCTCCGTTCAGAAACCTAGGCATATAAATTGCCATTTAAATAAAATTTCAAAATTATAAACTCATTTCCCAGGCTACCAGGATAAATCTGCTCCTGGGTATTCCACCTCGGTGTGCCTGGGAGCAGTCACGTGCTGGGGAGTTGAAAGGTGAGTTGCATATTCTCGCTGCCTCGCTCCTTCCTCCCTCCCTCCTCCCCTCCCCTTCCCTCGATCAATATTGGAGATCTCAGGGAAATCATGAAATCGCATTGGCTTCTTTGTGTATAATTTCATTGGGCTAGATTAAAGCAGACTTTTCACGTTGTTTTTCTGATAGCGGTTTGAGGTTTTATATTTCAACCCAAAACCCATTGAAAAGAAAAATTAATGTGCTTGTTTACTCAGAATCCTAATTTTTACTGAATTAAGTTTGCATGTTTTCTCTCTTTCTTTTTAAACCGGAAAAATAGTATCTACTTGAAGATAATTTTAAGAATATCAGTACTAATACAATTTTCAAATATGTTTTGAAATATCTTTGATTTTTTTCTCTATAGTTCTTCGAGAAAATAAAAAGGAAGAGTTGCTTTCTAACCACCCCTTGTTAAGCACACATGTTCTAACCTTCGGAAGTTCTACGACTCAAAATTTTTTCTTTTAATTTGAAGTTACACTCCTGTTCCCCCTGACCGTATAGAAATGTGGCAGCAGAAGTGCTACTTCACGACTGTTAGAATCTGGACAAACAGTTGCACCAGCCATTATATCTGGAGCAGGATATCCATTACTTAGAATACCCCATTCGCAGGGCCGATTTTCTTCAAGACCAAACACTTAAATGATTCAAAAGAAGCCTGTAAATAAAATGCAGCTTTGACAACAAATATAAGCTATTGTACTGTAAAAGAAAAAAAATTGAAGTTGAGCAAGTGCAGAAAAAGACTGGAAAATTTTACTGGACTTTTCATATGTTTTTTTACATTAAAAAAATTTTAAGGGTCTGAGAGGGAGAGAGACATGAGCATTCAATTAAAACAGAGACCCTATAAATTATTCACGAAAAAAAATAAACACACCACAAGTAAACCCAATCTGGATAAGGGGTCCAACAGCTCTGTTTTTACTAAACAACTGTAACCACAGCCCAAACCCTGGGTAGAACGGGGGCTGCTTATTTCCACCCAAATGTTCAAAATCCTGAAGAAGGTTTTGTGTTGGGCAGAACGGATTTGCGCTACAACTAGGTTTATCAGAGCAATACAAAGAAACATAATGGTGGGCTGACTTGGACTATTTTATTTTTGTCCTTCCCCAAACCATCTGGCGTGTGAGTGTAGGGGTATTGATCAGGATCTGTGAGCTGCAGACCCCATGCCAATCCATAGCGTTTCTGGCAATCAGCGTCGCCCATGAATTGCAGCTGTCTGTGCAGCTCCTGAACAGAAATCTTCGAAAAAGTCCCCCACTTATCAAACACATCATCCGTTCAGGGGTAAGTCAATGTCATTTCTTTGTCATTCCATGAGCAGGGATTATGCAGGAGAAAGTTTTTGTTGTCTGTTGTATCTGCTGCTGTGCCTTTTTTTTTTTTTTTTTAAAGGAAGGAGAGCAATTTTCTAGCCATTGAATGGTAATGGTTTTCCAGAAAGGCCTCAAGCGTTTGTAGGAATCTGACGACAAATACTGTTTTAATATTGTGGGGGAATTTTAAGAGGAGGGGGACATTCTTATGTTGCTATACACAAACAATAATAGTGATAATAGAGGGTTCCTTTTAATGACAGAGGATTTTCTCCCCTTTTCTCGCAGCCTCTGGTGATGAAGACGCCACAAGTCTGTGATTACACTTGCAGATGGACGGTGGGTGCTAGTGGCGGAAAAGGCGTCTTCGGAATTGTGGCTCTGTTTGATATCTCCATTAGCTGCAGTTTTCTTCTGCCTGAAAGCTCGGGCTGGTTGAGCATAGGGAGAAGAAAACCAAAACCGATGCCTAGCCCCACTAACTCCCTTCGGCCTCTGAGCTCAGAAATTCACTGATACTTCTGAGTTTCCAGGTGAATCTAGGAAAGTCTGAAACAAAGTTTTCTAGGTGTTGAGGCCGAACCGGTCCTTTTTCGTCTGCTTCTGGCTCTGCGTGGATGTTGTTAATATCGAAAAGGCCAAGTTAGAAGAGCTGGCGGGGGACTGCCCTGAACTTTTGGGTGGACAGACAGACACTGCGCCAGGGTCGGGGGAGAGTTGGCGTTTGTTAGTGTTCTTCCCACCCTCAGCTAGCCTCTTAGGAAAAGAAAAACGAAGCTCCCGGAGCCCTCTCTGCCGGGGGAGCGTTCTCTCGGAGCCCTAAGCCCTGGTGCCTGGATTCGAAGGTGGGGAGTAGGGTCGCGGGGCGAAGCCAGCGGGACGTCGGAGCCTGGGCTTAACCCACCTAGCCTCAGTAGTCCAGGAGCGGGGAGTGGGCGAGCTTGGGGGAGGGGAGGGGCGGAGGAGACCCCATCCCAAGAAGCTTTGGCACCTGCTCTGGGGCAGCGGGTCTGGACAGGCAGCGGCAGCCCGAATCCAGACCTCCGCAGAGCAAAGCTTCTAGCGCGTCCGCCTGCCTAGTTTTAAAGAAGGCTTGGGACTAGGTCGGCCGACCTTGATCGCCTCCCTCCACTCCCTCAGAGAGGGGACTGCTGGAGTTTTGTGTCCTCAAGGACACAAACACACACACATACACACACACACACACACACACACACGTTTCTGTCCTCCTTCCTCCCTGACCTCTCCGGGTTCCCCGGCCCCCTCTCGGGAGGAGTTTGCCCGGGGTGTGTGCCCGGGCCTCTGATCTGGACCCGAGATGACTGTCGCCAGGGCTGGGTGGCGGGACTGCAGTCCCTGCCAGGGGACTTCCTTCGAATTCGGTGCTCACGACAGACTCTCCTCTGGGGGCCCCCCTTCCGGTTCTGTTTTAGAGGCTGCTACCACTCGGGAAGCTGGTGGGAGAAATAATTTGACTCTTGGAGGAAATTTAAAAAGTGAAGGGGAATTTGAGGATTCAAAGCTGCGAAGATCAGAAGGCTGATTTATTTATTTATTTAGTGGGAGGAGGGTGGGCACGGGGAGCCGGAAGCCTGACTCTCACAACTACGTAGGCTTTTTTTTTCCCCCTGAAAGAACGTTGAGCTTTAAGAAAGCAACTTGTTAATCTGAAAACCACGACGAATTTTCTCCTCACAGGCCTTCAGTTCCTGTCCCATGATTTCTCTCCCACCACAGCCCCGAAGTCTTGGTTTTAAACCGTGTGGAGCTGCGGTCGCATTTTCTTTTTACAGTGGGTTTCCAAAAGTACCATCCAAGTATACTTAAAGTTTTCCTCTCCTCCAGTTGTCACCCCACAAAAGAATAACTGGCTTGAGGTCCTTTTGTTCAGGTCAACTTGTGCGTGAAATCTTTTTGTTGTTCTTTCAAAGGAAGGCAAAAGTTGCAGTTGATTTTAAAAAGGACGAATTTAACTCTCTGAAAGTGGAGCGGTTTTCAAGTTGCTCTGAGACACTAAGCACGGGCGTCGCTTTTATTTATTACCCTCTTAAAACGATCATTTATTTGCTCTGGACATAACAATTTTTGATTGAGGATTCAATATTGTTTAGACATTAACACAGATACCTAGCACTTCCCCTCTCTATGAAAATGGGGGGTTTAAATTTTTTTCGTATAATTTCAATCGTCTAGCTACAGTTGATTTTTTTCTTTAAAGTAGAGTATTAAAAAAAGAGTTGATCAGATTTTAAACTTGAAAAATATTATTTCCGATTTCAAAGAAATATTTCTGTTGGAAAACTAAAACCCAACCCAGGGGTATAAAATATTTATGCGAATCAGACCATTTCTTTTTGTAAAAAAACGCATGATATATATATATTTTAGATTCCTGGGATATCAGCTTCCAAGGATATTAAATAACCAAGGAGTCCGAGGTGATTTTTCAAGGTGATACAATCAAAAGTATAACAGAAAACACACTCGGATTATTTTAGGAGCATTTAGTCTTTGGAAAATCGCTTCGATGCCACTTTTGAGAAATTCTGAATTGTTTCGTTTCCAAATGTGTAAAGAAAAAGCAACTCTGGCCAACCGTAGCGTTCAGGGGCGGCCGTGGTCGTTCGAGGAGCGGGCCACGGTCCCCGCAGGCCACTTCATCCAGCGCCGCGCCGGGCCTGGCCGGGCACAGGTGGTTTGGCTGCTTCTAAAGATGCCGGGCTCCGAGGGCGTCCTGCCGCCGGGGTTGGGAGAGCGATGCCCGCGGCGCTCCTGACTCCAGGGAGACCTGTTGGCCTCGAGGAAGCGGTGTTTGCGCCGACCGGCCGGCTCGGCGCGGAGACCGGCGTCGAGGCCGCGGGCGCGGGAGGCTGCGAGCGTCTCCCCTGTCGCACCGTGCCCTCCAGCTGCCCGGGTCCTGCCCTCCCGGCCCCGCGGAGCTCGGAGGCCCCGGGGCCCGCACCGAGCCGCTTCTCCGGGAGGGGCTGCGCGGCCCGGCGGCTCAGGAGGCGGAGGGAGCCGGCCAGGATTGATGTCTAAATCAATGCCGTTTCTAGGCGCTTCTCTCTACTTCTCTTCGTCTTTCTCAAAGGCAGATCGCCTCCCGAGGGTGGATTTCTTCTCCCTTCGCGAAGTCGGGGAGAGGAGAGCGTCCGCACTTAACTGAAACCTCAGCGCCACGCGAGGTCCCTGAGCGGTGGGGGGGATCTAGCAATAAGCACCCACATGGAGGGAAACTGCGGGCCTGGGAGCCGCTCGTCCCTCCTCATCCTCCTTTTTTCCTCAGGCTGCTCCCCCCTCCCGCATTGTTTCCTACACCTGAGCTCCTGCTTCCCTCGCCCAGACTGAATGGCGCCCCGGCTCGGGCTGTTCTCCCAGCAGTGGCACGTGGCGAGGCCTGCCCCCGACCGCCCTTCTAATCCCAACTGGACCCCCAATTTGACGGGATCCAGAAGGGGAGACCCCTAGTCTCCGACGCCAAACCCGGCCCTGCTCAGGCCGGCCTGGCTACTTCTGATTTAATTATTCACTGATGAATTAGCTGCAATTGTGAAAAATCAGCGGCCACTATTGATTCCCGGAACGAGTAGGGGGTGGGGAGGCCGCGGGGCGCAGACGGAGGGCGGGGAGTTGGCTCCGGCCCTCGGGTGCCCTCGACCGGGGTCCTCGCCGGGCCCCCCCGGCCCCCAGCCGAGCACGCGGCTTCGTAGGGCCTCCAAGCCTCAGGCTCCTCTCCTCGCGCGAAGACAGCCGGGGCCCGCCTGTGTGTGCGCGGGGCCGACAGGCCTGGTCTACCCCCCTCAGGCCTGCGCTGGCCTCCTGCGGAGGAGAACTGAAGACAAAGGGCAGGACCAGGGGAGGGACGCTCCCTCAGGGCTCGCGGGGGACGGCCTTGGGGGCGGCGGGCGCCTCAGGCTCGGCGCGGGTCTCAGGCTCGGCGCGGCTCCCGGGCCGACCCCGCGTCCTGCAGGCGGAAGGGCGCACCGGCGGCGCTTCCGGTCCCCGCACGCCCGGCTGGGGGGCCTCGTGCGGCAGCCGCCGCCGCCCGGCTCCAGGATGCCCCGGAACACCGGCTCCCCGCAGAGGCCGCCCTCCTCGTGGGCAGGGCGGGCCACGTTCGGCGGATAGTGGAGACTTCGCGCCGCCGCCGCCAGAGCAACAAGTCCAGGCGGGCTCGAGGCGGCGGCACCCCGAGGGCAGGCAGTGGATGCCATTTCCCTCTCCTTTGTACCAAACTGAGTGAGAGATGTGTGTCCTGAGGAGGAGTGTCTATGTGTCCTCAGAACCAGGAGTTGACACAACTGTGTGGAGAATACATGCTAAAGAAGCCGTTCTGGTTCTAACTGACTCAAAAAGGTAGAAAGATTTGGTGTATATACATAGCGTATGAGAATCACCCCCTCTCCCCGCCTCGCCTTTGTATCTATATCAGAAAAGCACTGGCAGCCAGAGAGTAGTCCTTTGACGTATACATTTTATGTCCGCTTCGTTGGGCGTCTTAAAACCATGTAGTTTTCCATTACAATTTGAAATTTTCTTGTACGACATTTTATAAGAATCAAATTATACAAGAAATATGTAGGCTATGTAGAGCAAAAGTATTACAGGTGTAAAGCTCCTCATTCCCGATGTCTCACTTTTCTATTTCCTTCTAAAACGGCCCTTAAGTATTTTACTGTCTTCCTTTGTTGGAGGAATGTGTGCTTCAGACTTTCTCCTGGAAAGAGTTGAGCACTGGCTCCCTGGAGATCAAATATAGAGTCAAAAAGGGCCCTCTCACTGCATTGCCTGCTTCATAATCCATGGGCTGAGTATAGGTCACTGAACACAAAATGGCCTTTCCTCTCTTGCTTACTGAGATGGTTTAATGGATTTTGTAATGGTTTTCCAACTATCAGACTGGGGAAACCTGGTTTGTGGGCATTGTTTTCACATCAACCAAATTCAGTGCATTTGTCAAATTCTTTACCTTACCGATATAAATCGGTGACAAGATAATGGAATTTTCTGGGATAATTTTGAAATATCATGTTTTGAAACACCAGGTTTCAAACATGCTTTGTAATTTTAAATGTGGAAAATCCTTAAAATTTTCCATTAAGTTGATCCTGGGCTTGGTGAAAGTTCTGGAAATCCTTTCAATAATATCCTATATATATCTGCTACAAAACTATGATGTTTGATCTGGTTGCAGTTTTTAATAGGTCTCTCCCTTCCCACTTTTTTTTTTTTTTTTTTAAGTAGGAGACTTTGTCGGGGAGGGAGTGAATTAGGGTGAATTTCAACCTCCAGTAAAATAGAGGTGGGGTGAGTGGAAATGTTTTTAGGAATTCACAAACCAACTAAGGTTACCTAGATTCATATGATTAAGGCAAGGATTTTGTGTTTTGGGAGGACAGAGTTTTTGCCTTATGCCTCTGCAGTTTTTGCTGTTCCCAGTGACGAACTATGTTCATCCCCAGTGAACTTGGCTAATATCAGCTCATATCTGAAGCTTCAGTTGCCATTTTTATACTTCATTTTTGAAGCTATTTGCATATCTGATTTACTTTGGAATTTTTTTACTTTCTTTTTTTCTCATACTTTAGTTTTTCTCCCTGTTATTCTAAACTTCTCTTTTTAGAGTTATTACTTAATTAAATTACTCATTACTTAAGTGATACCACTCATAATGGTAACTAATGCTATGAGATATCGTGGCATTCTTGGGGAAATGATGACTAACCCTAGTTTAGTTAAATTTTTTTTTTTTACTTGACTCTTTCATCAAGAAGAACTTGCCTTTGTTAAATATTGTAATTTAGATATTGGGACATAAATGGGGATAACTTTGTAATGATTAGCTTCATATTCCAAAAGCTTTAAGGCTTCTCCTTTTCAGAAATGAATTTTCTTTTAGTTCTAATTCCAAGTGACGTAATTCAGTGCGTGGGTTCTGGGTTTTTTGGTTCCTATCTGTAACTAATTTACAGACCAAGAAAGACAGAAGGAACAGAAAACAGAATGAGAGAACAGAAACTGTCATGATTTAAAGTGATTCATGAGACCAGAATTGCTTCAGAGTTATGTCATTTTTTGGAAAGTGTTACAAATTTTTGATTAAGGGATTTCTTCTGAAGGGAATTTTAAGATTTATGTGGAAAAATTGCTTGTTTAAGTCCTGTTTTTTCAAAGGGGAACCATAGCAATATTTACTATATCATCAAAGTGTCCTGGCTGGAGAGATGTGGGAAGTTTCAAGGGTCATGTTTAACATCAGGTTTGTTACACAATATAAGCAAACAGTAGCAACCCTGGATATTTTGTATTCTTGATATTCTGAAAAAAAATTGGGTATCAATCAAATGAACATATATTAAACCAGGGTCACTTACCTTGTAAATGAACCTTCTGGATGTACCCATTTTAAAAGTGAATAATCCCTTGGAAACCAATTATTTATAATTATATATATATATATATATATATGCTTAAAATATAGATTTCTGTAAGTTGGGGCTGCTTACAGTAGTAAGTAGTTAGGGTGGGGTGGGTGGGGTGAAGCAGGCAGTAGAAGAAGTTACATCTATAGGAGTTTATCCATAACGGGGTAAAATTTATCCCCGTGGTTTATTCTCCCCTTTATGACACTTCAAATCCTACCAACCTTTAATACTGTGTTTGTAAACTTTCTGGGTGATATCCACAGTAGGAAATGGATTTTACATTGCAACCCTAGCACATATATATGCACATTTCAGGAAGCAGAGACATCTTTTAAAGTGCCCTTTTGTAGCCAAACTTGTATTTGAAATTAATTACTAAATCTTAGAACCTTGTCTGATTGTTCTGAGAGGTGTCATTTTCTTCTCTGTATACCATGTGTTTTTCTTGCTGCTCATTCAGTACAATCATCTAAAGCTTGGTATTGTTACTTGTGTATGAAGTTCATTGGCTGTTTTAGATAGTGAGCACTTGAGGATGCCTTCCTGGAGGTAAGTCTCTAGTGGTATGCTACAGGGCCCTTGACCCTATCTTGTTCAATATTTTTTTTGAAGTCTTTACTGAAGGTTAGAAGGTCTACTCATCAAATTTTTAGGTGACACAAAGCTAGCAGTCATAGCCAATATATTGAAAGAGAAAATCAAGATTCAAAATAAAACATGAATGTTGGAAAGAAAACCAACATGATTTAATGGAACAAAGACCAGTATGAAAGCCCTTTATTGAGGCTGAAAATATAAATCAAAGGAGGTTCCTGGATTGTCACAACAATGCATGTGCAACAATGGAGATATCAGTGTACTCTAAATGCAAAATGATACAAAAGTATTATGTTGCATAAAAAGCTAATGTAATTTTAGGCTAAACTACTAGAAATATGGCATATAGCTTACAAAGAAGGTAACAGGTTCCCTGTATTCTGGGCTGGAGGCTTATCTAGCTCTAGCTACCTCATTTTAATATAGCTATTGATAAGCTAAAGATTACCGTGGGCTCTCAGGGTGTGAGGGAAGAGGAAACCACGCTTTATGTGGAAGAGTTAGAGCACATGTTTAAGCTGGGGAAGAGGCAAATGGTGTGGTACATGATTGCCACTTCAAATATTTGCCTAGCTGTCATGTGGCAGAGGGGGTAGAGTATTTTTTCCTGATCCTCGGGGCAGAGTTAGGACCAAAGGGTAAAAGTGACAGTGGAGTTGACTTTGATTCTAATAATTAAGGTTGTCCAAGAGTACAGCAAGTTACCACATGAAAAGTGCATTCTTCATCCACAGGTGTATTCTGCACAGGCTGAGTGAACATCTGGCTAGGATGCTATTAATAGGGATCAGCTGAATTAGGCAGCAGGTTGAAATAAGTGATCTTTCTGGTTGAATTCCAGAATTTTCTGAATTAATTGTTTAAAAATATTGTGCAAGTGATTTTATATAGATGATTTTAAGAGATAGATTAATGTTAATATGCTTGTAGGAACTTTAAATGTACATGGTAGAGCATTTTCTGTCTCAAAGTGCTGTAAAACCAATCCCTTATTTATGAAAAACACAACTTCATTATTTCTTGTCTGCATTTTTAAAATCCAAAAAAATCTCCGAAAATCAAAAGTTTTTCTAATCTCATGTCGAAATAGCCTTAACTGAACGGATGTGAGACTATTTCAGTCTTTATCCCACTTAGAATGAACATTTGTACATACCTCTGCAGAAATATTATTGTGTTTAATACAAGGTGCTTTCCCGGACCCTGTTTGGGGTATGTAGTATGTGATTTTTTGCTGCTAACACGTTTCAAATATCTGAAAAATTCTCAATTCTAAACCATCTATCTCCAAAGAATTTGGTTAAAGGATTGTTATTATTATCCATACTTACCTTATAATTAGATAGTTCTTGTTTTTTCAGAGTAACTTGAATCCATTGGCCAGAAATCTAGACAATAAGCTACATTACTAACCTGTGCTAGAATGATTCTCAAGAACTATTACTGAGTCCCTAAACCTTGTCACAGAAGGAATTTGCTTTATAAGCCAAATTTATACTAGATAATGAAACGATAAGTTGCTCTGCTGTTTCCATATTTATTTTATGAAGAGGTTAGTGGCAAAAATGATCAATGTCAAAGGTCTTCTCCCAAGCATATCTGATATTCCTTAAGGCTGGCTCTGGGTGACAATATCACACTTTTCTGGCCTAGGTGGAGGAGTTAGTAGGATCACTTAATTAATGGCTTTTATTTTACCAATCATTTCTGTAACTATTACTCATTCTGTAGACATTTATGGAACACCTACTCCAGACTGGCCCTCAACTAGGCAACAGACAAGATGAATGAAATGAAAATAGTATCCTTAATATGCCCACATACTAATTTGATCCTCAAAACAACCTGTAAGGTAAGCAAGGCAGACATTATTGTTCCCGTTAAAGATGAAAAAATGGAGTCTCAGGGAAATTAAGTGACTTTCTTAGGGTCACACATCCAGTAAGTGGTAGACAGGACTTGAATCCAAGGCTTTAGTTCAGAATCTACTTATTTTTCCATCGTATTAACATATATTAAGGACCTGTTGTTCACCATACAAATTGTATCTTCTCTTCACCCAAAATTTATCATCAACTTTTCTTTTACTTGGCTGCTCAGAATTTGTAGCCACTTTTTATGTTTGGAGAAGGCATTGTGAAATGCGTTTTTATGGGAGATTGGCTTCCAACTTCTTACTATGAAAGCCCAAATGCCCAAACTCTCCCTTTTCCATCCCTTGGCAGTTGGGACTCAGGAACATCAACCAAGCTCAGTCAATAAGATATGCCTCCCTCAAGGTCAAACACCAAAGAACAAAGGAGTGGGAACAGCCTAGAATTCATGCTGGTGAAGCTGGTGTACCCTGCGTCCAGCAATGTCAGCTGGTTCTTTGGTTATGATTCCTTATGCCTAAACTTTATTGATTTCAGACCATTTGCTGGACTTGGTTCTCATCCCTTTTGGGCTATTCTGTGAGCCATCTGATTTCCTTTCACTAAATTTGTTGCAAAAGTCAGCCTGAGTCAGTTTCTGTTGTTTTCAAGCAGGAACTTTAGAGAATCATTTTATAGACTAGGTACTGAGAATTGGTCAGATTGTGGACATATTTTGAAGAGAGACCTGACAGCATGTGTTGAGGCATTGGATATGGAATGTGAGAGAAAGAAGTCAAGGATGCCTTCAAAATTTTTGTTCTGAATAATGAAAGAATAAAGCTACCATCAGTTCCAGTTCTCTATTACCAAAAATCGCCCCCCAAATAGTGGACTAAAACAGCAACCATTTTTATTATCTCTCCGTTGACTTGGGCCTCTCACAGCATAATGGCTGAGTTTTGAGAGGGAGCAGTCCCTGAGGATGGACATTCCAAGAGAACCTGGACATTCCAAGAGACCTAGTCTCAGAACTCACATTGTGTCACTTCCCCCCCGTATTCTATGGCTAGAATTATTCACAGGCTCATCCAGATTCAAAGACGAGGGGACTCTGGAACAACAAAGAATGTGGACCCATGTTTTGAAACATTTATTAGGGAACTCTAAGAAAGGTGGGGAAGACTGGGAGAGGAAAAAGTTGAGGGGGGATATCATGTGTTCGGACTTGTTAAGTGTAGATGTCTCTTAGGCAATCAAGAAGAGATAGTGGGTAGGCAATTGGGTTATGAGTCAGGTGTTCAGGTGAGAAGTTGAGGCTAAAGATATAAATTTTAAAAAATATTCTTGTATTTTTTTCTATAGTTTTGTTTATTTATTTTATTGGACACACCGTGTGGCATGTGGGATCTTAGTTCCCTGACCAGGGATCGAACCCATGCCTCCTGCAGTGGAAGCATGGAGTCTTAACCACTGGACCGCCTGGGAAGTCCCTAAAGATATAAATTTAAGAGTTGTATGTGTGTACCTGGTGTGTAAAGCCATGGGACTGGTTGAGATAGATCAGCTAGAGATGTAGCCTTATAATATGTTTTGAAGTCAGGGAGTGTGACAGCTCCAGCTTTGTCATTCTTGCTCATAATTGCTTTGGACATTTGGGGTCTTTTGTGGTTCTAAGTAAACTTTAGGATTGTTTTTTCTATTTTGGTAGAAAATGCTATTGAGATTTTGATAGAAACTGCGCTGAATCCTCAGATCACGTTGGAAAATGTGGACATTTTGACAATGTTAATTCTTCCAGTGCATGAACCTGAGATGTCCTTCCATTTGTTTGTGTCCTTTAAATTTTCTTTTGTCATTGTTTTGTAGTTTTCAGCCTACAAGTCTTTCACTTCTTTTGTTAAGCTTATTCCTAAGTTTCTTCTTATTTTTGATGCTATTGTAAGTGGAATTATTTTAATTTGCTTTTCAGGTAGGTTGTTGTTAGTGTATAGAAACACAATTGACTTTTGTATGTTGATTTTGCATCTTGTGGCTTTACTGAATTTGGTTATTAGTTCCACAGTTTTTGTACAGTCTTTAGAGTTTTCTACATATGAAGATCATGTCATCTTCAAATAGAGGTAATTCTACTTCTTCCTTTCTGATTTGAATGGCTTTTATTTCTTTTTCTTGCCTAATTTTTCTGGCTAGGACTTCCAGTGCTATGTTGAACAGGAGAGGTAAGAGTGGGCATCCTTGCCTTGTTCTGGATCTTAGAAGGAAAGCTTTTGGCTTTTCATTGTTGAGCATAATGTTTGCTGTGGGCTTTTCATAAATGGCTTTTATTGTATTGAAGTAAGTTCCTTCTATACCTAATTTGTTGAGAGTTTTTAATCATGAAAAGATATGAATATTGTGAAATGCTTTTTATGCATCCATTGTGATGATCATGTGATTTTAATCCTTCATCCTGTTAATGTGGTGTATCATGTTAATTGATTTATATGTGTTGAATCATCCTTGTATCACAGGGATAAATTCTACTTAGTCATGGTGTATGATTTTTAAAATATGCTGTTGTATTTGGTTTGCTGGTATTTTTTTTAGGATTTTTGCATCTATGTTCAGCAGGATATTGACCTGTAGTTTTTTTCTTGTGGTATCTTTGTCTGCTTTGGTTTCAGACTGACCTCATAGAATTAGTTTGAAAGTGTTTCTTCTTCTAATTTTTAGAAGAGTTTAAGAAGGATTGGTATTCTTTTTAAATGTTTGGTAAAATCCACACATGAAGCCATCTGGTCCTGGGCTTTTATATGTTGGAAGTTTTAAAATTACCCCTTCAGTCTTTTTATTTGGTATGTGCAGAGTTTCTGTTTCTTCTTGATTCAGTCTTGGTAGGTTGTGTGTGTCTAAAAAATTCCTCTACCATGTCCAATTTGTTGACATATGCTTGTTTATAATAGTCTCTTATGATCCTCTTTATTTCTGTGAGATTAGTTGTAATGTCTCCTCTTTCATTTCTGATTTTTATTGAGTCTTCTCTCTTTTTTTCCCTTGTCTAGCTAAGGGTTTGTTGATTTTGTTTTACTTTTCAAAAACCAGCTTCTAGTTTCATCAATTTAAAAAATGTTTTTCTATTCTCCATTTCATTTATTTATGCTCTAATATTTATTAGTTCCCTCTTTCTGCTAATTTTGGGCTTAGTTTCTTCTCTTTTTCTAGTTCCTTGGGGTATAAATTTAGGTGGTTTATTTGAGATCTTTCTTTTTTTTCAATGTAGGTATTCATTGCTATAAAATTCCCTTTCTGTACTGTTTTCTTTGGCATCTCATTAATTTTGTTATATTGTATTGTTGTATTTTTATTTTCATTTGCTTTGAGATATTTGCTAATTTTCTTTTGATTTCTTCTTAGACCCAATAGTATTTTTTAGAGTGTGTTGTTTAATTTCCATGTATTTGTTAATTTTTCCATTTTTAAATTATTGATATCTAGTTTCATTCCATTGTGATTGGAAAAGATACATAGAATTATCTCAGTATTCTTAAATTTGTTAAGGTTTGTTTTGTGACCTAGCATGTGATCTGTTCTGGACAATGTGTTTCTGTGGGAGAATGAGGGCTGGAGGTGTCCTATTCTGCCATCTTGCTGCCCACCATTTTAAAAAAGTCCTAGTCACCTTCCTAACCCCTGGAAACCACTAATCTAGTCTCTATTTCTCTAATTTTGTCATCTCAAGAATGTTATATAAGTGGAATCATATGGTAGGCAACCTTTTGAGAATTGGCTGTTCACTCAGCTTAATTCTCTGGAGATCCATCTAGGTTGTTGTGTATATTAATAATTTACTCCTTTTTATTGCTGAATAGTATTCCATGGTATGGTTGTACCACAGTTTACTTAACTATGCAGCTGTTGAAAGATTTTTTTCCCCAGTTTTTGGTTATTTTATGAATAAAACTGTCATGAACATTAATGCACAGGTTTTTTGTGAACATATGTCTTCATTTTTCTGGAATAGATGTCCAACAGTGCAGTTGCTGGATTGTCTGGTAGTTGCATGTTTCCTTTTTTTTTTTAAGAAACTGCAAACTTTTTCCCATAGTGTCTGTACCATTTTGCTTTCCCACTAACAATGTGTGAGTGATTGAATTTCTTTACATCTTCACCAGCTTTAGTATTGTCAATATTTGTGTAGTAATGTTTCATTACAGTTTTAGTTTGTGTTTCCTTAGTGGCTAGTGATGTAGAAGATCTTTTCATGTGCTCACTTGCCATCTGTATATACACTTCAATGAAATGTCTGTTCATATGTTTTGCCCATTTTAAAATTGGATTGTTTGTCTTTTACTGTTGGGTTTTGAGAGTTCTTTTTATATTCTAGATAGTAGTCCTTTGTCAGATAGGTAGTTTGCAGATAGTTTTTCCCAGTCTGGACCTTGCCTTTTCCCTCTCTTAAGTAGGACCTTTCACAGAGCAAATATTAATTTTGGTGAAGTCCAATTTGTAAATTTTTTTTTTGTGGACCATGCTTTTGATTTCAAGGCTAAGAATGCTTTGCCTAGCCCTAGATCTATTGTCTCACATACTTATTTTTTCTAAAGTTTTATAGTTCTACATTTAACATTTAAATCCAAGATCCATCTTGTGTTAATTTTTGTAAAAGGGTGAGGTTTAGAACAAAGTTATTTATTTATTTTTTTGCCTGTGTATATCCAGTCACTTCAGCTTCATTCATTGAAAATGCTATTTTTACTCCGTTGAATTATGTTTGTACCTTTGTCAAAAATCAGTTGGGCATAAACATGTGGGTCTACTTCTGAGTTCTCTATTCTATTCCATTGAGTTGTGTGTCTGTCTTTCCACTAATATCACATAGTCTTGGTTACTGTAACTATATAATAAGTCTGGAAATCAGACTAATCCCTTCTCCTTTGTTTTTCTTTTAAACAATATTTTAGATATTTTAGTCCTTTATACATTTTAGGATAATTTTATCTATATCTACAAAAAATCTTGATTGGATTTTGATAAGAATTATGTTAAACTTGAATATACATTTGGAAATAATTGACATCTTTACTATGTTGTGTCTTCTAGTCCATGAACATGGTATGTCACTCAATTCATTTATGTCTTCTTTCATTTATTTTATCCTGATGTGTAGTTTTCAGCATACAAATCCTATACACATTTTGTTATGCTTTCCCTAAGAGTTTCACTTTGATTTTAAATGATATTTTATTAAAAATATTGGTATCCATGTGTTCATTGCTATATATAGAAATACAGTTAATTTTTATGTTTATCTTGCTGCTTGCAACCTTGCTGAACTCACTTATTAGTTTTTTTTTTGTTTTTATTTTTGGTGAGGTTCTTGGGATTCTTCTATGTAGACATTCATTGTCATCTGCAAATAGGAACAGTTTTATGTCTTCCTTTATTATCTGTATAAATTTTATTTCTCTTCTTGCCTTATGGCACTGCCTAGAAAACTTTTAGTACTGTGTTGAATAAGAGTGGTGAGAGTAGATATCCTTGCCTTGTTCCTGACCTTAATGGGGGACACATTCAGTCTTTCACCATTTAGTATAATGTTAGTCATAGATGCTCTTTATAAAGTTGAGGAAGTTTCCTATCTTCCTAATTTTATGAGTTTTATCATGAATAGGTATTGAATTTTGTCAAATAATTTCTATGCTTTGATTGATATATATGATCATATAATTTTTCTTCTCTTTTTAATGTGCTGGGTTATATTGATTGATTTTCTAATACTGGACTTACTGTGAGTCCCTGGAATAAACATCATTTAGTCATTGTGGTGATTAGTTGTATGTGTCAACTTGACTGGGCTAAGGGATGTCCAGACAGCTGATAAAACACTATTTCTGGGTGTGTCTGTAAGAGTGTTTCTGGAAGATATTAGCATTTGAATTGATGAACTGAATAAAGTAGATAGTTCTCCCCAATGTCAGTAGGTATCATCCAATCCACTGAGGGCCCATATAGAACAAAAAAGCAGAGGAATAGCAAATGTGCTCTCTCTCTGTGTTTGAGCTGAGATATCCATCTTCTCCTGCTTTCAGACGTTGGTGCTCCTGGTTCTTGGGCTTTCACGCTCATATTGGGCCTTACACCATCAGTCTCCCCATTGTAATTCTCAGGCCTTTGAATTCAGACTGAATTACAGCTTTCCTGTTTCTCCAGCTTACAGATAGTGGATTGTGGGACATTTCAACCACCATAACCACGTGAGCCATTTCCTATAAAACATCTCCATATATATACCTTATTGGTTCTTTTACTCTGGAGAACTCTTACTAGTGCAGTCATGTGTATAATTCTTTGCATAGACTGTTGAATTTTATTTACTAATATTTTGCTAGGGAATTTTGCATCTATATTCATGAGGGATATTGGTTCATAGTTCTTTCTTCATATTGTCTTTGTCTGGTTTTGGTATCAGGATAATACTTGCCTCATAAAATGAATTGAGAAGCTTTCCCTCATTCTGGAAGAGATTGTGTAGACTTGGTGTTAATTATGGTAGAATTCTGTAGTTAATCCATCTGGACCTGGGGAGTTCTCTTTTGGGAGTTTTTAAATTGCAAATTCAATCTCCTTAATAGTTATAACACTGCTCTATCTATTTCATGTTGGGTGTTAGGTTGTGCTTTTTGGGGAATTGGTACATTTCATTTAAGTTGTCAAATTTATATATGTAGAATTTTTCATAGTATTCACTTATTATCCTTTTGATATCTGCAGGGTCCCTTATTTTATTCATGATATCAGTAATTTGTGTCTTCTCTCTCTCTCCCTCTCTCTTCAGTCTGTTAGGTACTTGTCAATTTTACTGATCTTTTTTTTAAAAATTAATTTATTTTATTTTATTTTTGGCTGCGTCAGGTCTTCGTTGCTGTGTGCAGGCTTTCTCTAGTTGCGGCGAGCAGGGGCTACTCTTCATTGTGGTGCACGGGCTTCTCACTGTGGTGGCTTCTCTTGTTGTGGAGCATGGGCTCTAGGTGCCCAGGCTCAGTAGTTGTGGCTCACGGACTCTAGAGTGCAGGCTCAGTAGTCGTGGCACACAGGCTTAGTTACTCTGCGGCATGTGAGATCCTCCCGGACCAGGGATCGAACTCATGTCCCCTGCATTGGCAGGCAGATTCTTAACCACTGTACCACCAGGGAAGTCCCTATTGATCTGTTGTTGAAGAACTAGCTTTTGTTTCAGTGATTTTCTCTGTTGCATTTCTGTTTTCAATTTCATTGATTTCTGCTCTTTATTTCCTTCCTTTTCCTTGTTCTGAGTTTATTTTTGATCTTTTTCTGGGTTCTTGAGGTAGGAGCTTAGATCATTGATTTGAAACTTTTCCTCTTTTCTAATGTATTTAATGCTATGAATTTCCCTTTCAACACTGCTTTAGCTGCATCCTACATGTTTTGGTATGCTGGGTTTTCATTTTCACTCAGTTCTATGTGTTAAAAAATTTCCTATGAGACTTTCTGATGGAGTATTTTTAAGTATGTTGTTTAGTTTCCAAGATTTTTGAGATTTTTGGTTATCATTCTGTTATTGATTTCTAGTTTGATTCCATTGTGGACAAACAACACATTCTATAATTTCAATTATTTTAAATTCGTTGAGGTTTGCTTTATGGCTCAGGATATGGTTTATGTTGGTATATATTTAACAAGGAACTAGAAAATATAAAAAGAACCCATCAGTGCTGAAGAATACAGTAACTGAAATGAAAAATGAACTAGAAGGAACTATGTGATACAGAAGAATGTATAAGCAATCTGCAAGGTAGAATAATGGCAATCACCCAATCAGAACAGCAAAAAGAAAAACAAATTTTAAAAAATGAGGACTGTTTAAGGGACCTCTTGGACAACATCAAGCATATGAACATTTGCCTTATAGGGGTCCCAGAAGGAGAAGAGAGAGAGAAAAGGGGGGTAGAAAATGAATTTGATGAAGTTATGGCTGAAAACTTCCCAAAGCTGACAAAGGGAACAGACTTGCAGGTACAGGAATCAAAGAGAGTCCCAGACAAGATGAACCCAAGAGGTCCACACTAAGACATATCATAATTAAAATGGCCAGAGTTTAAAGAGAGAATTTTAAAGACAGCAAGAAAAAAGGTGTCGCATATTATGGAACCCCCATAAGGCTATCAGCTAATTTTTCAGCAGACTTTGCAGGCCAGAAGGGAGTGGCATGATATATTTAAAGTTCTGAAAGGGAAAAACCTACACCTAGGATATTCAACTCAGCAGCATTATCATTCAGAATTGAAGGAGAGATAAAGAACTTCTTAGACAAACAAAAACTAAGAGTTCATCAATACTAAACTGACCCAACAAGAACTGTTAAAGGGTCTTCTCTAAGTGGAATTAAAAGCAACAATAAGAAGTAAGAATCTATAGGAAAGGAAAAATTCCTCTAGTAAAGGCAAATGTGTAATAAAAGCTGTGGATCAGCCACTTACATAAGTGAGTACAAAGACTAAAAGACAAAAATTGTAAAATCAACTATAATTACAGTAAATAGTTAAGGGATAGACGTGAAGATATAAAATATGACATCAAAAGCACAAAATGTCGGGGAGGGGAGCAAAAAATGTAGATCTTTTAGAGTGTGTTTGTTAAATGACTATCAGTTTAAAATAAGTAGAGTAGTTGTAGATCAACATATGTGAACTCCATGGTAACCACAAATCAAAACCCTACAATATACACAAAAACTATAGAGAAAAGAACACAAGCATACCACTAAAGAAAATTATCAAACCACAAGGGAAGAAACTAAATGAAGAAGAAAAGAACAGAGAACTACAAAAGCAATCAGAAAACAAATAACAAAATGGAAATAAGTACATACCTATCAATAATCACTTTAAATGTCAATGGACTAAATGCTCAAATCAAAGACATAGGGATTGGATTTTTAAAAGACCCATCTATTTGCTGCCTACAAGAGACCCACTTCAGAGCAAAAGACACAGACTGAAAATGAGGGGATGGAAAAAAGATATTTCATGCAAATGGAAATTAAAAGAAAGCTGGGGTAGCAATAACACATCAGACAAAGTAGACTTTAAAACAAGTCTGTGACAAAAGACAAAGAAGGGCATTTTACAGTGATAAAGGGATCAATACAAGAGGATATAACATTAACACATATTCACCTAATATGGGAGAACATAAGTATATAAAGAAAATAGATTGGGAGTTTGGGATTGACATATACACACTGCTATATTTAAAATAGATAACCAGGACTTCCCTGGTGGCGCAGTGGTTGGGAATCTGCCTGCCAATATAGGGGACACAGGTTTGAGCTCTGGTCCGGGAAGATCCCACATGCTGGAAAGCAACTAAGCCCGTGCACCACAACTACTGAGCCTGCACTCTAGAGCCCATGAACCACAACTACTGAGCCTGCATGCCACAACTACTGAATCCCGTGTGCCTAAAGCCCATACTCCACAACAAGAGAAACCAATGCAATGAGAAGCCCACACACCACAATGAAGAGTAGCCCTCACTTGCCGCAACTAGAGAAAGCCGATGTACAGCAATGCAGACCCAATGCAGCCAAAAATAAATAAATAAAATAACTAAGAAGGACCTACTGTAAAACATTTTTATAAATTTAAAAAAGAAAGTATTAACAGACATGATAAAGGGAGAAATTGACAACAATACAGTAATAGTAGGGGACTTTAATACCCCATTTAAGTCAATGGACAGATCATCCTGAGAGAAAATCAATAAGGAAACAGTGACCTTAAGTGACACATTAGACCAGTTAGACTTAATAAAGATATCTACATTCCACCCCCAAATAGCAGAATACACATTCTTTTCAAGTGCACATGGAACATTCTCCAAGAGAGGTCACATGCTAGTCCACAAAAGTCTCAACAAATTTAAGGGATAGAAATTATACGAAACATTTGTTCCAAACACAATGGTATGAAACTAGAAATCAATTACAGGAAGAAAAATGGGGAAAAAAACCAAACACATGGAGACTAAATAATATGCTACTAAAAAAAAAAATCAGTGGTTCAAGGAAGAAATCAGAAAACACCTCTAGACAAGTAAACATAAAAACACAACTTCCAAAATCTGTAAAGTGCAGCAAAAGCATTTCTAAGAAGGAAGTTTATAGAGATACAGGACTACTTCAAGAAACAAGAAAAATCTCAAACACCACAACATACCATCCAAAGGAATCGGAAAAAGAAGCACAACAAAGCCCAAAGTCAGCAGAAGGAAGAAAATAATGAAGATCAGAAGGGAAATAGGGACTTCCCTGGTGGCGCAGTGGTTAAGAATATGCCTGCCAATGCAGGGGACATGGGTTCAATCCCTGGTCCAGGAAGATCCCACATGCCACAGGGCAACTAAGCCTGTGCACCACAACTACTGAGCCTGTGCTCTAGAGACCACATGCCACAACTACTGAAGTCCACACACCTAGAGCCTGTGCTCTGCAACAAAGAGAAGCCACTACAATGAGAAGCCCACGCAATGCAATGAAGAGTAGCCCCCACTCACTGCAACTAGAGAAAGCCTGAGCTCAGCAACGAAGACCCAACGCAGCCAAAAATAAATAAATAAATAAATATAAAAAGAGAAAGGAAATAAATAAAATCGATCGCCTCCCCCACACACAGAAAAGAAAATATCAGTGAACTGAAGAGCTGTTTTTTTGAAAGGACAAACAAAATTGATAAGCCTTTAGCCAGGTTCATTAAGAAAAAGAGAGGGAGGACCTAAATATACAAAATAAGAAATGAAAGAGGAGAAATTACAACCAATATCACAGAGATACAAAAAAATCATAAGAGAATTCTGTGAATAGTTATATGCCAACAAATTGGACAACTTAGAAGAAATGGATACATTTCTAGAAACATACAATCTTCTAAGACTGAATCAGGAAGAAATAGGTAATCTGAATAGACTGATCACTAGTAGTTAAATTGAATCAGCAATCAAAAAATTCCCAGCAAACCTCAGTCCAGGACTGGATGGTTTCACAAGGGAATTCTACCAAAAATATAAAGTAGAGCTAATACCTGTCCTTCTCAAGCTATTCCAAAAATTTGAAGAGGAGGGAGCCCTCCCAAATTCATTCTATGAGGCCACCATTACTCTGATGCCAAAACTGGACAAAGACACTACAAAACAAAACTACAGGCTAATATCTCTGATGAATATAGATGCAAAAATAATCAACAAAATACTAGCAAATGAAATTCAACCATATATGATATACACCATATATGGTGTATATCATACACCATGATAAAGTGGGGTTTATTCTAAGAATGCAAAGATGGTTCAGTATCTGCAAATAAATCAATGTGAAAAACCACATTAACAAAATGAAGGATAAAAATCACATGATCATCTCAAAAGATGCAGGAAAAGCTTTTGACAAAATTCACCATCCATTCATGATAAAAACTCTTATCAAAGTTGGTACAGAGGGAATATAGCTCAACATAATAAAAGCCATTTATGACACACCCGCAGCTAACATCATACTCTATGGTGAGAAGCTGAAAAGTTTTTCTCTAAAATCAGGAACAAGACAAGGATGCCCAGTCTTGCCACTTCTATTTAACACAGTTATTGGAAGTCCTAGCCACAGCAACCAGGCAGGAAAAAGAAATAAAAGGCATCCAGATTAGAAGGGAAGGAGTAAAACCATCACTATTCTCAGATGACATGATACTATATATAGGAAACCCTAAAGTCTCGACCAAAAAACTATTAGAAGTAATAAGTGAATTCAGTAAAGTTTTAGAAAAAAAAGATTAATATACAGAAATCTGTTGCTTTTCTATACACTAATAATGAACTATCAGAAAGAGAAAGCAAGAAAATGATCCTGTTCAAAATTGTATCAAAAAGAATGGAACAACTAAGAATAAACAAAGGAGGTGAAAGACCTGTACTCTGAAAACTATAAAACACTGATGAAGGAAATTGAAGATGATACAAAGAAATGGAAAGATATCTTGTGTTCATGGATTGGAAGAATTAATATTGTTAAAAAATTCTTATCTCCCAAAGCAATCTACAGGTTTAATGCAACCCTATCAAAATAACCCATGATATTTTTCAAATAACTAGAACAAATAATCCTAAAATTTATATGGAACCATAAATGACCCTGAATAGCAAAAGCAATCTTGAGGAAAAAGGGCAAAGTTTGGAGGTACCACGCTTTCTGACTTCAGACTATACTACAGAGCTATAGTCATCAAAACAGTATGGTACTGGTACAAAAACAGACACATAGATCAATGGAACAGAATAGAGAGACCAGAAATGAACCCAGGCACCTATGTTCAATTAATATATGACAAAAGAGGCAAAAATATACAGTGGAGAAAAGGCAAGCCTATTCAATGAGTGGTGCTGGAAAAACTGGACAGCTAGATATGAGAGAATGAAATTAGAACATTTTCTCATAACACATACAAAAATAAACTCCAAATGGATTAAAGACCTAAATGTAAGTCCAGAAACCATAAAACTCCTAGGAGAAAACATAGGCAGAACATTCTTTGACATAGTTTAACAATAGTTTTTTGGATCAGTCCCCTCAGGCAAAGGAAACAAAAGCAAAAGTAAACAAATGGGACCTAATTAAAATTAAAAGCTTTGCATAGCAAAGAAACCATTGACAAAACAAAAAGACAACCTACTGAGTGGGAGGAAATATTTGCAAATGATATGACCAATAAGGGGTTAATATCCAAACTATCAATGTATAAACAGCTCATACACTCAATATCAAAAAAACCCCCAAGCAACCTGATTAAAAAGTGGGCAGAAGACCTGAATAGACATTTTTTCCAAAGAAGACATACAAATGGCCAATAGGCACATGAAAAGATGCTCAACATTGTTGCTGATCACCAAGGAAATACAAATCAGAATCACAATGACTACAATGAGATATCACCTCACACCTGTCAGAATGGCTATCATCAAATAGTCTACAAATAACAAATGTTGGTGAGGATGTGGAGAAAAGGGAACCCTAGTACACTGCTGGTGGGAATGTAAATTGGTGCAGCCATTATGAAAAGTAGTATGGAGGTTCCTCAAAAAACTAAAAATAGCACTACCATATGATCCAGCAATTCCACTCCTGTATATATATGTATATATATATGAAGAAAAACACTAATTCAAAAAGATGTATGCATTCTTACCTTCATAGCAGCATTATGTAAAATAGCCAAGGTATGGAAGCAAACTAAGTATCCATCAGAAGATGAATGGATAAAGAAGAAATTACATATATATATACATATATATATATATATATGTATACTGAAATATTACTCAGCTATAAAAAAGAATGCATTTTGCCATTTGTAACAACATGGATGGACCTGCAGGGTATTATGTTTAGTGAAATAAGTCAGAGAAAGACAAATAGTGTATGTTATCACTTATATGTGGAATCTAAAAAATAAAACCAGTGAATATTTCAAAAACAGAAACATACGCACAGATATAGAGAACAAACTAGTGGTTACCAGTGGGAAGAGGAATGAGGGAGGGGCAAGACAGGGGTAGAGGATTCAGAGATACAAACTATTATATATAAAATAAATAAGCTACAAATATATATTGTACAGCATAATGAATATGGCCAATATTTGATAATAACTTTAAATGGAGTATAATCTATAAAAATATCGAATCACTATGTTGTATGCCTGAAACTAATATAATATTTAAAATCAACTATACTTTAATTAAAAAAATAAATATCCATCTCAAGATAGTACAAAAATGACAGGAAATTAAGCTCAAATAAAGGGAAGGACTAAAACAATACAAGAAGAAGTCATTGAAATAGGTTTCAGATTTGGCCTTCTAGGATATTTGCTACACCAAGATATACCTATTTGGGGGCAAGTTTACATTTATTTTTTCAGTCAGATAAATGAAGTCAAGTTATAGCACTTTGGCTTGATGGTATAGAAAGACTGGCTTAGACATTAGCATGCCTGGGTTATAATCAAAGTTCTGCCATTGAACCACATGACCTCTTCATGCCTTGCTTGTATCTTTTTGTCAAATAGGATTATAATACCCAACTTATTTCATAGCATTTTAGATCTTCTTGTATTGGAATAAATCCGAAGACTAGGTAGAGATTTGAGCCTAGAATCATAGGTTCTAGCCCTGCCCCTTTTACCAGCTTTATGCCATTAAGTCACTTATCCTCAGTGTCTGTTTTCAGCTAGAAAATGAGAAGATTACACTCCCTCCTAGCTTTCTAAATTAAGAAGGAAAATATAATTATCCCCATCTTACAAATGAGTGTATAGGTTACAGAGAAGCTAACTCAGTTGTCTAAGGGCATACAGTTCATTGGTCAGGGACAGGACTGGGAACAGTCAACATCTAAACATTTTTAAATTAATGCAGAATATGCTTGACAGAAAAGTGACCATCTACATGGTATTATCTGAAGGACTGATAGTTTCTGAACTTTTTGCTCAACAATTATTCTTTTCTTGGCTCGCCATGGCATCTGAAATTTCCATCTCTTCTCATTTCTTTAGGTTAAGCCACCAACGACCTTGTGAAAAACACGGTGCCACACTGAAAAGGCACATATGTGCCTAACCCACCACCGAGACTTTAGCACTAGTGCTTCGATAGTATTGTTCCAGCGTGGAGCGGCAACTGAGTGAATGGAGCCCACCAAGGCTGTTTTCAGGTACTGAACAAAAGCCAAGTTAAGGCATGGCTTCTGAGATTTATGGGAGTCAGTGTCCCAGCTTGGTCAAGCATGAGTGAATTTTACGAGTCTTTTGGTGTGCTATCAATGTAGATCATTAATGTGAAGAAACAACATTTTATAATTAGAATGAGTTTTAAAATTCTGCAGTATATTTCTTTTGTGAAATGGAGACCTGTCACTCAAACACCAAATGCAACTCGGTGTGTTAGGGAATTCTTAGAGAACTATAACAGTTGTTTCCATGATAGCCAGTGGCTGCTCATGCCATGGCTCAGTCCTGTGGAGAGGAGCTGTTGCTGAACAAAGTTCCTGGCCTGGCCTCTGGAGTGGTCATTTACATGGGGGCGGGGTGTAGAAATCCCAAGTTTCACAAATGGGGTTCACAAAGGGGGTGCTAGAAATTAGTGTGTATTACAAAGGCATAAATAGGAAGTAAGATTTGAAGTGGCTCTGGGAGAGAAAGCTGATTCATAGACTTGGGGTACTAACATAGATAAAGAGGAGAGAAGGGTTAAGGACAAAAGTTAGCCTTACTCATAGGAAGGGAATACAGAGATCAGGGCTGTTTAAAGGTGAGATTAAATGGAATGGATTGGATTGATGGAGTTGGACTGATCATCCTGATCTGGCATTTGTTTGAGTGTTCTTGAATTTTCATCTGTGTGTTTCCTTATAATACATATGCCGATACTGAAGGGGTTCAGTGACTCAGGGATCCAAATTCATGGACTCACTTTAAGGAGACAGATAGATGGGTTTCCAACCTTGCAGCTATTTGGCTACGTTCAGGTCCCACTTAAGAATATTACCCAGATTTAAGATAATCCTCAAAGGATTTTGGTTCCATTAAAAATTCTGAGTATAGGCTAGACATAATCCTCGATTCCTCATTTAATAAAATATAAAGGGAAATGGGTGCACACACCAGAACCCCGAGATAGCAGATGATTAGAAATAACTTGACTGGAATACTTTCAGACAAATAGAAATACATTTGAAATCTTTGGGTGACTTTTCATGTGGATTGGAGAAATGTAGTTTCTCCTTTCCTTTTGTACTCTGATACCAAAAAAAATATCTCTCTTTGACAGAGTATAATAGAAGCATTTATACTCGCCAGTATTTATAGGGTGCCAAGGCCTGGTATTATGGATTCCTGTCTTGAAAGTCAGGGAAAAGATTTTAAGCATCCACCCAGCAGCAAACACTGCACTAGTTGCTTTGAAGTTAAAAGAAATGGAAGAGAAGGACCCTGTTCTTGTTAAGGAGACAAGGCCAAACCTCTGAAAATATATGAAATATTACATATTAAATATATTGTGCTGTAATCATAATTGCTGGCATTTTTGTACCATGTCATGGTTTCAAAGTAGTTTTGCAAGCTTCTTTTCGTTTGATACTATCCATATATGGAGTGTTTACTATGTGCCAGATATCATAAAATATTATCTCATTTAATCTTTCTGAGAATCCTCATTCTAAGAATCATGCAGGTACTGTTATCTTTACAGATAAGATCTTCATGGCAGTTCTGATGGTAGTCCAAACAACCTTTTAACATAGTTTAGGAGACAGGCTCATGGAGGTTAAATGACTTCCTTAGGGTTATTTGACCTTAGTGACCTAGTCTTTCTTAACCTTTTCTCATAGGCTAGTCTACAATGATACCAGCACGTGAACTTTCTGACACTAAATGTCTTTAATGTACTATCTTTAAACCAACACTTGGTTTATATCTTTGTATCTAAGTCCAACATTTTATGTTAGAAGAAGTCGGATACTATGCAGTGGATTTATTCAATAATCTGTGTAGCCTCATAGATTCAAAATGAGACATGGAGGGAGAATTACTCCTCCAGATTTTAAGAGGGCAGCTAGATTTGATTAAGTGGAGAACTTTCTTAACGAGATGGACCCAAGATAAGAAACTTCTCCTGCTATCTGTTCCAGTGCAGTCTGTTTAGGCCATGTGATGATGTGTGTGAGTATAGCTATCTTAGATTCGGTACTTGGAAATAAACTTTGAGACAGAGTTTCATGCAGAAAGTTTATTGCAAATGTATTCAGGAGAGACATTTGTAAGGCAGTGGGGAAGGCAGGACTGGGCTGAGGGAGAAACCTACCTGTAAAATTGATACAGCCATTATGGAGAACAGTATGGAGGTTCCTTAAAAAATTAAAAATAGAACTACCATATGACCCGGCAATCCCACTACTGCACATATACCCTGAGAAAACCATAATTCAAAAAGGGTCATGTACCACAATGTTCACTGCAGCTCTATTTACAATAGCCAGGACATGGAAGCAACCTAAGTGTCCATCGACAGATGAATGTATAAAGAAGATGTGGCACATATATACAATGGAATGTTACTCACCCATAAAAAGAAACGAAATTGAGTTATTTGTAGCGAGGTGGATGGACCTAGAGTCTGTCATACAGAGTGAAGTAAGTCGGAAAGAGAAAAACAAATACCGTATGCTAACACATATATATGGAATCTAAAAAAACAAAAATGGTTCTGAAGAACCTAGGGGCCGGACAGGAATAAGGACGCAGATGTAGAGAATGGACTTGAGGACATGGGGAGGGGGAAGGGTAAGCTGGGACGAAGTGAAAGAGTAGCAGTGACATACATACACTACCAAATGTAAAATAGTTAGCTAGTGGGAAGCAGCCACATAGCACAGGGAGATCAGCTCGGTGCTTTGTGTCCACCTAGAGGGGTGGGATAGGGAGGGTGGGAGGGAGACACAAGAGGGAGGGGACATGGAGATATATGTATACGTATAGCTGATTCACTTTGTTATACAGCAGAAACTAACACAATATTGTAAAGTAATTATACTCCAATAAAGATGTTAAAAAAAAACCCTACAATTAAGGCAATAATAAAGGAATAACCTAGAAATAGTAAAAAAGAAAGAAACCGACCTGTACTTCTGTGGCAGCAGGGCCCCAGCTGATGCCACAGGGAGCTCTGGAGCTTGGATGGCCCTTTAACGTTGTCCCATATTGAGGCATGGGGACCAGGCCTTTGTTTCCCTTCATAAGCCAGTCATTGACCATAGGTCACCCCCTTGGAGGGGCTGTGATCCTTGGTGAGGCAGATCCCTGCAGCGGAGGGCAGTTCCCAGGAGGAACTCAGCAGTGAGTCTCCAGCACCTAGCCTTCTTAGCAGCTGGGGCGTGAGTGTGTTCATCCTGAAGAGGGGATGTGGGTGGAGTGCCTTAGTGTGCACTACAGTCCATCCCTTGTGCTACTCAAATCCACTTGATTTTTATAATAAATTTACTCTATCTGGGAAACTTTTTTTTAAGATTTTTTTTTTTTGATGTGGACCATTTTTAAAGTCCTTATTGCCTCTGTTTTATGTTTCATTTTTTTTGGCCGCGAGGCATGTGGGATCCTAGCTCCCCAACCAGAGATCGAACCCGCACCCCCTGCATTGGAAGGCGAAGTCTCAACCACTGGACCGCCAGGGAAGCACCCTGGGAAGCTTTTTTTTAATCAAATTTTGATTGGTCTTGCTTCCTGGGAACTTACAAATGAAGTTTAGTAAGAAATGCTACAGCTCTTGTGGCTATAGTTGATCTCAAGGCTGTAACTAATGCTTGTTATTATCCTTTTTTATCATTCATTCTAGATTTCTCTCAACTCTGGCTAACCCCTCTGCTGGGCTAGGTGGCTTACCTCCCAGAGGGTCCTGAGCCCCTGGTTACTGTGCCCTTCTTGGGCTCTGTTCTTATCCATTTACCATTAAATGGTAAGCGTGGGACACGCAAGAGACTCCCCAGTGGACCACCTGATTGCCAGACACATTCTTCTGTACTTCCACTGTGTAGCAGATGCGAAGCTCCCCCTGTGGGCCACGGTTAATTACTCTTGCCAGTGTGGTCGATTCCTTTGCTTGCTTGCTGGTCTCTTGGCATGAGGATCCCAAAGTAGTCGGGTGGCAGCTATAGCTTAAAGTTTGAAGGGACTCCTACTGTGTCCCCAGATAGGAGCTTCCGTCCTCTGCAGAGCCTAGACTTGTGTGGATAGCATGTGGGTTATGGAGGCAGGGGTGGTAAATAGTTCCACCTCTTGGTTCCTGGACCCGTGTACTCTACCTGATGGGGACACAGTACTATGCACTGGCCATTTAGAGTATATACTGAGTCCTAGAGGATCCTGTGCCATCCTCACAGGATATCATCTCCAAGACGGCCCCTCAGCTGTGTCACTAAGAAGATGTTGCACTGCTCGTTCAGGCCAGAGACTTCTCAGTGGAGCAGTATGTGATAGGAGCAGCAAGTCCCATGGTCACACGCCCGCTGCCACAGCACCTCTGTTGTGTAGTGGGTCCCTTGGTCTGAGGTAGTGTTTTGCAGAATCCCTTGTTGGTGGGTCAGATACTCTTGTAGGTCTTTGGATAGTGATACTGTCTACGCCTGTGGACAGGAAAGGTAAACACATACCTGGAATAAGTGTCTGTCCTATCCAAGTTGAATCACTGCCTTCCCCAGGGTAGAAGAGGCCCAATGTACTTGACTTGCCGTGAATGGCTGGCTGATTGCTTTGAGGGATGGCGCCACATGTTGGAGGTTCGGTGATATCTGGTGCGGGCACGTGGTAAGCGGGAGCCTGTGCTGTTGGTTTCGTGCTTAGGCTTCAGTGATCATGGCTGCTGTGTTTCATGCATTGTCCCAGCACTGGGGCGGCTGATGACAAAGATGGTCAGTTCACTCTGTCCACCTGGTTGTTTAATGTCTGCCACCAGAGGTGGTCTCTGGTGAGAATTAACATGTCATTCAAAGGTCTTCATCGTTCATGCCTTCTCCCATAGGTCATCCAAATGCCTCTTCCCAAAACTCTTTCACCCCAAGCTTCCAAATAATCTCCTGGCAGTCCCCTGACTAACCAGCTAGGCCATTGTCCACGAGCTAATGTAAATTCTAGCCTCTGACTGCTTGTCTTTTTGCACAAACTGGAAGACTCGTGTATCACTTGAAGCTCTGCCCTCTGGGAAGACTGCCATCTTCTGGGCCTACTGAGTGGCCTATAGTACAGCAACATCATTGGGTCCAGAGAGTCCGTCATGCAGCCGTAGGAGAGGTGCCGGTGCCACAGTACCGGAGGGCGTGTGGATCTGTGCAACTCGCTCACACAGTCTACACGCACTCCCTGAACTTGCTCGTGACTGATCCCTGTTGGACCACTTCCATGTTTTAACAATTTTTTTTTGGTCTCAAAAAGATATGATGGTACCGTGACATCTGGGAAAGTTCAAAGACCTAATATATTCTGTATTTCCTGGACTAAAGGTTAAATAATAGCTTGTAAGAAAAAAAATGTTGGTATCAGTTACCCATAGTTCAGCTGCATCTAGGAAATTTGGCCACTCACTAGAAAGAGAATTTCAGAGAGTGCCAAAATACCTCCAGTGTCTAAGCAGATATGGCTGGCCAAAACTAAATTATGAAGGAGACAAAGTTTGTTTTTTCTTTTTATACAGTTTTGTACTTGAATGTTTTTATGGTAAAAATTGGAAAGTACTTGGGTTTTTGTTTTCAAAAGACTTGGATTAAAATACTAGCTCCAGTGCCTTCCAGCTATGTGACATCAGGCAAATTATTCCTTCCTTCCTGTCTGAGACTCAATTTGCTAGCTAAATATTGTAATTAGTAGTACATATCTCATAGGGAGAGGATTAAATGAGATATTCTTTAAAATCATGCCTGGCATAAAGGATGTACCATTTACATGCTGAATAAATGATTGGAGAAATGATTGGTATTTTGAGCTAGTGTGTGTGGAGTACCCAGTGCAGTACCTGTTGTGAAGGAAAGGTCAAGGGGAAGAGGAAAAAGGACATTTGAGCCAACTCCAGATGAGCTGGAGTTGGCTCAGATGTCAGAGTCTCTGCAAGTTGGGAGGTGGCAGGTACTGAGAATGTTCAGGAGCTCTGAGCCATCTAGAATCATCACCCTAAAATCACTGAGAAATTACAGGGAGACCTGGAGGCTTGTGCAGAGGTTGGGGGTAGAATGATGGGCAAGACCATTTTAAGGGGTGATCCTTGTGACATATTTATATTCCTTGAAACTCCTCTTTTCCCAAAATGTGTCTTGTGTTTGAGGTCCCTCCATCTAGACTTTGTCAACATGATGTCCCACCCCTCCTAAGCCTACTCCCTGGTTTGCTAGGCTCTTCTCCTCACTCCTCCTCTCTCCTGCACCTTTCCCAATATGTTTCTCCTATTTGGATGGTCCTCATGCCTTTTCTTTTCAACAAAATCCTTCTTATTCCATTTCATCCATTCAGCCTTCTGGGGTGAATCCCCCTCATGTGAACCCTCTCCTTCTTACTTTGTACCAAATAGTCAGGCGCCCCCCCCGCCCCGACCCCAGTTAGCACAGGATGGATCTCTGCTTACCTCATTTATGTATTCCTCATTTCTCTGTGGAGAGTTTCTGGAGAGTAGCCATCACAGTGCTCAAAAAAGAGTACTGGCTCAATACATATTTGTTGGATAATTATCATTTGTCTATTTTTACCTTCCAGCAAATTAACAGGGAAGTCCCTGAGTAGAGAATCCTGATTCATTTTCAGAGTGTCTTTGGAGACACATGTTACTTCCCTGAGCCTCAGTTTCATAAATTGAGAGCATTGGGTATGATCACTAAGGTCCTTTTCAGTAAGAAAAGTACATGATTCAATGAAATATGAGGCAGTAACACATACGATATCAGTTCTTTGCATGGCTGACTTCTTGTCATTCAGGTCACCTGGTCACTTAACATATGACTTCAGCTCTTAATTTTAGATAGTAATAAGTGCAAGGAAGGAGTTGCCTTCCTCCCTCTTGCCTGCCTTCCTTCCTTCCTTCTTTCTTTCCTTCTTTGTTTATTTGTTGATTGTCTGTCTCTTCTCACTACAGTGTGAGCTGCAGGAGGTCAGAGCCCATGTTTTATTCATGGCTGTGTCCCAGCATCTATAACAGTGCCTAGCAGGTGCATAGTAGGTGCCCTGTAAATATTTGTTCAATGAATGAATGAGGTCCATAAACTGGATCAATCCAATTATGTTTGCACTGTTAGTAGCCAGACTTCTTACCACTAGAAGAGTTCATCCCAGATCCCACCTAGAACTACCCATAGGTTGGCTGGGTAAATGGGCTTCCTCATTGCCAGCAAGTCCCAGGGTGGGAGCTGCCACAGCACCTTGCTGTTCCTTTTGACTTTATATTGTGCAGTGGCTTCTTATAGCCCCAGCTTTGGGAACCATATGTGTTGGAGGCTCTAGCTCTGTGGAGAGGGTTTGAGGATTTGTTTCAATTTATGAGTTCTTTGGACCAGTCTTCTCTCCCTTTCACAACAAGTCTGGAACCATAATTTAGTAAACGCTGTTGATACCTTTTCATCTGCCACTGGTTGGTTCATTACACTGTCTGGTTTATATGGGCTGCCAGGAGATTGTCAGCTCATTCGTATAGCGCTTCATTATTTTCAAAGAAACTAGTATTCACCGTTGAGGATGGCTGCAGATCTTGCTCTGCCGAGATTCTGGAGATAAAGCAGCTCTGCAGAGAAATGCTTGCTTGAGGCCCAGGGCTAGTGGAATTTAGTACGTTTCTGAAATTGAGTGTTTTGGGTAGGGTGGTTGTCTGGAAGAGCTAGGACACCTAGGGTGGGAACAAATGTCAATTTTAGTTGAATTGTAGAACAAGGGCAAGGAGAAGGTGGGGAGAATGACGGATACATACCAGAGACTGAGTTATGCACAGTTATATCATGTAATCCCCTAGCAAAACAAAGGAGAAAACCAGTGCTCATTGATTTAAATACCTGCCAGTGAATAGATGGAGCTAATGACTCAGCATAGACCTGGCTGACATGGCTTTTTTCACTACACTGTGCAGTGCCCAGAACAGTGCTGGTGCACTGGGGAGTCTTCACTGAGTGAATGCACGAATACCGACCAAGCTTGGTTTTGTCTCTTTGTGGCTCCCGCTTTGATGCCCTCTTCTCCACTCCACTCCAGAACTGTCGGCCTGCTTAGCTCTCCTTGCTGACCTGGGTGCTTCCCGTGAGTCTGTCACTCTCTGAACTCTCTGATCTATTTTTCACCTTGCACACCCAGCTCCCCACCCATCTAGACCCTCTGGTCATGTTCTTCCTCTTTTTAGGACCTTTGCTAGGAGGTTGGCAAAATAACGTCTGCCTCAACGTTTACGGTGCTCACTCTTCACTTACCTCCTGGAAGAATTGCTTTTACACCAAGGTGTTTCTCTGATGGCAGTCATTTCAGGGGCAGTTGCAGTTAGGTAGAGGAGCTAGACTTTGGGTGGGAGGGAAGGCAAATGTCTTTCAAATCATCCTAGACTGTCTGCTGCTTGTTCTCCTTCTGCTGAATGAAGTAGAACTGAGAGGGAAACCGAGGGGCAAGGAGAGTGTGTGTTTGGGAGATGGGACAAGGGTGTTCCAGCTTTGAGGAAGGAACCAACAGCTGGCAGACCAGGACTTTTAAGTTTCCAATGAAGAAGAATGAAAACAAAATCTCTTCTCCCGACTTCTTTCCTTAAAGAATTTAATGAATAGAACGGGAATTTTGTTATCCTAGCCCTTTAAGAAAATGTGGCTCTGTAGATAACAATCTACCCCATCAGAAGAACCTATCCATCATTAACAGGGAGGTTTAGGGGCAGTTTTGATGCCCAACTTAAAGGCTCCAAAACCACGCACCAATGGTGCCCACTTCACTACACCTCCCAGCCCCGCGGGGCTGTCTGCTTACTGAAGACCAGCCCCAGGATCAGAAAAGTGTAGAAGCTGTGTGGCCACTCCTGTCTCCTCCCAATGCAAGAATCTCTCCAATAGTTTTTTTTTTTTTTTTTTTTTAACATCTTTATTGGGGTATAATTGCTTTACAATGGTGTGTTAGTTTCTGCTTTATAACAAAGTGAATCAGCTATACATATACATATGCTCCCATGTGTCTTCCCTCTTGCGTCTCCCTCCCTCCCACTCTCCCCATCCCACCCCTCCAGGCTGTCCCAAAGCCCCGAGCTAATATCCCTGTGCCTTGCGGCTGCTTCCCCCCAGCTATCTACCTTACTACGTTTGTTAGTGTGTATATGTCCATGACTCTCTCTGGCCCTGTCAAAACTCACCCTTCCCCCTCCCCATATCCTCAAGTCCGTTCTCCAGTAGTTTTTGATGTCATCTTGAAAATCTCCCGAGGCAGCCCATTCAATTGCTTTCAAGCCAATGGTTAGTAAATCCTCTTCCTACTTGTGACTGCCACCCCTTAGTCTGTGTTTGGCCCTGGGGAGGAGAACAGATTCAGTCCTCTGCCTCTGCCAGGCACAGCTCCCCAGTCTCACTTCCTTGCTCAGCCTGCAAGAGAGTTCGTTATGCACGCAGCTCTTCAGAAGCACAAAAGGCAGTGTTGAATTAAACTCACAGAAGCAGTGCTTTCTAGCTCATGTCCTCTGACCCTCGTCCCCAAACACATAAATGTGGGTAAAGTATTCAAATGTGGATCACAGTTTTTCTGTGGACTGTGTGGCCGAGTCTCTGCCTCTGAGCCTCTGCAGCTTCATTTGGAGTTTCTGGCTCTATGTTCAATGACTCTAAGCACCATGGAAATAATCCCTGCTGTGTGTGTGTGTGTGTGTGTGTGTGTGTCTGTGTGTGTGTGTGTGTGTTGAGTGGTAGGGTGGGGGTAAGTAAGCAAGGAAGGAAGAACGCCAGAGATCTAGATTATTCTATAATTGACAAAGAAGGAAGACCCTTCTGAAGTTGTTGCAAAGTCCTCAAGTAAAGTCATTGCACATAACATGGCCATAGTCACTAAACTTGATTAATCATCGAGGGGAGGGGAGGGTCCAGCTTTCAAATGCTCTCTCTCTGGACACAGCATCATTTGTATATTCAGTTGGTATTTACTGCATGTCCACTGAATGGACGATCCTATCACTGATTCTACATGGAATGCATTATCTAAGCCACCTGTGAGTTTGAGATTGAGAGAAACGTCAGTGATACTAGTAAAATCATAATAATATTAGCTCGTTTAGTGAGTGCCGACTCATTAGACAGATATTGTATAATTCACGTAACCCCCACTCCAGCATCCCTCCCTGTAACATCCTTGCAAAGTGGATATTATCAGAGGTTCTAAGAGCAGTCCATGCCAGAGCTGGGACTGGAGTCCAGGCTTTTCTGACACATAGCCTTGGTTCTCTCCGTGAAGCCACACCACCTTACCACAGGGACAGGAGCAGAAACCAGTCACAAGGCAGAAACAGCTATTTTGTGCTGAAAACACTGAGTTCAGCCTCACTGAGCAGGCAAACATTTCGTGGAGTAGGTTTAGTCTAGGCAGACATCCTGGAAGAGGTGTCTCCTCAGCTAAGTCGTACAAGAAATAGAGAGCTCGAATTCATGGGGAAATCAACTTGGGCTTGTCTTGGATTTGGTTTGCTTAGGGACCAAATGCACCTGATGAATGGAAAAGCTACCCCATTTCATCTCCCCTCCCTTTTTCCTTCAGTCAGGAGAAGTCTAACTTAAAGGAAGTGGCGAGGGGTCCCCTCTTCCTGGGTCTCTCTTTTTGCCTGTGCTGAGGTAGGTAAACGCATCTCCCTTTCATCTTCTTCCTCCTTCTCCCCTCAGACTGGAGTTCCCATACTGCACTTTGTGGTTTTCACTTAACGAATGTTAATGAGATGAGATTGTAATCACCGGATTTTATAAATATCTCATCCACAAATTGGACCACAAAACCCAAATGAGCCAGCTGAGCATCTATATTCTGTGAGCCTGTGTTTTCCCCACAGTCTTAACCAAAGGATGTAAAACACGTTCTTGTTTTGAAGCTGTTCAGGCCCATGGGTGTTAGATGCTGAGGACAACTGCTGTTTGCCTGGCCTTAACTCAAGTGGCTTGTTGGGTATGAGCCTTTCACACAGTCCTGGGTGATGTAAGGGATTTAGGCTTGATCAATTATACCCTTTTCGAGTTAACGCTAGAAAAATGAGAAATTGATTTTTTTGATGAAACAATATTTTAGAAATTCCGGATATAAAAATGGGATTTGACCTCTCTTATCAAGTCAGCTATCATCATGATGATTGCAGTCTACAATTATGCCATATTTTGTATGTCATGGCCTAGTGCGACCAGCTTGTCAGATTTGTTCGGGGAGAGGGTAGAGCCATGATAAAGCATCCAGCTGCGACTGCTCTGTGGTGTGAAGGGGAGAACCCGGAGGACCCATCTTGTTCAGCAAATCTGCTGGAGTGAGAGCATCGTCAGACCTAAGCATCAGAATCTGACCGTCCTGCTTAATCTCTCTGCAGAGATCTAATAAGCAGAAACTATACTGAATGATTTTTCTGGTGTTTCACGTTTTACTGGATATTTCTTATTTTTACACAATATGCTTCTATTACTGTGCCCAAATCATAACCAAACAATAAGCGAAGAGATGACATGTATTGCAGACAGCCTATTGACTTACTGATAGGTTAACAGCATTTTGAAGGTAGGGCTAAGCTTTACTCACTTTAGTATCCTCAGCACCTAGCACAATGCTTGGCCCATAGAAGGGACTTAATTACTGTTCATTGAATATTTGAAAATAATAGTCTAGCTTGGAACTATCTAAAGACTAGTTCCCAGGCTTCTCCACTGCAGTAACATGAAAGAGATCCCAATTCTTAAAAATTTACCAGTAAAAAATGTTGCTTGCTTTGGGTAAGTGACTATGTGCAAGGTGATGGGTTAATTTGAATGACCTCGTAAATGAAACAAAAGATAAATATTATGGGATGAGAATATGAACGATTTAGTTAAAAACCACTACCACCATACCTCTTCATATCTGGGAACATGGATGACTATACCTTTAACTTTCTTAACTATTCACTCCCAGACATTGGGCCTTTTTTTCAATACCATTTATTTGATCACTGATTTAAAATGTCGTTATAATCACATACTGAATTCTTGGATCTGCTCTCAGAATTTCTGTTCTAGACCAGAATATATTGATTTTTTTTCTGTCTACTCATTCACTAATAATACACTTTTAATTATGGTAACTTTCTATATGTTTTAATATCTGCCAAAGCTAGTCATTCATTACTAATTGTTTTCCAATAATTTTTTGGTTGCTTTTTGCATAGATAGTCTTTAGGCTGAATTTAATAGTCACTTGGTTAAGTTGTTTTTTGCTTGCTCTCTGCCTTCTATTCCCAAAATCTGGTTGGAACTCTTATGGGAACTGTGTTAAATTTATTTATTAATTTGTGAGAAAATTGACTAATTTATGACGTTACATCTCTCAATTTGTATATCTCCCACTATGGAGGCAACAATACAGAGTATAGCATGGAAACAACCAAACTAAGAATCAAGGTGTATGAATTCTAGTATCTGCCAAGTTATAACTATGTGCCCACTTATGCTGCAGTTTTCTCATCTCAGACGTGGAAAAACATAAATACCTTTACATATCTGAGGTTTTAATACTTCTGGGGCTTTTAATGATGTACTGTCCATTGTTTGACAGAATATAGGTACCCTCCTCTCAATTCTAGGATTTTGTGTTGATAAAAAATTAGATTATAGCTCAATACATAGAGGACTTCTAATTCTTGTTAGGGAGCAGGAAGTTCCAAGAGACCACTGCCTCCACCCCAAAAGGTGAATAAGTTAGGTAAGCTATAGAATCATAACTTTAACAACTCATCAGACACAAGGCTCCACGAAAAACTATGAGAAGTAATAAATGAATTCAGTAACGTTGTAGGATACAAGATTAATATACAGAAATCTGTTGCTTTTCTATACACTAATAATGAAAGAGGAAGGAAGAAAATAATCCTATTTAAAATCGTATCAAAAAGAATAAAAATACCTAAGAATAAACTTAACCAAGGAAGTGAAAGACCTGTACTCTGAAAACTGTAAAACACTGATGAAGGAAACTGAAAATGATACAAAGAAATGGAAAGATATCCCATGTTCGTGGATTGGAGGAATTGTTAAGTATTGTTAAAATGTCCATACCACCCAAAGCAGTCTACAGATTTAATGCAATCCCTATCAAAATATCCATGACATTTTTCACAGAACTAGAACAAATAATCCTAAAATTTATATGGAACCACTAAAGATCTCGAATTAGCCAAAGCAATCTTGAGAAAGAACAAAGCTTGGAGGTAACATACTCCCTGACTTCAGACTATGCTACAAAGCTACAGTCATCAAAAGCTTTTTCACAGCAAAAGAAACCATAAATAAAATGAAAAGACAACCTACTGAATGGGAGAAAATATTTGCAAATACTATGACTGATAAGGGGTTAATATCCAAAATACATGAACAGCACAAAAAAACCTCAGAGAACTGAGGACAGACAGAAACTTAAGGGAAATACAATTCAGAAGTAATAACCTGTTTCTAGGAGGGAAGAGCAGGGCAGTGGGAGGGAGAGAAACATGCTAGAGGCAGGGATAAGAAGCCAGCTTAGCTTCAGATAACCTAAAAAAATTAAGTGTTTTATTGATCTATAATTAACATACATTTCAAATATTTGAAGTGTAAAATTTGATATGTTTTGACATTATTATATACCTATGAAACTATCACCACAATCAAAATAATGAAGTTTCTTTGTGTCTCCTTTGTAATTCTTCCTTCTCAACCCACCCTCCTCACCCTGCCTGCATCCCCAGGCAATCAATGATCTGCTTTCTGTCAGTATGTGATTAACTTGTATTTTCAAGAATTTTATGTAAATGGAATTAAGCAGTATGAACTCTTTTAGGTTTAATTATAATTATTTAGAGGTTTACCTATATTGTTGACTGTGTCAATAGTTCATTCCTCTGTATTATGGGGTAGTATTACCTTGTATGGCTATACCACAGTTTTTTTCAGCTTGTGTAAGTCTGGCAAAATCTTTTTCCTGAGAGTGGACCTTTGTTATGGATAAGGCTCTGGCTGGGTATATTCAAAATGATCACTCTTCCTCTCCGCCTTCTAGAGCTATAAACTGTATGATTCCTTTTGTATGAAGTCTAAGAACAGGGAAAGTAATCCATGGGGATAGAAACCAGATTGTGTTTGTCTCTGGGGCAGGATAATTGACTGAAAGGTGATAAATGGAAATTTCAAGATTGACTGAAAGATTTTATATGTTGTTTTAGGTGTCAAAAGTCATTGAACTAGGGCTTCCCTGGTGGCGCAGTGGTTGAGAGTCCACCTGCCGATGCAGGGGACACGGGTTCGTGCCCCGGTCCGGGAGGATTCCACATGCCGCAGAGCGGCTGGGCCCGTGAGCCATGGCCGCTGAGCCTGCGTGTCCGGAGCCTGTGCTCCGCAACGGGAGAGGCCACAGCAGTGAGAGGCCCGCGTACTGCAAAAAAAGAAAAAAAAAAAAAGTCATTGAACTAAACACCTAATATTTGTGTACTTTATTATATGTAAATTATACTTCAAAAGAAAAAAAAAAGAAAAATCCTGCCTATAGATATGGAAAAACACAGTAATATTAGCAAAGTGTCTGTAGTCATGGAGATCCTGATGAACGGAGATACCAGCACAAGCCTAGATGAATAGCTCGGGAGAGGGAAGTTGGTGCCCACCACTCACTCCGTGAGCTTGCATCAGTCACTTCACTTCCCTGGGTCTTAGTTTCCTCCTCTATGGAAAGAAGTGGCTAGAACAGGTGATCAGTAAGTAGGGTGATCTTATATATTGTACACATCATGGCATTCTTGAGAGGGAGGTGAAGCTCTCATACTCATGAAGCCAGGAGAAGAGTGGTAAACTGCTCCTCTCCTGGGCAGATGGGGAGGAATTATTATCCTATCAGATAGGGTCTCTTAAATGGCAAAGTGACATTTTGTGAGGTGACAGCCTCGGTGTCAGCAGCAGTCTAGATCTAGGAGTTGTATCTTATGTGTGATCTCATGGCTTCTGTTTGATCTGTTGATGTGTCAGGATTTGTCAGCATAGCTGCTTGCAGGTCAGTGAGAGAGGTTTTTATTTAGAAAAGCCTCTAGTTCTTCCTGTCAATGGGCTGCTGCCTTCCACTTCTATGGAATAATAAAGACTTTCTTGTGGTAAGACATTGACATTTCTAGGTTAAAAACTGTTTTTGAAATGAAGCTAATTCTCAGTAGGATGAAAAATGGATCCTGCTTTCACCTGTTCTGATAACATGAAAATAGTGGGCCTCCTTTACAACAATCACCGTATTTTTTTTCACTCTTTGGAGGCAACCGATTAACCTGTATTTATAAAACTCATAGAGATTATAAGCTATTAGGGTCACCTCTGTGCTGCCAAAGCTTTGAAGGGACTGAGAAGAAGGTTCTAAGTGACTAGGGTTCTGGCCACTCTGAAAAATAATAATGTCAGTTTGATGGAATTCAGTTCTCTAAAAGAGACATCTCACTAGGATCCATTCCTAGAAAGAATCCAGTGGGTACTCTACATTTGTATATAGAAGTGATAGGGACTAGAAGACATCTCGGAGGTGACTGGGAAAGGCTCCCAAAGTCAGTGAGCGTCCCTCAGGTCCTAGGAAGGGAGTGGGACTTAGATAAACAACTGTATTTGTAAATAAATCTAGTCTCTCAGATGGTCAGAGCAGGAGGCAGCCGTCTCATTTGTATGCTGCTAAATAGGACCTCTTTGTCCCCACACATGCCCCAGTCGGTGGATCCTGTCTTGAGAATCAGGAGGGGAGATTCTAATTCTGGGTTTGCCCTGGGAAGGTCAGATTGCCTGGTGGTAAGTTCATGGGCTTCATTAGCATGACCTTTGGAGGTTGGTAACCACGTGAGAGGATGGTAGAGGAGATAAAATGAGATGTTTCAAAATCCTTTGGCATACTCCCTGGTACATGGTTCTGTAAATTCCAATACTAGAAAGTTAGATTCTCAGGTTCTGCATGGCGCCTCCTCAGTCCTTAACCTTTTTTGTGATGTTGGATCTCTTTGACAGTCTGGTGAAGTCTGTAGACCATGTCTCATAATTTAAAAAATGCAATAGTTATATTGCATATAACTATCAAAATAGTGAAAACAAAAATTTTGATATAGTAATATATTTTCTTAAATTAATGCATTAAATGAGATCTAGTGGTGGCTTTAATACCCATTTATTTTGAAGTAGTGATGAACATATTTTAAAATATCTGCTGCAATTTAATGTATTAAAATATCTGGGATTTCTATTGGTAGCAGAGTCACAGATATTGCTAATATCACTGTGATTTGTTGCCTATTTTCATAATTGAAAGCAATTTGTAAATTTCAATTAGAGATTAGTCAAAATAAAGATGTAATTTGTTTTGCATCTAGATTCAGGGACCTCTTGAATTCTGTTTAGGGAGAACAACTGTTTCCCAGGACTCTTGGGGATAGTCCTATGCACACTGGGACATTTGGTCACTTGGACCCCAGGTTAAGCTCTGGGAGCTTCATAGTAAGATGTACATTTATTTCTTAAAGGCAAGATATTACCCTACTATTACCTTTTCATCTATCAGGAGGAATTCGAATTAGCTTCAATGACCAGACTTATCCGATGATATATTTCCTTTAAATCTACTTTGCTTTAATTAAAAAAAAATTTTTTTTGTTTTAAGTTTTCAGTAGACCCTATTGTGCTTTCATTGTTGCTGTTGGAATGCTGACACGTGAATCACTGATTACAGATAACAATGGTTGTTTCAAATCTAAGCAGTTGCCTTTTGGTTAGAGGCGTCTGAAAGCCAAGTACAGCTTAGGGGTGGGCACAGAGAAGCCACGCAGCCCACTATGGCACGGGGCGGAGGAGGTGGGTGCCGACAGGGGTGCAGGAAGCTGAAGATGCACTTTGTTTCTGATGTCCTTGTGCTTTTCTTAGCACGATCGTGCAAAGGGGCTGAGAGTAAGGGTCAAGGGACTTAGATTCCGGTCTTGCATCTGTCATTTACAAGCTGTGTGACTTAGGAGAAGTCAGTCACTCCTCTGAGCCTCTGAAGTTCCTTCCAATGTTAATATCCTCTGCTTGTCAATCTGAGAAGCCATTCACCTGGAGCATATCATTCCTTCGTGTCCTGTTTCTAGATGGAGGACAGGAAGTATGCTGGGGTTGCTTTGACCAAGACATTTTCCCCCTCACTCCCCACTTTGAGCCAGGTCCAGAGAGCCATTAGTCATGGCTCATGGAGGTGCTGGCTCCTGTTCTGCAGGCTCCCCACAGGGAACGCTGTGGGGAATGAATGGGGCCCCACTGGCATCTAGCTGAAGTGAGTTATTTGGGACAATTCTCTGTGGAGATTGATATTCCTGTGTGTGGTTATAAAAGTGTGCAGGCCTATTGGTTTTTCCTGTTTAGCTTCCATTGTTTGGTTGAACATTAGCTGATGGATAAGGATGCCTCCCTCTGCGGTCCCAGTGCTTCATCCTGTCAGGGTGTTTGCTTATGGAAAGGGCTGAGCCATAGGCCAGGTTTCCACATGCCCTGAGGAAATCTTAGATTTTTAAATTGTGTTCAGAATGGAACCATTGGATTTTCTGGGTGGGAGAGGAAAGAAACAAAGTAATCAAACATTTTTTTCCCTGATTATAAAAATAAATGTTCATTGGAGAAAGTTTAGAAAATTACAGACAGGCACCAAAATTTCACCATGCGGGGAGAGCCATTGTTAATTAATATGCTGGTGTCTCTCCTTCAGGTAGGGATATGAGGGAAATGCCATAATCAAATATCTGAAGGGATTTCTGAATATATCTACTCATGACAACTATCTCTATTATTCTGAGAGCTTCATGCTGAAATTAAGTAGTATGTGCTGATGACTCAGAGCTATTTACTTTAGAAGAAAAGCATTGAAAACCACAGTAGAATATTCTGGCTGGGTGGGACAGGCTGACCACAGAGGAGTAAACTCTCCTACATGAGGCTGTTCAGTGCTAAGACCATACACGGAGCCGCACTGGCTTCCTGTCTCTGAAGCTGAATGAAGCATTTTCTGTTGATAGAAATGATACTACCAAGGAGACAGGATTAGCTGCTGCAGAAACTTTACAGATACAACTCTAAGGAGAGCCACAGGCAAGTCTGAGCAATTGTGCAGTTAACAAACACCGAGTATCTCTTGTAAAAGAGTCAGAGTAAAGGACACAAAGAAGTATGGGACGTGGTCCTTGCCCTCAAGTAGCTTACATTAGTTGGGTTACAAGGTGCAAAGCATAAAATACAAAGCAAGATGAGCTAAAGGTCAAAGAAGTAGCAAATACAAGGAATGCCATCAATGGTGGGGATTTGAGGGCAGAGTAAGAGGGAGAGCGATCTCATTCAGGATGAGGAAATGGGAGTGGGGAATGGGAGTGGGGGATGCACTCCTACCTGTGGGAGGTGGGACCTGTACCTGGATACCAAGAGCTTAAACTAGAACAATTTCTATATGCAAACCATCTTTTGGTGATACCCATTTTTGAAAGCTTAAAGTCTAAGGAATTGTATTAATCTAGGTTATATGTTGGTAATACATTAACCCCCAAATCTCAGTGGTTTAACAGCTTGGCTTGGCTCACTTGGACACCTCTGGAAATGCAAAAATCATGAATAGGTTTCTGAAGATGCCAGTTTTCTATGAGGCTGTTGGGAATCTGCCCACCCCAGCTTCCTGCCCCTCTTCCCATAGCCACTTTCTCCCTCCCTAGAGGGACTGTCTGTCTTTTTTCATCACCGTGCTGCCGCCTATTTTAACCCTTGAGCTTCTTCTGTGTGTCCCCAAACTGGCAGCAGAGGAGGCCAGACTCCTAGTTCCAGCTCCCAGGGTTATCCTGATAACTCTGTACTTACATGGGCTGGGTTTTGGGTGCTGTGGGCTTGCCGAGTCACGTTCCAAGGGCCTGGCTCGGGGGACACCATCACAAGCCGGAGATTATTGTGGTGTGTGCATCTCAAGGGCAATCCCTGGTTACAGAACAAGGTGAAATCTGGAGTTGGCATTACTGTATCCAGCCAGGGGCAGATGAGGACACCAAGCTGGGAGCTGAGTGGGAGGGGCACTCTGGGGAGATAATATGTGAGGAAAGTCAGCGCAGTTAGACGGAAAGGAAACGAGCAACTTCCCTGAAGCAGAATGCTGGGACTGTTTAAAGGAGCTGCCAGACAGTTCACAACACACAACAGGGGAACAGTCTAGGTATTCAGCAAAAGAAACACAGGGAATTACAAAGATTAAAGAGGATGACAAAGTTCTTTGGTCCCTTGTCCCTGGTTGGTAGCTCAGGATTCTCTTCTTTAGATAGTATCCAGATAGCCCAGGCTTCCTCCTTTTATACCAAAGACTCACTGAACTTACCTCTTCCATCATTCCTTCTTTCTGCTCTAGTGTTCGCTGTATTCATCACCTGGAAAATTCCCTCTCTTAGTTAGGGCTGGATCCAAAGAGTGAGAATGGACAGATCATGTAGTGTTCCCTGGCGCCAGTGGATCGTTTCCTGGTCTAGAACATCTAGGTGAGGGTGTGGGGATGTCTTCCATCTGGGAACCCTCAGCTACCAACAGGAAAGACCATTTAGGCCATTTAAGCCTCCACATTTCATGTAAATAATCTTATCTCCTAAGAATGAAAGCTCCAAGTAGCCTTTCTGGTCTTGACATGATTCAATGCAGAAAACTTTCTTGTACATGTTCCATTTTGAAGGATGTAATGCTTCCAAACTGGACAAAACAAATCTATGTAGCCATTTCATTTTCTGGTTTTCTATTTAACTCTGACTTCTCTCTTCTTTAAGTCACTCAAGCACCCTCCTTTACTATATCTACACTTAATTAAAGATAGTTTCAGTGTGTTCCATTTCTGAGAAAAATATCTCCAACTAAATTTCCACCTTACTTCCCAATAGGCTTTGTTTACTGATTAGGTCACAAAGGTTTCTGGAAGCTAAATCAGAAGTATTCGTGTTTGTGGCTAAAGTTGTTGAGATCTATATCTATATATCTGTGATGTCTGCTGCAAGATAAGAATGAGTTTTAAATTGATCTTTAAGTGTCGAACAACTATGTCCACTGGAACATTTTAGACATCTCTTCTGAACTTATACTTCATGTCATGGGTTGGTCAACTTTCATGTTTTCTCCTACATGTTTTTTACTTTCAATGTGGTGCGTGTACCCCAGCCAGAAAACTCACTTATACAAGATCAGTATCCCTGGCACTGAGCATCTCCTTGGTGTGGGAAATGAGCTCTTTGTATAGTAGGAGCTTTTTTTTTTTTTTTTATTTCGATACACGGGCCTCTCTCACTGTTGTGGCCTCTCCCGTTGCGGAGCGCAGGCTCCGGACGCGCAGGCTCAGCGGCCATGGCTCACGGGCCCAGCCGCTCCGCGGCATGTGGGATCCTCCCGGACCGGGGCACGAACCCGCATCCCCTGCATCGGCAGGCGGACTCTCAACCACTGCGCCACCAGGGAAGCCCTAGTAGGAGCTTTTTTAGAATTTGTTGATTTTGGTGGTGATGTTTGATTTGTTTCTGAATCCACTGTTGGAAACACATCCATTTATTGTCTATAGATTTCAGAAAGCTTTATAAAATATAATTTAAGAACGTAATTTCCACCACCCAGTAATGCTGTTGGGCTCTTACGGTATGGGTTTGTTAATTTTGAAGGGGAATAATGTCACCAGGAGCACATGTGAGTCTGTGATCACTGAATCGTGTTCCATGGGTCCTTGAATATGGGTCCTTGAATTACTTGGTGGATGGGGTAATATTGTAAATGGATGTAGTGGGTTGAATTGTGGCCCCTAAAAAATATGTCCACCTGGAATGTGACCTTATTTGTAGTAAGGATCTTTGCAGATGTAATAAGGTAAGGATCTTGAGATGAGATCATCCTGGATTAGAGTGAGCTCCAAATTTCTTATAAGGCAAGTCCTTATAAGACAAGAGAATGGGAAACATAGACACACAGAGAAGGCCATGTGAAGATGGAGCCAGACTGGAGTTATATATCTAAAAGCTAAGGAATGCCAAGGGTTGCTGACAGCCCCAGAAGCAAGGACAGAGACATCAAACAGTTCTTCATCAGAACTCCCAGAAGGAATCAACCTTGCTGATACCTTGAATTCAGACTTCTGGCAGAATAAATTTCTGTTGCTTTAAGCCACCAAGTTTGTGGTGATTTATTATGACAGCCCTCGAAAACTAATACAATGAAGGTTGTCAAGTGATATATTTTGCATACAGGAAGGAGCATGTTACTTAAAGCAAGGTTTGGCAAACCATAGCCCCACAGGCCAAATCTGGCTGCTGCCTGTTTTTGTAAATAAAATTTGTTGGAACACAGCTGTACTCATTCATGTATCATCTCTAGCTGCTTTTGTGCTACAATAGCAGAGTTGAGTAGTTGTGACAGAGACTGTGAGACCCACAGTGATGAATATACTTATTTATTTTGGGTGCAGATACAGATTTACTTAAGAGAGGGACAATAATAGGGAATAGGGAGTTCTGTAGTTATTTCATTGGCCACCCTTAATAAATCTGCTTTGAAAATCTGTATGTTCTAATTCTGAATTTGCTTTTACAGTCACATCTCTCCTGTAGAAGTAGAGATATTGATTTTAAAAAGTTCAACAAAATAACTGTTCTGTGGGATTTGTGTAGCCTCAAGGTAGATTATTTACCTCATCCTACTCATTCTGACTTCTTGGACTTATTGTGAACTGGAAACACTGTTAGGTTGGTAGGATTGAGTAAGCAATAAACATACTCTCAGAATAATGAAAAGAGCTATCTATCATTGTATTGAAGGTCCATCTCTCCCATATGGTCCTGGGTGCTTCTTATTTGATTAGCAATGAGGATGTGATTGGATGGGCTTTCTCCTTTGATGAGTGAAGTTTCTCCCAGCTCCCAAACAAGAGAAAAAGTAACTGAATTAAGTAGCACACAACAATAGCTTATTTACTTACCTTAGCATCGTATATAAATAGGCATTACTTCTCTGTTGGGGAGTCATCCTAATTGACGAAGCATGCTTTCCTCCTAACCTTTTTGCTTTTTTAAAGCCTTTTAAACTTTTCTTGTGAAACAAAGATTTAAAAATTTGATCATTGAACTTCTACTTGAACATTTCTGACTGGCTTTGAAAAAGACTTCTCTTACAAAAATTTGTCATACCTCTTGAAAATCCACTTAAAGGGATTTATACAGGGAAACAGTCATTGATGTTCAAACATTCAGTTACAAAGACATTCATCAAAGCACTGTTTACAGCAAAGAAAAATGGCAAAGAACGCAAACTTAAATTTGAAACAACAATGGAGAATTGGTTAAATAAGATACAGCTTCTATTCTGTGAGCCTATCAAAGAATATTTAATAACATGGAAAGCTGTTCTTGATATATTTTTAAGTGGAGAAAAATCAAAAGAACGCAACCGTATGCATGGTTTAGAACAAACACACACTCAAAAACAGGTGAAAAAAAAAAAAAAACAGGTGAAAGTTTTAGGTATTTTTTTATAGTCTTTTGCTTATCTCTATTTTCTAATATTTTTTTCAAAGAATATTTTTATAATAATAAGAAAAAAGAGTTAAAATGAGCAGATTTTCCTTTCAAATATTTTCATTTAGAATTGAGAATTGTTAGTTGATATAAAAATAACTGTCATTTGCATCCCAGAAAATTGATAAAGTACTTAAAATGTGGTTCGCTAGGACAATACATTTAGATAAGTCACTTTAACTCCTAAGCCTTGGTTTCTTCATTTGGAAACCAGAGCATTGAATTCATTGAATCTCTAAGTTCCTGGTCACCTATGATATTCTGAGTGGTATGATATAGTGTTCAGAGCAGCCTGTTCACCAAGCTAACTTACTCACTGAGAATAGTGTGCTCAAAATGGGGGATACCTCAGCTATTGAGGCTGGTATGGGCCACCCCGGGCCTTTGGACCCTGTAGAAGGCCCGCTGGAGAAGGAGCCCACACTCTTGCTTAGACTAACGCAGAAAGCTGATTGCCTTACTGACCTGGGAGCCTTGGGTCAAGTTGGCCCCCCCTCCTTTTTTTTTTTTTTTTTTTTTTTTTTTTTTTTTGCAGTACGCGGGCCGCTCGCTGCTGTGGCCTCTCCCGTTGCGGAGCACAGGCTCCGGACGCGCAGGCTCAGCGGCCATGGCTCACGGGCTTAGTTGCTCCGCAGCATGTGGGATCTTCCCGGACCGGGGCACGAACCCGTGTCCCCTGCATCAGCAGGCGGACTCTCAACCACTGTGCCACCAGGGAAGCCCAAGTTGGCCCTTTTATAGGTGGGGTTTCTTTAATTTTCTGTCTTGGTCAAGCTGTGGCAGTGCATTTTCTTAGGGAAAAAAAAATTCTACTTTTAAAATTTAATTTGTACCAATTGGCCCCAGGCAAAGAGAGCCTGCAATAAGCTTAGTGTCAATTTCACGTTTTGCTGAAGTTTGTGAAGTGTTTTGTTTTGTTTTAGAATAACTTAACCCCTTCTCTGTGAGAGGTGATGGGGGGAATCATCAGCTTGTCAAGTAGTTTTCAGAAAATATAAGCCCTGAGTATTACAGCTGGTGTCTAAAGTTTTTATTGCCGTCACTCGAATTTAATGGGGCATCCTTTACTCTGTTTGCCTCTCCCTTTCTCTCTGTCACCTGCATCCCAACATTCCCTGGAGCTGCATAGGGTAAATGATATTCCCCTGTAATGTGTTGAACTATTTCCCCAGTAAGACTTTTAAGTTCCTTCAGGAGGGGCATTGTGATTTTGCTCATTTCGTATCTTGTTCCTATCCTGCCTGGTGTTATAGGTAAGTGACCATTAAGGACTTTTGATTTGAATCAGAGAGTACTGCAACAAACCCTCTCTGATGCAACCCTGTTTACCAAAGGTGGGGTGTTTCCAACCATACTGTATTTTTTTTACGCTACATAAGTTCTCCTTTTGCTTAAAATTACAATCTGGGTGCACTTTGGTGCATTAATATGCTGGGACATTCTTAATGTTGGAGCATAGATATTGAGAAAAACAATTCTGGGACTGTTCATTCGTTCAGTCAACAAATACTTATTCATGGTGCTATCTGAGGCAGCAGAGTCAGAGCAGAGTGAGGACTTTTGGTGTCTGTGGTGTAGGCACAAAGATGGGAAGAGAGATAAAAATAAGTAGAAGTGATATTCAGACTCTATGGTGTATCCATCCATCCAGCCAGCCAGCCAGCCAACAAATATAAATTGATAGCCTACTAAGTTCCTAGCACTGTTATGGGCACTGGGGGCATAGGCTGATTAAAGCAGGCAAATTTATCTGTTTTGGAGAAGGTAGAGTTTATAGTATAGTGGGAGACACAGAAAAACTATGAATAAATAAATAAATGCTATCATTTCAAGTGAGGAAAGAAAATACTTTGAGAAAAATAACACAGGATAAGGGGATGGAGGCTGATGGGGGCATTCAGGGCAGATGGTCTAAAGAGTGACTGGAATAGTGTGAAGATGCAAAGAAAAGAGCCCCGGAGTGAGAGTCAGTTTCTCATTTTAACTCTGCCACTAACAGTGCAGCATGAACCAAGTCCTTAAGCATCCCTCTCTCACCTGATTAGTGATGAAATAAAATGATGTATGTGACTGTAATATTCAAGAGTAATGTATTATTATTAACAACGTTAAGGCCTGTTGCATGATTTGCATTTAAAGGACCTAGGGAAAAATTGGGCATGGGGGAGGTATTAGTATTTGTGGCTAGTTCATGGCCGTAGACAGCCAAGCTCAACCTTTCTGGAGTTCTACAAATCTCCAAGGAGAAATCCTCAAAACACAGGGAATGAAGAAAGGAGGATGCATTCAGTGTCTTTGGATGCAGTGTGTTAGTGTGTGTGTGTGTGTGTGTGTGTGTGTGTGTGTGTGTGTGTGTGTGTGTGGCTGTGGTGGGGTCTTCCGAATGGGACAGAGACAACGAGCATTGTTTTCCAGTGCACAATAAAACAGTTTATTTAAAAACAATGCATTCAGTACTGTGTTTGGCACACGAGGCAATGAGGCAGGCACATTCACACTTAACAGGTACATTTGGGGAGCTGTTGAAGCAAATCATTGCATTTTCTCCATAAACTACAGTCACAATATACACGTGATTACCTTTACAAAAGAAAAAGATGGTTGTCCTTGTTCACCACGAAGGCAGGAGGTTATTTACATGTTCCTCAGTCCAGCATGCTGGCTTCCTTTAGGTCTCCATGGCCCTGTCAGTCTGGCAGCTTGTTTCTAAGAGCAGCTGAGGCTGCCTCTCACAAGAGATGTCAGCCTGGGTCCTAAGGGTTGAAGCTTCTTCCAAAGAGCAAGAGGTCTTCTGATTTAGCTGGGAAGGAGTGAAGTCTTCAATGCCAGTCTCTCAGCATAAAATAGCATTTCCAGAACAAATGCACTAGGTGCGTGGGGGGAGGGCTCCATGGTTATGACAGCACAAGAAGCACTTATTTTTCCTGACACATGCTGCCTCCCCATTTCTTTAATAACTTACATTCACTGTTCTCCTACCTTTTGGTTCCATCATTACACTATAAAGAACTTTGTAACTCATCCTACACTGATATAATATTCCTTAAAATGATGCTAAAATGAAATGGTGGAACCAAGTAGTTAAATGAGAGAAGATACCGTAAACATTCTTTTGCCTTGTTTTCTGATTTATGCTTTCACGATGGATTGTCAACTTTCCTTCTAAAGAACGGAGGCAGTATGGTGTGGTGTAGTAGAATCAGTGGTGGGGAGACCCAGACGCTAATTCCAGTTAACTAGCTGGGCAGATAAGCTTCCTACTTTGAACCTCAGTCGTCTCATGTCCATGTTCACCTAGAATCTAGACCTGAGTGAATGTCTAGATCGGTGAAGTTCTGCTATGGACTTAGGTGACTGTCCTATGTGAGTAAATGAAGAAGCATTTGGTAAACCATGGTATTTTTGTTCTGTGTCCTGGGTGAATTTCAGTGCTAATTGCTGATGTTCCGTGTTTGGATCTCAACCCGTCAATAAACCCCTGCCAGGGTTCTTGGCTGTAAGGCTGCTTTCTGCCTAGTAAGGGCTTAGATCTGGATCTTGAAACGGGGTTAAAGAGTATTTCTCTCACGGATACCAATTATACTAAGTCTTGCAAAATGGTCTGGATTCTAGATTTCAGAGGGAAATCTCCCCTTCCTTTTTGAAAATAATTAAATGACTTTATTTCACCTACATACATTGACCAAACCTCTGTCCCATTATCTACCAGATTTTCTCCCTACCCTCCCTAGCTAAAGATGTTATGGAGGTGGCTGGTTCCTCAATGCTGGTTTTTCTGTCGATTTATTCATAATAAAATGGGGGCTACTGTCAAATCCCTTCTGTTTGTAACTATGGACTTAACCTCTTTGGTGTCCAGAAAAGAGCCAGAGAATGAAGCCCTACTTTGTGCCCAGGCTCCATGCAAATCGTTCTGAATACAGAAGAAAACATTTTAACATGTACCTGACTCATTTAAAATAAAATGTAGTGTGTTAAGTATGGAGAAACAAGCTCATTTTGGTAACTGTTAAGAAGAACAGAAAACAGAGGCATACCCTGGCCTTTGGAACATAGTATAGAAAATGTCCAAGTTGAGCTTCAAACATTCACAGTCTAGAAAGGTTTTACAGAACCTATAGGATATTTTACTACAGCAAGGAAAGCAGATTTGGTCCTTTATGATCTGTTTTTGATTGACTACATGCAGAATAAAAACCTATGGCCACTTATTGTATGTAAGGAATTAAGTACATTTTTTTTCCAGCATTACCTTCCAAAGGACTTAATTAAACCCACCTAAGAATGACTTACATCAGAAAACCTTTAATTTGCAAACAAAGCTTGTTCTGTGGCTCACTAGGGTATCTGATTTCTAGACACTCAGGAAATAGGGCTTTCACTTATAACTAGTGGTGAGGAAGGAGGAAAGTCGTGCTCAATGCCCAGGGACTGCAGTGGCCAAATGTTTTCTGGTAGAGTTTTTTCAGGGTCCAGCCTTACACTAGCTTAGCTGAGGGCAAGGCATCATATGCTGCCTTCCTTTACAGTTTTCCCAGTAGTATTCTTATTTAGTGGTGTTTTTAGCCCACTAGGAATTTTCTGAGTGCAAATAAAGCCCAGCGGAGTGCATACTCCAGCTCCAGATATGGGCATGATGCTTAGCTGAGTGTCCCCCTGGTAAGGCAGAGACATTTGAACTACGAAGCCTCTCCAGGTGTAATGGGTCCAGGGAAGCATATTGGATGTGTTTTTTCCCCTGCTCCTTTGCAGGCACTAATTTCTGGATGCCTGTCAATCTTGTGCCAGAAGGTTGAGGAGAGGACAGAGAAAATTAGAGAACTGGGGAAACAGGCGATGGACTAAAGGATGTAAGAAAAGATCAGCTAAACGTGGTTTCAACTGGCAGTTAAAGAATGTTTACCTGGAAGCTCAACTTTAGAAATCAGACAAGCCATGGCTAGTAATTTCCTAAGGTTCTGAGGGGTTTGTTGAGTGCTTCCTAAGAGTCATATGGCTAGGGAATATTTTGAACACCTTAGGGTCCTTAGCCGCAAGGACCAATAATATACTAAAAATTAGTAGAACTGATCAAGGTGGAAATGCCTCTCTGTGCGGAGGGGGGGGCCCTTGGGAGTCCCTCCAAAGCCACTGCTAGTCGTCCTATTTGGTATCACTGACTCAGAAATTGTTCAGGCAGTGCTGTGCTGGAGCCAGCTCATAGTGGCTCTTGAGAACATATTGTGACATTTTCAGCTGGTTGATCAAGTTAGTAGTTTGAAATTGGCTATGATGAGAGTATTTACACCATGGAAACTGGCAAGTCCTACAGATCAGGGCTTCATCATTCTTCATAGCCAGTTGTTAAACATTTAGCAGCACACCAGAGAGCTAAAGCTGTCTCTTAACCCCACAGAAGGGAACTCAAAGGAGATCTTTAGTATCTCTGATGATTAAAGGCTTTCCATGTGCACAGCTATAGTAAGGAGCCTGGCCACAACTTCATTAGGATGGAGGCGCCTCATTCAACAGAGGCTGGCACAAGGCAGCCAGTGCCAACTGGCCACCTCTCTTATACTCACTTGGTCTTAGAACTTTAGCTTCTTGATTTTTTTTCTTTTTTGACTGGTTTCGTTTTAACCCGAAGATGTGTGCATTTGGGGCATTACCTGGGGGTTGAGAGATCAGACCACTTGAGGAATATTTTAGGCTCTGGGAATGACATCTAAGTAGAATCTGAATGAATCGTTTAACTTCCCTGTTTCTCAGTCTATCTATTTATAAATATGAGTGACCTGAGATCTGTCTCTTAGTTTGAAATATAAAGAGTGAAACATAAAGAGCTGGCCTTGAGGTAAAGTATGTTAAAGCTATGTTCCCCGCTCTGTCTTCAGGCTTGCATCCATTCTGACTAAATTAACCAGTAACTGTTCACTTACGAATTAGTGACTGTTCAGTTTAGCCAAAATAGTTGAATGGTTAAGTCACTAAGACTGTGTCTATATTGCCATGGTAACTCCAGGGAACAGATCTGATATTAACTGCAGGAAGAGTGATAAGCATGCAACTACTTTGGTCAACATGGCATACATGACTTTGCTCTATATTTTTGTTTCTCAAATTGTGGCCACAACAGAATCCCCGGGGAATCTTTGTAAGCTGGGCTTATTCCAGGACATTCTGAGTCAGAGGTCTGGGGTGGGGAGCAGGGATTGTATTAGCTTCTCCTGTCATTCAGCTTTGCTTGCCGGACTGTGAGTCCATTGTAATTAACAACAAGAGAGTGAGCTTCACTGAGGATAAAAACATCTGTTCAAACACATATATCTTCAATAATAAGTCATCACAATAAAAAGAAATTTTAAGAAATACTGCATAATACAATAATGACATTCTAAAATGTTTCCCATTTCAAATGTTCTATCTATGTGGCAAAGCACTCAAAGTGTGAGAGAGGCATATTTAGTCATTTTGGTCCTTGGTATCAACTCACCTGTGGCCTTGATTAATTGGGCCACAGAGCCCAGACAGGTCCAGCAGGTGGCCTAGGGGCTCTAAGTCCCCAGCACCTATGATCCTCCATCTGGGCTTTTCAGCCACATACACATAACCCCAACTTTCTTTGTAAGCAAAAGCATAGTTCTACACATTTAGGGAGAAGTAGAGGCTAAACAGAAACTTTTGCCTGGCACATTCAAACAACTGAGGGGAAAAGGACTTAAGGATCTAGAATTATACAGAAAATTGCTAAGTCTCTCATTTTGCACATGAAGACCCAGCCCAAATTATTCATTATTATTTGCACATCTTCTTAGCGTATTGAACTAAATGCAATAACGTGGAGTCTGTTGTTGCAATTACTTATAATATGGGAGGCATTGACAAAATGTATTTTTATCTCAAGTGGCCTCAACTGAAAATCATACATATGGAGAAGTACATAACCATCTTCAGTATTCAACTTTTAAATTGTGTATACATATTACTAAAACACGATTTTATTAAGACGAATAGATTATTAGATAAGAGTCCATCTGTCAACTGGGAACTGTCAGTAACTGAATTGTGATTTACCAGATTTATCAGAATCATGATTTACCAAGTAGATTTCCTCAGTTTAGGGGAGAATGCAGCTTATTACCAGTGGACTGTTGTATACCTAGGCAAGCATCTCCTTTTCCATTTTTCATTGAGAAATAATTTTTTTTTTGGTGGGGGGAGAATCTTTTTTCCTCTTTTATAACTTATTTTCTGTGCCTTGTGAACCCAAGACCATAATCACTTTCCCTTTGAGCCCATTTTTATTTGATGCTGATAAGCCAAGAAGTACTAGATGAGGAGTCAGAATCCCTCCACTGATTTCCTGTGCAATCTTGGGAAAATCACTTAGCCTTTCTGTTTCTTCATGTCTCATTTGGAAAGTCAAGAATTAGGACTAGAGCTACTCAAAGGCTCTTCCATTTCCAGCGTCCTAGGGCTCTAGAATTCTGTCCCTGCTACCTTTGCCCTCAAGTCAACACCACTTTACTGTCTGTGAGTGTCTAATAATTAGTAATTTGCCCTAAGTCAGAAGAAATGCTCTTCCATTCCTCAGCTTCCCCACCAAGTTAGGTTACTCCTGGCACTCACATTCATGGATAACTGGAGGCCTGGGCACAAGGAGGCTGGGGGAGCCTCTTCTTTTGCACATCCTGGCTGGTAACCCCATGGTCAGTGCCTGACATCAAAGTTACACACAGACAGCACAGCGGTAACAGTCAGCACTGCTAGGCATACGCACTACTAAACGCACGGCACTTGTACAATGATTAAGGACAGATAAGACACAGGAGCAAAGGCGGAAGAAGCACAGATGTTTAATCGTCAAATATGGGGAATGTTTTCTGGGTTTGGGAGGGATTCAAAATACCACACCTTAAATCTGCCTCACCTGGATCTGCATGTCTGCACATGACACTCAGAACAACTGATGAAAACTGAGGGACTAGCATTAAACAGGTGGCTAAATGTTTGTGGTTTTTTTTTCCTCTGCAAGTGAATTGGTCATTTGTACTGGTGTCATGTGTAGACAGACTTGGGGGCTTTATGGTGATATTCATTCCAATAGCTGGGGGTGGGCTCTGCCGTGAGTATCTGAAAAGAGGAAAGATTCTGACAAAAGGATGCACTTAACCTAGAACCAATAAAGCGAGGGCAATGCAAATGCCAGGGGTTTGTACCTGTAGCTGAATCAGGAGGGAGGACCCAAAAGGCCCGTCTGCCCAACTCCCTGCTCTTGACCACACAGCCCCGGGAGTTCTGCCTACTTACACCACTGCCTTTCTAACCTGGACTCATGGGACCCACCAACTCTTTTGGTCGTGATAGTGGTTATATAGGTTTAATCTTTGAAGCGGTCTTTAAAAACAAGAAGAGTTTTTGTATGATCAGCTAGAGGCTGCTTTTCTCTATGCTGGAACTGTAGGTCAAGGGCATAACTAACAATAAAAACAACAGTAAAAGCTGCCATGTAGTATTGAGTGCTGACTACATGCCAAAAACTGGGATCAATGCTTCACTCACATATTGAATCTAATTTTTGCAAAAGGAGGATATAGGCTGCATATAAAGAATTTATAATTATGAGAATTGTGGTTAACCACTATGGGAGGACTTGGGATTTTCTTGAGTGTTTTCAAGAAAAGGGAAGTATGGTCTTTTTGGATCAGCTCCCGGAAGTCCTACCTGGAAACAGGGGTTGAGCCTGATCTCTTAAGTTCTTCTAGTTCTGGGAGACAGGTCTTCAACATTTTAAGTTTTTTGAAAGTGATGGATGAAATGATGTTGGGAGATGGCAAAGTCCTCTCACTCTAGGTTAAAATGGAGCCAAGAGTGAAGTGAGATTTACAAAATCTCCCTGAACTTAAAAAAAAAAAATCCCCAAACTTGCCATTCTGATATCTAATTTAAGTGGTCCACTAATAGACAGTTAACTGGTTTTAGGGATTTTGGTCTTTTGCTCTTTTAACGTTCCTGGTTCAAAGTGTCTACATATTTATATTTAGTGAAATCTAATGGGCACATTGGCATTAAAACTCCAGAGGCAGAAGCTGGCTCATATAGTATTGGCATTAATATCACTTAGCTGTAACCAAATGAACTAAGTGCTTAGGAAGAGCCAGCTAAACACTCCTGTCAGTTATCCATCTCTCAGTGACCCTAACAGAGAACAGCATGAGAACTGTAGTACTTTCCTCTCTAAAGTGATAGGGAGTAAGCATGTGGTTTTGGTGCCCATCAAATTATACCATTGAACTTGAAAATGTTTTAAATAGCTCTCCTTCTAATTATTTCAAGTATCGATCTGTTTTAGTGTTTCCCATTTTAAAACATCTATTCCTGTTTTTTCTTGTCTGTTTGGATGATTGCCGTTCACACAACATTGTGAGATGTGTCACGATTGGTAACACGTTTGCACCTGTATGATTTTTCTTTCACTGGTTAGTACTGGATCTACGTAACCTGCTCTGATTAGCTTTCTGGAAAAAAAATTAGAATAAAACAGCCCCCCTTTAGGACCAGGCAGAACATGAGCATAAGGACTGAGTCTTTCCTTACTGAATTTGGTTTGATTTTAGGCGTGATGATACCTTCTCAAGGAGGGGCAGTGAGCTGATTACTGAACTATAGTAATTATTTGAAACGGTATTTGTAACATGACAAGCAATCTAGATGAAGATTTCTGGAAAAGAACAAGCTACCCCGCCTCAATGTATTATAAATGTGCTTGACTGGTATTTGGAAAGAAGAAAGAAACTCTTATTAAAAATTAACATCAACTTGGCCAGGCTTTGGGCTGAACTGGAAGAACAAAGTGCTGCTCACTGAAAAGCCAGGGACAGGAGTGATGGGATTTCTACTCCTAAGGCTGAAATAATGGAAAAGAGAACAGCGAGTGAACTCCTCTGCAGCAGGCCTATACATCTCCAATTCCAAGGGTTTATTTAGTACCAATCTTGCCACTACACAGTGGCTTTTCCTTTCGAAATGCTTAATTTGTAGGTGTAAAGATCCAATTTCCGTGGCAAGAGGGAGTATGTGGTGTCTACACTTGTCTTGAAGTTCTGGAGCAGTGCTGACGGACGCAGTGATGCTCAGGATGACCTCGCCTCAGGGCTATTCACATGGGGACCTGGCCAGCCTCAGAGCAGCTACTCTGCTTTAACCCTGCTGGTTCTCAGAGGCCCTAATCATAGTTACAACACTTTAGGGGATATGGGACCCATAGCAACTTCTAAGTATTCTCCTTCCAGGTTCTTAAGCTGACTCCTTGCCTCTATATTCTGAGAGAATTCCCAGCCCAGTGCTCGGGTTGGGACTGTGGGAGGCACTAGACCCAGGCTGCAATGCCCTGCAGACGTGGCAACAAAATGATCTGCCATAACAGCCCTCATGCCAAGAGATGAGATGCTGCCCACGGCCTAGGCTTTCTCCGTGGTAGTGAAAGATGTACTGTATTATACACCTCTCGCCAGAGGGGAACCACGCTGCTGCAGGGGGACTTCACGGAGCAGTGAGCACTTCGTGAGAGGCATTTCTTATAAAAGTAATCATAAGGGGATCCCCACCATGATTTGCTCAGTTTGTCATGAAATATCAAAGTTACCCAGAGCCTTGAACATATCAGTTACAGATGCAAGACATACAAGCAAAGCTATTTCAATAGGATTCCTAGCAAAAATATTAAACTCCACGGTGGGGGGGGTGTCAGGGGAGTGGTTGGGGGGGGAGAGAGAGAGAGAGAGAGAGAGAGAGAGAGAGAGAGACAATATACGCAAGCCAGTCTTTTATGTTATCATTTTAAAGAGTCTGATCCCACCCAGGCAAAACTGAAATCCTGCTCAAGTTGGCCAGAGGCCTCTGATTACGAGGACTGTATCTGAGCAAAGCTGCAGAAACTACAGCCCTAATCCTCATAAAAAACGGGAGGCAGTTTATTATTAAAATACAAACATGAAAATACTTCAGACCATTTCGTTAGCAGCATAGTTCCAAACGCAACATTCCCTTTATCGATCAGGTTTAAGTCAGGTGGCTTCCAAGCATCTGTCCTGCTAAGACCCTTAAAAGAGCAGTGCAAAAGGGGGAGAGAAGACATCTTTCCTTTCAAGTGGCAGACCATCCTTATAAGACATTCTCTAGGGCTCTATTCTGTCGACTATTCAGTGTGAGTTGGGGCACTTTTAAATCAGCCATTTGGCACTTCCTGTTCGCAGTTCCTAGGCACAGCGTGACAGAGTCAGCTTGGTGAGCCCTTCCCCGTGCATTCGGTACAACAGCTGAAACTCAGCAGGCAGCTGGTGGGACTCCTGCCACTTGGTAGTAAATTTGGTTCCTTTTTTGTCATAGTAATGGTATGGAAGATCTTCCCTTGTGTTGGGGTCAAATCCAAAAGGCCAAAATCCATACAAGTGGATCTCTTCACATATTGCTGACGCAAGGGTGTACATGAGAATACCTGTGCTCAGCCGTTTGGGTGACAAATGTTTGTTTTTCCAGTACCTGTGGAACAATAAGTACAGGTGGATTCAGAGGCCAGTGTTGAAGGTTCTGGTCAGACGGGTCACTGTGACTGGTTTGGGAAGTGAATTTATCCAGGTAACTTAACCAGTACTTGCTTTGAATCTGTCTTTTAGACCACGGAACACCTCAGGGTAGGACCGGCTACATAATTTGTGAGACCCCGTGCAAAATGAAAATGTGGGCCCTTACTTCAAAAATTATTGAGAATTTCAAGAGGGCAACAGCAGAGTATTAAACCAAGCGTCGGCCTTTCTAAGCGTGGGCTTGTGTGTTACTATAGAAGTCACACATGTTTGAAGCCATCCCTGCTCTGGGTTGTCCTAAAGAGTGGTGTCTCTGACTCAGTGGTGGTGCCATAAAAGCCCACCAGTGAGAATGACTATGCATCTCACACATAAAGGGCCCTGGGGCTAGGGAGGAGGTTGTTTAGTCAAAGGGGACCTCCTCTGTTACTTCCTTATCCAAACTTAGAGATTAAATCTGTCTTCTTGGGTTTGGAAAGATTGTAGGGTCTTATTTTTTTTCTACCCGCTCGTAAAAAAATCACATTCCCTGTTCCTTTGTCTTAACCAAATGCTCCCAAGCCCTTCTTTGGCGTGCCAGAACCTAAAAAAAGTATTCACATACTTTCCGAATTTTAAAAAATGCTAAACTATGGTTGTTCCTTCCACGTTCAGATAGTAATTTGAAGCCTTCCTACCTAAACTGCCAAATATCTGAGACTGCTGTGGAGTGAGGGTGTGTGTGTGTGTGTGTGTGTGTGTGTGTGTGCGCGTGCGCACACACGTGTGCCTTTATGACTGGCTGTGCAGGCATAATCAAACTGTTCATGAATCAGGTTTTCATGGACTGTACTTCCTCCAAGTTTTCATTGAACCAGCATGTTCAAGCCCGAGCTGTTGAAAGGCTGGGGGCCAGGTGGGCCACACAGGCCGCTTCCTGAAGGTTCTATCACATGCAGTTCCTTCTTCACTACCTGAAGGCTTCATGTGGCCATTTCCATTCCAGGTGAAATTCAGTTCAGTCTTTGTTTTAATATTCTTACCTAAGGAATTAGAATGGCTTCTGATGTTTCTTTTGGTACAGCTGTACTTAAATAGAACAAGAGGGGAGCAAAACGATGGTCAAAAGACCACAGGGCAGGTTGGCAGGAGGCCTGGCTTCTAATTCTGGTTCTGCCCATTTTGGGCAGTGATGTTGGGTAAATAACTCGTTCTTTGTACCTCAGTTAATGTATCTTTAAACTTAGGAGTTGGGTTATATCACCTCTAAAGAAGGTAACCATACATCCTGCGAAACTGGAACAGTCCCAGTTTTTGCCTATTGTCTTTGTTGTAATTCTTAATAGTGCCCTTTTTCTTTCAAAGAAAAGGTTCCAGTGAGGACTGTAAATTCTGGCATCACCCTACCTGTTAGACACATACCAGCTGATTACACAAGAATTCCTCCTTATATGAGAGGTCAACTACACAGATCTTAAATTTGGAAGACTTTAGAGGACTACAGGATACACTACTATGTACCCATGTACCATGGGATACAGTCCTTGTTTACCAGACCTCCTAGAACCCACTCTAACTTGCAGTAACACCTGGACAGGACGTTAGGACACTGGGGCTGCTCGCATAGGGGAAATTAGAGTTGAGGCAATTTCCTCAGATTATTTAAAGAAAAAATTCTGCAATTAATCTTCCTTTATAAAACGCCCTGCATTTTACAAATGCCTGCTCCCAATTCTGGCTGCTTATTAGAATCAACCGGGGAGTTATTAAGACATACCAAGTGCCTGAGCCTCTCTCCTCCCCCACCAGACAAATTACATTAGAATCTCTTGAATTAGAGCCCAGGCAAGAGTATTTTTTAAATTTCTCCAAGTGATTCTAAGGTACAGCCAGAGTTAAGACTCATAGGACTGGACGAAAATATTGCATCCTGGTTAATCTGTCTTTCAAATTACAAGGGATAACGATGAGCTGATAAAATACTTCTCACATGTTTTGGCACTCAGATCTTGAATTATAAAAGCAGATTATACAATTTTGATTTGTCTAGGTGGTTTTCTAATCTTGGACATCTAACAAACACCCTAATATCAAATAAAAAGGAACATTTAAAGTCGATTCATCTTTAAAAAAAACTGATTGATTTGTCCACTTTAGTCATTGGCATTATTGGGACATGGCTATCCATTCAAAGAAAATTATTGATTTGTGGTGATTTCCATGACTGCTTGTTAGGCTTACCACCAAGGAAGGGGACAGGGAATGGAGAGGAGAAGCTGACGAAGCACCAGTCCCTCCATTTGACACTTGGTTACCAGCTGGGGTAGGAGACTGAACTTCTTACCTAGAATGATCCATTCATTCATTACAAAACATAAGCGTTCATTCTAAGGTACTAAGCTAACCGCAACAACTAACTAATCAGTTCGCTACCACCCCCAAGAGATTACAATATTGATTTGCCATCTGGTAGGGTATGAGTTAAAGGCAATAAAATATACACACCTGTTGACATGTTGCATTATATTTCCAGGCCAAGCCAGTTGGACCTTTAACTGACCTCTGTGTTCAACAAAAAAGTCAACTAGTGTCCTGGTAACAGTTGCTGAAGTGTGGAAGAAAAATGCAGGGATCCAAAGAATGGCCCCATCGAGCTTTTTTAAACTGAGAAAAAAGTTGTTACGGTCCTGAATGGTCAAAAGATTGTTGTAATATTTTTCCAGGATGCTGGGGTTGAAGGTGGTAAGGTTGGTTTTCCTTCCAACATCTCTTTGGAAAGCCTCCGTAGGGGCAAAATTGCAACGGAAAACAAAATCTGACTTATCTATTTGTTGTCCACACCGGCTCCCTGTCAGGATCCCACTATTTCCAACCACAGCACAGATATTATAATGCTTATTCACAATGGGTGACACATCTGGAAGCAGCGATCGGAAGTTATTGCTAATAGAGAAAACATATTTATGGCTGGAATAATCATAGTGCATCAGTTGTCCAATCCGAACACTATTCTTGGTCAAAGAAAAATTTTTTATTACATCGACATGCTGAAGAATTTCTTGCCTAAAATAAAAAGAAATTCATTAAATATATCCCATTCAAAAGAACTGATTTTCCATCTTATGTCTTATGCTATTTCATTTAGACAAGAACCATAGGCACTGAACCCAAGAAAGATTATGCATTCATAATTGAAGGAAGAACTGCTTCAGAATTTACAAACATGTGCTAGTCTCTCAAATTCTGGGTATAGTCCTTTGAAGCTTGTAAATGTTGTAATTTATGGTTTTTAGCTGCCAATTCTTTGGTTTTCTGCTCTACCTGAAAAGTGTATTTGATCAAGGGGGAGGCATAGGCTAAACTGTGTCAGAAAATACAGGGAGACAATTTACACAGGCCCCAAAGAGCTCACATTAATGCACAAACATTGGTGGCTAAGAGTTTGTAACTAGGGACTACTTGTTTGCTATTGGACTGCAGCATTCAAGGAATATCAAACATCACTGGTGTCCAAATAAGAGCCAAACAGATATGAGTCAGTATGGTCCTAACTATTATTAAGATATGAAAATGGTAATAGCAGTGGGTGTAGTTGAATATTTAATAGAAATGAGATGATAATCTCATTAATGGCCTTTAAATAATGAAAAAGGAACATTTTTCTACTTGATTATATAGAAACCCATTTAAGTTAGAGAAACCTAATTCTTAGAAAAAGAAGCTATTGTAAATCCTGAAAATGTGTGCATATTCTAAGAATTCAGAGGATAAACAAGGCAAGGGTGATACTTAGTACTAATTTCTGGTTGCTTTCATGTTGAGCATTAAGTGTAATTAAGCGTATCCTCTTAAAGTCTCTGCTATTTAAAATATTTAACAGACACCGGTCATATGTTACTCTTCTAGTAGGTTCTTCAGTTCTAAGAAACCACATTGAACCTCCTGGGTCTTTTGCCTAAAAAAAATAGCAGGAATGAAACTAAATGCTTTGCATATCATCATTTTACCTGGAATCCTACTTTTTAAAAATTACTTAATTTGACAAAATACAGAGAAACATAAACTGAAAGCTTTAAGCCAGAACTTCCAAAGTTACTAACAGTGTTCATTACAAACTGTTACAAAGGTAGAGTAAGTTTAAAGTGATACTGGGGAAGTTAATTAAAGCTTACCCAAATGGATTAAAAGGAGGCAAGTTTTGAGAAGGCAATATTGTTCTAACTGGTTATTTGGGTCACATGGCCTAGTGTGGGAAGAATATTTTTATTGAGTCAGAAATATGTCTGGGGAAAAGGTATACTGTATTCGACCCATGAAAAATTTCTGGGCTGTCTATAAAATTAATATTGGATTAAAACCACAAAAGTAAAAAAAAAACTTCAGAGTTTTAGAATTAATCAATTATTGTCATGGACTAACTTCTAATTAATGTTTAAAAATTTTTAACCATACTCATGTGACTGTGTGTCAACCTTTCAAGTAAATATTTTCATGACACCATGGATAGCTACTGAATTTGTTTTAATTCTATCATTAGATTAAAAGAGTGCAATAACTAGAAATTCTATGACCAAAACACAACACCCTAAATAGAGTGGTAAAATAAGTATTTGTAAAATAAGTATTCATACCCCTAATGAATACACTAGATGGCTCACATTCCATTTAGCATCATAATAATCCCACCAAAGAGGGAGGAGAAATGACTTATCTGGAATTGCCAAGAGTTGACCAGATATCACTGAGGAGAATAAATACTTTTGTATAAATCTCATCCTTCTTCCCCCACCTCCAAAAAACAAAACAAAACAAAAACCCACACACATAACACAAAAACTCCTTCATGTATAAATGAAGCTGCTACAAGACAATTAAGAACAATGTTGGGTAGCTTTTACAATATGTTAAAAGCTATAAAAATTTAATGAGAAGAAACACGTAAAAAACCCAAACCATAAAATACCGGCATATATTTGGGCAGAGATTTTCACTAGTAATTTGTTAGGGATGAAGTGTAGTGTTTTCTGTGCTTCAGTGGGACAATACTTTTTTTACTTTATTTAAAAAATTTTATTTCTAGTCAGGGAATGAAAATGCATTGTGTGGTATTTTTGTACTTAACTTTTTTTTTTTTAAATAAATGACTTTGGCAGTATTAGCCATAATGTTAACTATACATCATGGTGCTCAATTAAGCTCAAGTTAGGGAGGATACTGGAAATATCTTTTTTCCCTTCCATTCAAATTGGCCTTTTTGAAGTTTTCTTTTTATGAGAGGGTACCACATATTTAAATTAAAAAAGATTACTAATCAGCCTGTGTTCAGTCAGGCCAAGAAGACAATGCAAATACATCTCGGGTTGGGGGGGGGGTGTAGATTTTTGTTGTTTTGTATTATTTCGTTTTGTTTTGTTTTTGAGCTCCAGAATTCAGAACACCTTTTGGATCTTTTCCCCCTATCCTACCTTTGATGTAAAAACGCTGTCCGATTAAATGTCCACTTAGGTCTGGCTTGGAGTTCATGAGTCAGAGAATGCGGAAAGGGCACAAATGACGGATCTAGAAGCTTCAGCGCAAACTGTGACCTGGAGAGGAGTATGAGTACACAGACAAACGTGCTGGCCTCAGCTAGGGGAAGCCAAGGTAGCCATTAAAGTCCAGCCGGTTGGGAGCGGGGCGGGGATGGGGGGCGGCTGGAACACGTACTGGCTACATCCCACCCCAGAGCCCCTTCTCATCTGGTCCACCTTCTGTCCCCACACACACCCGGGAGGAAGAAAGAAAACGAGGGAAATCCGTCTCCATTGTCCATCCCTGCGGGTGCGGGAAAGACCATAAAATGGCCGTCTTACGGAGAGCAGGGGCGGGAGCCCGGCGCTCTGCTAGAAACGGATGCGCAGAGAGGACCAGGGAGTCAGCACCGCGGACAGCGGCCGCACCACTGCTAGCCCTACCCGCGCCGCCCCCGCGGTCCGGCCGGATTGATTTTTGTAGAATGGACAGATGAACCGGAGACCTAGGGGAAGGCTGGGGGTGGCTCCGTCCTTAACCTCTTCCTTCCCGATCCTAGCTCTGGTTTCACTCCCTGTCCCCTGACTGGGGAACCCCCTGGAGGCCGCTGGCCAACTCCACTCCTTTGCCCAGGTGGGGTTTCTCTAGGTTTCGCGTTCTGGCCTGGCCTGGACCACAGGGTGCACTCTGTATTTCCTACCCGCCCCTCAGAGGCTCTGCTGGGGGAGCTCCTAGGGGGGCACACTGGGGCAGAGGCTCTCGACGAGCTGCGCCAAGCTTCGCCCGGAGCCTTCTCAGTCCTGACTTGCGCCCGTTGGTGACTTGGAGCTGGGATGAGGGTAGGCGGCCCTTAAGAGGCTCGCTTCCCGCAGAGGGCGGGGGAATTGCAGAAATCCCGGAAAGGCGGGGGGGTGGGGGGGCGATGGCGCGGTGTGCGGGGGAGGGAGGGAAGGATGGAGGTCGAATACCCCAGGGGCTTCCGGAGAACAGACCCGCGCATCATCTGATGGGGTGAAGGGTTGGGGAGAGGAAAGGAGGAGAGCGCAAGAGGAGTCTGGCGCCTGCGCCATTAAATCGCCCCGGACCGCCCGGACCCCGGCCGTGGAGTCTGCGGACAGGGGCGTGGGGTAGGCACTCACCTAACGCATGTCCATCTCTCCATGCCCCTTCCCAAATACACACAAGGCCTCTCCCTCCACCATCATTCTCCTTAAACCCTCCCCCCATTTTTGAAATGGGGGAAGGGATGCCGAAGAAGAATACGATAATGCAATCACATTGATTAGGACAACGGCTTTTAGGGGCTCTGGGTTAAAAAAAAGCACGGGAGGGGTGGTGGTGTAAGAATCAGAGAGACGAATGGAAGGACCACGCAGTTTTCTTGCCCAAAGTGTCTCGGAGAAGGCAAAACACCCCCCTCTGACCTCCCGCCCCCATAAACCAGATACCTGAGGGCACTCAGAGGCCCGCACTCACCGGAATCCCGCGTGGAACATGTACATTCGGGGCGCCCCCGGGTTGGCATACTTGGGAGTGGTGAAGATGTTCTCCTTTTTCAGGGACACGTAGCTGATGAGCGATAAAATCAGCAGGGCGACGCTGAGCATAACCAGCCCCAGCACACTGGCGACCCGGGCCATTTTGCAATTTCTCATCCCGGGCTGTGTTGGGATCAGGAAAAGCGGGGAAAGCGGTCCATTGAGCGGCCAGCAGCTCGCTGGCGTGTCAGTATGTGTGAGTGTGTGTGTGAGTGTTCGCGCGCGCGTGTCAGCGTATGTGCCGGGGGGGGGTGGGGTGGGGAGGGAACCGAGCAGGGGAGCCGCGGAGGGCCAGGGCGTAGGGGCGGGCAGGAGCCCCAGAGAGAAGCCAGGCCCCCAAGGCAGGGGCAAGCGGGCCAGGAGGCTGAACAGGAAGATGGAGGGTCTGCGCGGCGGCGTGGCGATGTAGCTGCGCGCCGTGCGTCTCCGACCGCCGGCTCAGGCTCCCCAGCGCGTTTCCAGCGAGGCTGCCGTCTCCTCTGCAGCCTGCAAGATAAATGTGATTGGAATAACGTTACAGTTCGATCTAAGCACAGGATTTAATTAATGAACTCTCATCTCCCAAATAACCGGGGGAGGGGCGGAAGAGGGAGGGATGAAGGGGAGGTGGCAGAGGGAGGGGAATTGAGGCTGGAAGGCTGCAGCCCACGTCAATGGCCTTCCCAGCTGAGGGTGCGGGCGAGGAGGTGTCTCTGGCCAGACAGAGGCCCAAACTTAGTTCAATGGACAATTCATTACTTTATAAGTTAATCGTGGAATATAGAGATAAATAACTGGAGTTGCTGTCCTGGAGGATCACAGCAGCTGGGTGCTTATGAGATGCAGGGAGAGTGGTTTTAGAAGTAGAGATTTAAAAGCTTCTCTCCTCACCACAGAGCACAGCCCCGGGCCCCACGGATCAGCACCTGCCCCAACACCCCAGCAAGGAAGCCCTAAATAGCGGCTGGGCCTTGTGAGCGCTTAAAACCTCCTTGGAATCTTCTGTAATCTCTCCCGTACCTGCTTCCTATGCCCAGTGCATGCTACGCTTCTCTCTAAAAGATGGGTGGTGCCTAGCAGAGTTGTAAGGTGAGCTGTGAGTGTGGAGGGCCCGGCTTCCCCTCCCTTTCCTCCCAGTGTCTGACTCCCAGCACCCTGTGCGTAGACAACCAGCATGCCCCAGAGGTAACCAGGATGGAGCAGTTCCCTCTGATTAAACTCTCCATTGCCCACTTTTCTGACTCATCCCTGTGGCCAGGCCTTCAGGATGGGCCACTCAACTTTGCCCTGAAGCTTAGCTTAGCTTAGACCAGGAGCTGGGGCATCGTAAACCTCTGTCCATTATAAATGCCCAGAACTCTCTTTTGGAGGAACTTAGGAACCAAGTAAGAGATGCTGCCTCCGAGGGTGGAAGGAAAGCTCACTGCCTAACACTTTGTGTTGCTGTTTCAATTTGTTTTAGCATATTCACATGTTACCTGTTTTAATATACATTGGAAATAAAAGTTAATTCATTTTCGGTCATGCTGTTGGATGCTCAGAAGGCAATCTACATGTTTCTTTAGCTCTGTCCTTTGCAAGTAACTTGTGACGTCTTTCCCCTAGCTTTACCCTTGGCCTGGTCCTCCCAGGACAGTAAGCACTAAGGAAAGAAAGAAGCTGGAGGTGAGAAATCGGCCTTCAGGAGCCTTTTCCAATAAAGCAAGTTGATGTTTTCCAAGGTGGCTATGATTTCTTTCTCTCTTGAACTTCTGATTTTATGGGCTTTGGTGGACCTGATGTTATGGTCTGTCTGTGGGCTATGAATTCTTCAAAGCAGTGAGCTCCTGGGCTGTAAGCTCCTGCAGATCCAGGACCATGTCTTCTTCTGCCCTGTTTCTGCATACTCCCTGCATACTGTCTATGGAGAGGCATGCTTAATAAGTGTTTGAGGACCTAATGAGCTCCCTGTGAAACACGTCTGGTTGTGGACAGCAGTGCACAGAATGCAGCTGTCTTTTTCCATTGGAACAGAGAGTTAGTAATTTTGCACCTACTCAAGGTATTTTATATCAAAATCTAAAAATGTAGGTTAAGAGAACACAATCTTTTCCCCATGGGACTTTTTAACTATGTAAAAATTTTAGAGAAGTCTTACATGTCCACGCATGATGAATACTTGAAGCATATTTTTTGAATAAATACTATTTTTTTTTAAAAGAGCTCATATGAATATAGTGTAAAATGCCAAAGGGAATAAGATCTTATGAGAGCTGTCTGGGAATTACACATATTGGAAAAACTCTTCTTGAACAAGAAGTAGAGGGACACACCGTGGAGGCCAGAGTACTGGTTACAGCTCCAGGCTCTGAAGTCAGCAGACTGGACCTCAAACGCTGACTCTGTGACCTTGGATAAGTTGTCAGCACCTCTGTGCTTCAAGCTCCTTATCTACATAACTGAAATAAAAACCTCCCAGGATTTTGGGGAAAATTAAACAAGGCATGTAAAGTCCTGGGTACAGCTCCTGGCTTGTATTAAGCAGTTAATAAATACGAGCTAAACAGCTTGGGCAAGTTGTTAGTGTCTTTCTCTGACCTCATAAGTATCCTGCTTCAGAATGCATAGAAAAGGATGTACTTGGTGAGGCATTTTCCTACGGAAAATGACAAAGATCGAGAAGCTCTTTGGTTCTCTTACAGCATTACAGGCTTTCCTGGAACATATGATATGGACTCATTCTGCCTGGATTTAAAAACTGATGTATTACTTATGCTCAGCACACCTCTGTGAGCCCTCTAAAGAAAGTCCTGCTAGGATAATTCCCATATTGCATATGGATCACTGAAGGTCATGTGATGTAAAGGAACCAAATTAGCCAGAAAGTAAACAGGCACGCAGGAATCCTATGCCAGGCCTGAGGGTGACGATGGATTGCTCAGTAATTACCAGAGGAAAACATCTTGGGAATGCTGCTTCACAGAGTAACAGCAGCTACTGAATATGGTATTTTTCAGGCCTGGGATTATAGCTACTTAGTAAATTAAAAAAGAGGGTACTTTTACAAAATATCACTTTTTCAGATTTCATTGGAAACCAGACCTCTATAGTAGTTCAGGAGGGCAAATACAAGAAATACAGAAATGGAAGACTCCTTTGACTTAATATTTTCTAGGGGAGTTTTTTTTTTTCTTTTTTGCGGTACACGGGCCTCTCACTGTTGTGGCCTCTCCCGGACCGGGGCACGAACTGGCGTCCCCTGCATCGGCAGGCAGACTCTCAACCACTGCGCCACCAGGGAAGCCCCAGGGGAGTTGTTATTTTTGGATACAAGTACTTTCCCACTTTTTGTTTGCAAAAAGTACCCACATTTTGCAAACGTGGCTCTGTTGCCCTGTGTAGTTCTTCACCAACCCATGTGTAGTTCCTCACCAACCCATACCCACCAAGAATAATTTATAGGCACCACTTGGATGGGAAAGCTGGGAGGGATAGTGTCTTTTGTTAGAAATGACATCATTCATTCATTTATTTCTGGTTTTTTTTCATCAATTCATTAAATCAAATGTGTTGGTTGTCAGACACTCTGATATGCAGACTCAGGGCTTATAAAATTATTCTTGACCTCATAATGCTCACGGTCTTGTGAGGGGAGAAAGGAGGAAGCATTCTGGCAGTACTATGTAACTGGGTTATAAACTGTGTCTGGAGAGGTTGGTGGTGGGGTTCTTCATAGAGGGCAGACTCTGAGCTGGATTTTAAATCATGAGTGGGGTTCATTAGGTAAAGAACTTTAGAAAGGATGTCCCAAGTAGAGGGAAAACAGGAGGCAGGGAAGATTATGGTGGGCTTGGGGAACAGCAAGAGTGTGAGTTGACTGCCACAAAGAAGAGCCCACGAAGGCTCCTGATGAGATGCCGTATCTTCAGCAGTGCTGTTCAGAACTGTCCAAAGTTTGTAGAGAGGACCAATCAATCGCATTTGAACCGAATGGGTGTAGGAGCAGCTGGAGTCAGGCCCACGGAGAGATGGAAACAGCGACTGCTCATGTGGACGTCAGCTGATGTGTCCAGTGGCCCGCCAGCCTGTTTTGTGCCTTAATTTATGAATGAAAAAAATTGACCATTTTCTGTTATGAAACATTCTTTTCTTTTTTTAAATTTTATTTATTTATTTATTTATTTATGGCTGTGTTGGGTCTTTGTTTCTGTGCGAGGGCTTTCTCTAGTTGCGGCAAGTGGGGGCTACTCTTCATCGCAGTGTGTGGGCCTCTCACTATCGCGGCCTCTCTTGTTGCAGAGCACAGGCTCCAGACGCGTAGGCTCAGTAATTGTGGCTCACGGGCCTAGTTGCTCCGTGGCATGTGGGACCTTCCCAGACCAGGGCTCGAACCCGTGTCCCCTGCATTGGCAGGCAGATTCTCAAACACTGCACCACCAGGGAAGCCCTATGAAACATTCTTGAATAAGGCATCATGGAGTTGACTTTTGGAAGGGCAAGTGACCCCTCCAGATGACAGTCCACTGGGAAACTCCCAAAGAGCAGTTTCCCAGTGGACTGTCCCCAAGCCACATGTGATGGAGTTCTTTCTGTACACTGTTGCCTGACTCCTTCATTTCTACTAGGTCTAACAGTGGCCACAGAGGAAAGATCTTGGGGTCCTCTGGATTTCTACCTCCTATTTCCCCACAGAAGATAAATACTTCATGAGTTCAGAGGTGGGAAAAGCCATTGTGGTCAAAGAGAGCTTCATGAAAGCTCTCAGATGGAACTGAAACTAGAAAGATACATGGAAGTTTCCAGAGATGGAGATGGTAACAGGGGCAAGGCAGTCAGGGACAACGAGGCTGAAAAAAGATGCAGAGGCAGAAGAGAGAAAGGCGTGTTGGGGCCAGTGAATAAATCAGCCCCCTTGGAGTAAGGTGAAAACAGCCAACATGTATAGAGCACTTCTTAAGTGCCAGGTGCTTTTTATACATTTTCTGTAATCTTTGCACAAAGCTGGTGAGGAAGGTATAATTCTCTTCACTTTATAGCTGAAGGAACTGATGTTAAGGATTTGCTCAAGGTGAAACCTCTTTGACTTTAAAGCCCACCCTTTCTACTGCTGCATACTGCTTGTAAGCAGGTCCAGAGACAGACAGCTGGAAATATGTGCAGGCCTGGGAAGTTTGAAAGCATCATCCTTCGACAGTAAGAACCAGTTAATGCTACTACCATTGAAGATGATGATGATTTCGTCATCTCACTTTTATTGCACACCTGCTATGTGTTGGGTATTATACTAGGCATTTTACATAACTAATCTCATTCAATCTCCGTTCCATCCCTCTGATGGTATAATGACTGCCGCCGTTTCAAGAATGAGAAACTGAGGTTCAAAGAAGTTAAGCAACTTGCCAAGGTCACACAGCTACTGACTTTAATGTGTCCACTGGTATTCCAGGGCCAAGAGGAAGTGGGCTTTAAACCTCCTCCCTTGGTCATTGTGTCTCAGGGCTACTGAGGAAGAGGATGCATACTAGCCTCTTTAAAAAAGCCATTTAATCACAAGGGTTGGGGGGGGCGGTGCGTGGCAACAAGGAAAAGACCACAGTGATACATCTGAAAGGCAGTGGCCTGCTCTGTGGCTGGGAGAAAACTGAGTAGGGCTGGAGCCTGGGCACAGGGGTGGGGGGAGGTGCCCAGCCATCCCGTGGGGACAGTCAGGAGACAGCATCTTATTTTCATTGTGTACTTTAGTGGCAGCACAGCACCCAACACAGCTGATGCCCAGTGTGGAAAGAAGGCAAGGAGCTTCTCTGCTGTATAGCATACCTGAGGTGCAGGTTAGGGAGAAGGTCGGTTTCCAGTACTGATTGTAGGGAAAGATCATTCACCTTGAATGGGATGCGCGAGTTGGCTTGCTTACTGAAGAGAACACGTTTAATTAAATACAAAACATAAAGCACAGGAGGGATGCACTGAACAGTGAAACGCCCTCCTACCCTTATCTCCCTAGAGACAGCTACTGTTACCATCCAGAGATGCTCTGTGCATTCATAGGCATTTGAGTATGTATTAATTTTTATTTTATTCTTTTTAATATATATATTTTAAAATTTATTTATTCATTTATCTATCTATCTATCGTTGGCTGCGTTGGGTCTTCATTGCGGTGTGCGGGTTTCTCATTGCGGTGGCTTCTCTTATTGCGGAGCATGGGCTCTAGGCGCACGGGCTTCAGTAGTTGTGGCTCGCAGGCTCAGCAGTTGTGGCTCGTGGGCTCTAGAGCTCAGGCTCAATAGTTGTGGCACATGGGCTGCGTTGCTCTGCAGCATGTGGACTCTTCCTGGACCAGGGATCAAACTCGTGTCCCCTGCATTGGCAGGCGGATTCTTAACCACTGTGCCACCAGGGAAGTCCCCTGAATTAATTTCTAAAACATAAATGCTGAGACCAGTTTGAAATGATTTTTGTTTCAAGGTTTTTATCTGTATCTTTTACAAAAGACATTTTGCATAAAATTTTAACACTTCAGATGTTTGCAATGATTACATTTTCCAGAAGCTGAGGAGTTACTCATTTTGCACCTACAGACTTCTCATAAAGCTCAGTGAAGCATCTCTATGTGAAAGGAATACAAGAACTTCAAATAGCCTTTTCTTCAATGAATAAATAAAATATATTTGGAAAGCCGTCTTAAGGCTTTTTGTGGTCCAATCCCTAGGAAATCGTTGGGAAGAGCTATTACGTTCAATTGTGTTAATCTCCTGGGTCCTTGTATAGAATTTCGACTTTTCAAATGTTTGCAGCGATTACTTTTTCTAGAAGCTAAGGTATTATACTTGGAGAAGCTACTGCTTCTTGAAAAATAATCTTACAGTTAAGCTTTAAGCTATTCTTATGTCTATTGTGTCTCTTTATCGCACTGACTGTGGGTACAGGAAATCATCCATGGTGAGAGCAGCCACAGTGACATTTCCTAGGTACCATCAGGGGAGGTGTTTTTTAAAAAAAATCTCATTTTAGCCTTCATCTTGAGTTTTGGGGCAGTGTTTTGTTCCTTGTGCTTCTGAAACTGTAATTGTCAACAACATATCTTTGAGAGCAGGGGGAAAAACACTTTTGTTTGTATATTATTATAACAAAAAGCGACAAAACTTCCACGTAATTAAAAAAAAATGCACTACCACGTGCTGATTTATTGATGAGTACAGCTTCCACAGAGGAAATGGTAGGAATTGTTGAAGGATGGACTGCTAAGTATCCCCTCCCTGGTCTGTGGACCCCCCTCTCCCGATTATAAGCGCATGCCTCTAGCTGAGATTTCTCATATTGTGTTCACAGGAAATTCACAGGAATAAGTGGTCACTGGACTTCCCAATATTGAAAAACTCAGTCTCAGTAGGGCAGTGGGGAGACTGAGCTACATCATGTTATATACTATGGGCCTCCACGTTCTGTGTCATGTTCACAATAATGCTATATGATAGTATTTTATTCCTTGCTGTAGATAAGGGAAAAAGAGACTAAGGGGGATTAAATTACTTGGCCAAGTTCACAGCAGCTATTTTAAAAATGGGATTTTAATATAGGACTGAATGACTGCATAGTTACTCCTCTTTTCACCAATCCTCGTTGCCTTCCATGCCAGAAGCTTAGGGTCTATACACTGGGGCATGAAAGATGCTTCCTCAAAGTGAATATTTCTCATTTAAAAAGGAGTCAAGGATATAGTATCCACCTTGGCTTCTGTATCCCTTTCTCCTCATGGTCAGCTTTTTACAAGGATGGTTGAACATGAGGAAAGTGGCTTCTCAATGGATGAGATGATCAATGTAAACTTGGGAAGAATCCTTTATATCTTTATTTCAAAATTCTATTTTACTTGGTAGTTTGACATGCAAAGACTCTAAGTCCTGTTGGAGGTGGTGTAAGATGAGGGAGTGTCTAGCTTTTGGTGTCTGTACTTGTGTTTGGAGGAGGGCAATTTTGATGTAAGCCTTTTTTGCAGGTAGAAGAGGTTGGGTGGAGACTTGCAGGCAGATGGAGAATGTAATTACCACCTTCTCCCTAACAGCAACCCGAGTAGAAGGAGCCAGGGCAGGCTCAGAGGCGAGAGGGAGGTAACTGATCTTCCCCAGCATCTCTCCCATGCTTACACCTGTTACCTGACACCTGGCTGAATTCCCATGGAGGAGCTTTATTCTTGCTCTGAGTTCAAGCTGCTCATTAGAAAAAAGAAACTCAACCATTATGTATGCCATGTCCTTCACAAAGAATTGTATTGATCTTGTATTTTTCCCAAAGGAAAATGTCCAACAAAAGTGAGTAGAGAGCATGTTGTAATGCTCTTTTTCTCCTCTGTGATCATCTAGGATTACAGAAAACCTTCCAATTGGACCTTAGCCGCCATCAACAGGTACCACTGCTCACCTGGGGACAGGTGCTACCTCAAGGGCAATCAGACTCCAAGGTGGTTACTGAATTCTGCTGGTTTTGGCTTAGACTTTGGACAATCTTTCCCCATCTTCTGGGGGAATTAGGCTTTTCTGACCCTGCAGCATTGTCTGCACTCCCAGATGTCCCCCAGTCTGTTCTCTGCCTTCCCCATTCTCTATGAGAATTAGGACTGACAACTCAATGGGGACCTTGTAACATGAAATTTTTAGTCTTTACAGCAATATCCTTCAACTTTTTAGTTTTATGTTGGATGGCTGTGCATTTAGCAATTTTAGGTAGGATTTGCAGAACTGTGGAAACTTCATCTATCATAGATCTGGTGTAAGACTAGCTGTGAAAAAGTGAGGGTTGCAGACAGCATTAGACCTTTAGATAGTGGCTGTGAGCACTTATCAAAGGATGCTCTCTTTGTGAGCTCAGAGTGGAAAGGGATGCTGGTTCCACGTAGGTCATTACAATTGATAATCGCGATCTTTGGGGCAAAAAACTGACAACCATATAAATCTTACATTTTTACAGCACTTCAATCTTTTTTCAAAGTACTCTCACATCTATTATCCCATCTTGACCTCCCCAGGAAACTGTGAGTTGGGCACAGCAAGTATTTCTATCTTGATTTCATAGATAAGACACAAGGAGGTTAAATCCCACAGCAAGGCAGAAGGAGACTGAGACTAAACATCCATGTCTGATGTTAAGGCTGCTAGTCTCTCCACTATAAAAACCCTCTCCTTCTCTATTCTCTGCAGTCTAGCCTCTATGGTTGAAATCACTTTATTTAGAGCAGTGTTTCTCAACTCGCCCTGCACATTTAGGTCACCTGAGCAACCATTAATACCAATGCCCAGACCACATCCCAAACCAGTTGCTAATGCACCTGGATCTTGGCAGTAGCTCCCAGGCATCTGTATGTTTTAAGGTGCCTCGGGTGATTCTGATGCACAGTGAGGACCAAAAACCATTGCTAGAAGCTGACCAGTGGCAACCCTCCTGTCAAATTCAGTGGCTTTTCCTTCACTATTAGCCAGGAGCCAATGGATGTTAATTTCTTCTTTAAACTCACTCCTCCTTCCATAAATGACATTCTCTCGGTTCCCTGTTCTTCTCTGAGGGCGCCCTCCCAGTCTTATTTCTTCTTCACCATCTTTATTTTGTCTTCCCAAATTACATGACTTCAACCTCTCTCTTTTCTCTGCATGGTCACACAGGATACAGGGAACAGTGTGAGGGTTTGTGCAAAGGGTCACTTATTTTCAAGGGCTTAAACATTAGGAAGGAAGCCAAACAAGAGCAGAGGTCTCATTCTGATCACTGCTGCAGCTCTAGAACCTAGGACAGTTCTAGAACCTAGGATAGACACGTGCCCAATAACTGGATGATCATCTACTTGACTGAGTCTCGTATCTGTGTATACAGTCCTGACCTGCATTCCAGTCTCGTCCCTCTAATGCCATCTCTTGGATGTGCCATCTTCTTAAACCTAACTTGTTCGAAACTGAACACATCATCTTCTTTCCTCCTACAAACTAGTTCTTTTAAATGTTTCCCAACCATTTCGTCACTCCCAAGGACCTCATCCTTTTCATCCTGTAAATCAGCCTTGAATCTTCTTCCTCCTTTACCTAGGCTTACATCATGAACACCCCATTTGGCTGACACTGCCCTGCCTGCAGCTCTGGTAGGGAAGCAGTTCGAGGCTGTGCTCTGTGCACTAACTGGAGCAGAAGTGGGTCCACCCATCCACTGGCTGGTTGCCCCTACGGTGACCAAGGAGAAAGGCTCTCAGTTCCCTTGGAACGTGGAGGGAGAACATGGGGAACATTGACTGGAAGAGACTGAGGAACTACCAGAGTGACTTTGGCAGCCAACTTGCATGGACACTGAATGGCTTTCTAGGTTTGGTTCTATGTCCTGTGAATCCTTTATAGACATTCCATTTTCTTAAGATCTGCTGGCATGAACTTCTGTTCTGGTAATACCCATAATCAATTATATCAGTGTTAGTGATAGTATTTCTTCCTTTGAAAATTGTATATTTTTTTCAATTTGCCTCTTCCTTTCTTTTTGTACCACCTAACCAAATTCCTAACCATCTCCTACCTGAACCAGGTAATCACTTTCTAGTAGGTGTACTTGAACCTTCTTGTCTCCTTCAACTCATCTTATTTGCCGTCGCTTCTGCCTAGACTTCCTACTTCAGTGTAAACACATGGGGAGCTTATGCTTGTCCCTTTGGAAATCTTTCTCAAGATTAAGGAGAACGAACAGTCCGGGGATTGAGTAAAAGAACGGGTCTGGAATCAGCCTGCCCGGACTTGAATCCAGAGGCCAGTTAACTAACTTGGTGACTTGGGAAAAGCTATTTAACTTCTCCACGCCTCAGTCTCCTCACTCAAATGAGAAAGAGTGATACATATGTCATAGGGCTATTGAAGGGATTAAATGAGTTAATTATGTAACGCACCAAGCTCTGTGCTGGGCATACAGTAAATATCAAGATATCTTGGCTTTGTTATTGGCATCTCCTCTGAGAAAGCATCCCTAGTTTCCTGTTCATTCCCCACTCTCTACCAAAGAGTTAGAATTAGGCACTTGTTTTCTCTGTTCTCATCAATGATATATTTTCCCATTATTTTATAGGCTAGCAATCTTTTGCATTCTGCATTTCACAATGGTCATTACATTGAAATTTGGCTAACTATGCACCTTCTACCTAATACCTCAGAATGGCGTGAGATTCTTGGCTGGTACCTGGAATAGGCACTTTGGCAAACTCCCCAACCCTCATCTCCTGCTCAAGAACAATTCTCGATGAGTCTAATCTCACTATGGTGATTTCATTCTCTTGCCACATTTGGCTTTGCTCTGGCCAATAGGATACGAAAGGAAGTGTCTGGGAGAGTTTCTGAGAAAGATTACCTCTGTTTTAAAATGAGACCTGAGGGAAAAGCAGTCACTCTTCTTCCCCTGGACATTGTCATGTTTGTCATGAGGTTTGGAATTTGGAATGGTGGCAGCCACCTTGTGACCTTGAGGGGAGATAGCTGAGGACAAATCTAACACTGGGGATGATAAGGTAGAAAGTCAGAAGGAACCGGGTCCTTGAGGATATTGCAAGGAATTGATTTAACTGATCTTGCCGCTTCCCTTTACCAGGACCTCTGGCTATATGTGAAAATAAATCTTCTTTACTGTTTAAACCAGTTGAGTCTGGGCTTAATTTGACCAAAGGCATCTTAACTGACATAATGCCATGCCACATTGTTTAAACTCTGATGTTTATTTTTTTTTTTAAAAATCTGGTCCCTCCTCTGATGTCCCTGGGACCTCCTAAAGAGAGACTTTTGAAGTCTTAAAGAGAGGCAGTAGTGCTAGATGAGGCCAGTGTTTCATTACCCATGGGAGGAGATGAAGGAAAGACTGAAAGAGAGAAAGGAAAATAAAGGGGAGTGGGGAGAAGAGAGTGAAGTGGCTCTGCACAGCTCCTTGCCCCCACCCAACCTATATGAAGGACAGAAGCTCCCCAAAGTTTCTTTCTTTCTTTTTTTTTTTGCAGTACGCGGGCCTCTCACTGTTGTGGCCTCTCCCGTTGCGGAGCACAGGCTCCGGACACGCAGGCTCAGCGGCCATGACTCACGGGCCCAGCCGCTCTGTGGCATGTAGGATCTTCCCGGACCGGGGCACGAACCTGTGTCCCCTGCATCGGCAGGCGGACTCTCAACCACTGCGCCACCAGGGAAGCCCCCCAAAGTTTCTTATAAGGACCCCCAGGGGCATAGCCCAGCACCTCCCCTACATGTGGACTCAGCTCTTCCTTTCTGGCTAGCCAGCTCTTGTCAGTAACCTGCCAAAATAACATAAAGCGTCAGGTTAATTTCCCCCTTACTTTCACTTAAAGAATTTTATGCTCCTAATACATTCCTCCAAAGCATCTTTGAGCTCATCTGAATAGCAGACCTTTACCCACTCTTTATGTAATGAGAACATACTCTGTGCCCAAGTTCCATGCTCTGGGGATCTAGTGGCGAACGACACGCACAAGGTCCCACTCTCATGGTGCTAATACTGTGGGAGCATATGGTGCTAAGTGCGATGTAGAAACTGTAAGAGGAGATGTGATCAAGGGTGTGAGTTTAAGCTGATGCCTAGAGTAGAGCAAAGAGCCAGCCAGGCGTTCCAGGAATAAGGAACAGCAAGTGCAATGGGCCAGGGGTCAGACTTAGCTTGGCTTGTTTGCGGAACGGAAAGGTTGGTGTGGTTGGGAACGTGGTGAGGGTGAGGTTGGCACCAGATCCGTAGGCCCCTGTAGCATGTGGAGTTGGACTTTATCCTGAGTGCAGGGGGAAGCCCTTGGGTGGTCTTAGCAGTGGAGCAGCAGGATTAGATGTGTCATTTTGGAAGCCATTCCTGTTACCACGTGAGGAATAGTTAACAGGACAGGGACAGGGGTTGAAGTAGGGAGAACGGTTGGGAGCCCAGCACAGTGGTCCAGAGGAGAAGGGTATGGTTGATGAGAGGACTGGGGTCCCTGTGTTCACAGGGCTCATTGTCTGGTTGGGGACATAGATAAACAAAATGGACATTCTGATAGAGCACGTGCTGCAATAGGAAAGCTTACAACCCGGCATCCTGTTGTTCCTCTATTACGCCTCCCGGTTCTGTGGGGACCTGGTTTGTAGGGGACCTAGTTTGGCAAGAGGCCCAGGGGCTGAGCAACTGGAAAGCAAGTTTCTCCTTCTAGTAGGGAGGGAAAGAACTCAGCTTCATCAAGCATGTGTGAGGCACATTTCGTGCTTTTTGATGTGCACATGCCTTGACTTTCAAGTGAGATTTTAGGTCTTTTGCAGTAAGTGATGCTTTTTACTTTTTGTAACCTAAGTGGAAGCTGGTATGTGTTAACTGTTCAATAAATACTAGTCAGTGTTTGTCAGTGATTCCTGCACTCAGTCGAGAGATGATAAGAGAGTCTGGACCTTACTAGAAAAGGAACTCAGTCAAGGTCCCAGGAGGAAACAGTAGATAAAACCAAACGAGGCATTTGAAGAGAGTTTAATAAAGGCGTGGGCAGGGATTAGGGAGACCAGTAAGGGATGGGTAAGCATCACAGGGCTAACGGCTCTTACTCCCCTCCTGAAGGGCAGGAGAGCAAGGGGCCACCAGAATCCAGGGAGGGTGAGTGATGAGGAAGCCAGCCTGCAGGAGCCGTGGCCTCCAGTGACCAACTCATGGCAAACAACTGCCTGACTTCATGCTGTGCCCAGTCTCTGGTCTCCAGCTGGGGTCTTACCTTAGCTGAACCTAAAGCCAGAAGGCAAGTGAACCCACAGATGCAGTCCAGATCCAGGCCCGCATCCCTGGACACGAAGCAGAGTGGATCAGAGTGGAGAGTGGCTGTGGAGGTGCAGACAGAAGACAGCTGACACAGGAAACTTGCCCCTTCCCACCTCCCTTCCTTTTGTAGCACCGACTTTAGAACGGCAGGGACTGTGTTTTGTTAGAATCAGAGTAAAGCCGTCATCCCCATCGTCATCATCATCGTCATTCCCATTTACACAAAAAGGAACCTGAACAGTTCAAGGTTATGCGATGCATCGGGACAGAGCGAGGATAATATCGGAAGCCTTGGGACTCCTGGTTCAGAACTTCCCACCATCGCACCCAGCATCTCCCCAGCCATCCTGCTCTTGTCGCCACGTGGACGTCTCATCGTCAGCTTCACAGTTACCCCACCTCGTGCCTGGCAGGTCACCACAGGGTCCCCCGAGTCTGCACACCAGGCAGCTATTCGCGATTTCGTCTTTGTACCACAGGCAGCATCACTCTAGGCCCCTGGGAACTGGGAGCCCAGGAGCCGCACCAGGTCCTAATGAAATTCCAAGGCAGGGACGGTGATGACCAAGGAGCTGCCTGATCGGAATGGTCTCTCCTCTCAGCAAGCGGGACACGGTGTTCTGTGGCCGTGCCCGCTGCCGGCCAAGGCTGCCTTCCAGGAGAGACTCCTCCCGGGCGTGTGCAGGGGGTTGGCCTCAGTGGGCATGGCTCCATTGGTTTTGAGGTGAAGGGGCTGTTTTCTAGGCTTTCATCCTAAGAACTGTAAAATGGAGACAACGTGGGACTTCACTCAACCCTGTCTGTTAGAAATAGTGACAATTCTTGAATTAAGAATTAAGAGCATTTAGGAGAGTGGCCTAGTAATGCCAAATGACAGGCTAATATTTATTGTGTTGATTATGTCAGGCACTATTCTGAGCACTTTTTCATGTGTCATCTAACTGAAGTTTCTCAACTTTATGCCGGAGGTATGGGCATTATTCGGGTGGTCCATCTGTATTTCCCGGGTCCTTTCATCTGCTCCACTCCTGTGGATGCCTGGCACACCTTCTCCTCTCTCCCTAAGCCTCTGCACCACCTTCCTCATTCTAGCTCTCACCCGATGACTTCTCTGAGAAACTAAAAGCAACCAGAGCAGAGCTTCCGCACCTGCATATCTTCTACCACCGTGTTGCGTCAACACGATACCATCTACCCTCCCTCTCATCCATTCCCCTGGATGAGCTGCAGCCCTGGAACTTGTGCACTAGACTGTCCCTGGCCTCGCCTACTCCAGGGCAGTGGTTCAGCCCTGCTCCTCTCCTGCATCATCAAAATGTTGCTCTCTGCTTGTTCCCTCCCAGCAGCCTGCCCACACACTTAAATTTCTCCTACTTTAAAAAATTCGTCTCGGGCTTCCCTGGTGGCGCAGTGGTTGAGAGTCCGCCTGCCGATGCAGGGGACGTGGGTTCGTGCCCCGGTCTGGGAAGATCCCACATGCCGCAGAGCGGCTGGGCCCGTGAGCCATGGCCACCTAGCCTGTGCGGACGGAGCCTGCGCTCCGCAACGAGAGAGGCCACAGCAGTGAGAGGCCCGCGTACTGCAAAAAAAAAAAAAAAAATTCGTAGAGAACAAACGTATGGACCCCAAGGGGGGAAAGCAGCTGGTGGGTGGTGGTGGTGGTGGGATGAATTGGGAGATTGGGGTTGACATGTATACACTAACATGTACAAAATGGATAATTAATAAGAACCTGCTGTATAAAAAAATAAATAAAATTCAAAAATTAAATAAAAGTAAAAAAAAAATTCGTCTCTTGACTCCATTTACTCGTCCAGCTGCCACCCCAATTTTCTGTCCTCTTTTTTTTACTATACATTTATTTATTTTTATTTATTTTTGGCTGCTTGGGTCTTCGTAGCTGCGCAGTCTTTCTCTAGTTGTGGCGAGTGGGGGCTACTCTTTGTTTTGGTGCGAGGGCTTCTTACTGCGGTGGCTTCTTTTGTTGCAGAGCATGTGCTCTAGGCACGTGGGCTTCAGTAGTTGTGGCACGCAGGCTCAGTAGTTGTGGCTCGCGGGCTCTAGAGCGCAGGCTCAGTAGTTGTGGCGCATGGGCTTAGCTGCTCCGCGGCATGTGGGATCTTCCCGGCCCAGGGCTCGAACACGTGTCCGCTGCGTTGGCAGGCAGATTCTTAACAATTGCACCACCAGGGAAGCCCTTCTGTCCTCCTTTATAGCAAGACTCCTTAAAAAGAGTTGTCTATCCTTTTCTTAGAAAACTTCATTGAGGAATGATTGACAAGTATAGTTGTATATATTTAAGGTACACAACGTGATGATTTGACATACATATACGCTTGGAATGATTGCCAAGATCAAGATAATTGATATACCTATCAGCTTACATAGTTAACATAGTCAGCTTCCTCCCCCCTCTCTTTGTGGTGAGAATGCTTCAGATCTACTCTCAGCAACTCTCAAGTATACAATACCTTACACTTAACAGTGGTGTTGTATACTTGAAAAAAGTTATATGCTTTGATGTCTCCAGTTCTCCCCAGAACCCACTCTAATCAGGCTTTCCTATTGCTAAATCGAATGGTCCATCTTTAGTCCTAAGCTTACTGGGCCATTATCATCATTTGACACGGACGATCACTCCCTGCTTGGAACACTTTTGTCTCTGGATTCTGGGACTTCATGCTCCTGTGAGTTTTCCTCCTTCCTCACTGATTTTTCTTTCTCGGTTCTTTGCTGGATTCTCCTCATCGTCCTAATCTCTCAACTGCGGGGAACCCCAGAACTCAGAACTCAGACTACTAACTTGTATCTACACTCATTCCCTGGATGGACTAAACCGGTCTCATGACCTTAAATACCTACATGTGCTGACAATGTTCAAATTTACGTTTCCAGCCTGCACCTCCTCCTATATTCCTGGCTTATTTCTCCTCCGTAACACTCATCACCATCTACATATTTTACTTATTTGTTTATTTTCCCACAGTCACATGTAAACTCTGGGAGGGAAGGGATAATTTTTTTTTTTTAAAACATCTTTATTGGGGTATAAATTGCTTTACAATGGTGTGTTAGTTTCTGCTTTATAACAAAGTGAATCAGCTATACGTATGTTCCCATATGTCTTCCCTCTTGCGGGAAGGGATAATTTTTTAGAACTTTGTATTATGAAACATTTCAATTATACAATAAATCCCTTATATCCATCATCCAGCTATGATAATCACCAACTCCTGCTGAATTTTGTATCATTTACACCATCCCTCCAACCCCACTGGATTAATTTGAGGCAAATTACAGCCATCATACCATTTAATCTATAAATAGTTCCATATGTATCTCTAAGATATAAGAACACATAAAATACAACTATAGCAATTCCTTAATACTGTTGAATATCTAGTCAGTGTTTAAATTTCTCTAATAGTCTCAAATGACTTTTTAAATTGTGGGAAAAATCTACATTACATAAAATTGACCATTTTAATAATTTTGAATTGTGCAGCCTGGTGGTATTAAGTACATTTACATTGTGCAACCATCACCCTCATCCATCTCCAGAACTTTGTCATCATTCCCATCTGAAACTCTGTACCCATTAAACACATAAGTGACTTTTTACTAGTGTGTTTGTTTGTATCAGAACATGTAAGAGCCATAGATTGCATGTGATTATTTCTTTTAAGTTCATAGGTTCCCCCTCCCTCTTTCTCACCCCTCTCACTTGGTAATTTTTGTTGAAGAAACTGGGTGGTTTGTCTTGGATCTTGCTGGTTATATTCCCATCATTGTCATTTAACATGTTCCTCTGTCCCCTGTATTTCTTGCAAGCTGGGAGTTAGACCCAGAGGCTTCTTCAGATTCAGGTTTGGTCTTTGGCTGTTTGACAGGAGTACTTCATTGGTGCTCTGTGTCAGGAGTCACGTGGTGTCCGGTTATCTCTTTTATGGGGTGTGAGAGGCCATTGACGATCATGCCCAGATTTATGGACTCAGTGGGCATTGTAAGATGGTGATATTTTATCATTTCTTTTCTTTACTTTCCAGAACATTCCTGTAGAGTGAAACATCCCCGCATCAACTGTTTTTTTTTTTTTTTTTTTTGCAGTACGCGGGCCTCTCACTGTTGTGGCCTCTCCTGTTGTGGAGCACAGGCTCCGGACGCGCAGGCTCAGCGGCCATGGCTCACGGGCCCAGCCGCTCCGCGGCATGTGGGATCTTCCCGGACCGGGGCACGAACCCGTGTCCCCTGCATCAGCAGGCAGACTGTCAACCACTGCGCCACCAGGGAAGCCCCCCGCATCAACTCTTGAGTTACCTTGAGATACAGCTCATTTAGGAAAGTTGAATTAAATGCTTGATTTTTTTCAGTTTTCAGAATAATACATCTAGCAGCATCATAATGTAGCCATTTAGAAATACCCATGAGTATGAACTGATGGAGTTTTACAAATGTGATGCGTTTCAATCCATTGCCAGCGTTAGTCTTATTGATGCTGTTCCTCAGCTAGCGGAAGCCCCTTCAGTTTGGGTCCCAAGATCTTTTGACAGGACTTTGGATGGCTGCCTTATTTTCTGGGGTGACAAGATGATCCAGGCTCATCTTGCACATATTCTGACCTGGGATCTTTATCTGTTTTGTTCGTTGCTGTATCCTCAGCATTGTTGTATGTGCCAGAATAGTGTCTGGTGCATAGCAGGTGCAAAATGAATACTTGTTGAATGAATGCATCCATCCCCATTTAATAAGGAAGCAGGCTGAGAGAGTTGGGGCTTGTTCACAGGCGTGCAGCCAGCACATGGGAGAGCAGGGTTTGGACTGAGGGAGTCTGCTTTCTGACTTTGTGTTCTTAACTGCAACACATGGTCACTCACTGGGCCTTAAGATGGGCCAGAATGAAAATACAAATTGGTCAGGAAGGTGTGGCACACATTCATGAATGGTCAGTCCAGAGGGGCTCCTGTTTCCGTGGGCATCCCCCAGCACTGCTCTCTACAGGGACCTCACATTCACTGTGCACCGAAGTGGACACTGATACGTGTGATTTTCTTTGCACTTCGCAGCAACCCTGAGAGCTATAGTATCTGAATTTAACAGACGAGACAGCCGTGGCTCAGGGGGTGAAGTGGCTTTCTCTGGGTCACACAGCCAGAAGGTGGAAAAGCCAGCACTGGAGTCCAGGCCTGATTCAAAGTGGCGGCATGTTCTTCCTGTGCTTTCCTGTTTCCAGCAGACTTTGGGACAGGATATTCATTAGGGCCGCCCCTTAAGGCATATCTTATTAAATGTTTGGAGACATTTAGCCCCTCTGCTGGGAGTCTTATTTCCCCCTATCCCACATGTCAGTGTCCTGCCCATCCTTCAGAGACTGGCTCAGACCCCAGGACCTCTCCGCTCTTCTGTCATCGCCCTGTGGTCCATCACTTCTCTTGCTTCCTGGCTGCTCCAAATCTGAGTTCTGGGTAGCGGAGGGCAGTGGAGATGGAGTGCTCCGGAGAGCAGACTTTGTGCTCGGGCTGGCCCACCGTACCCAGCACAAGGCCAGTGCAGAGCGGTCACTTAGGCACTTGGAATTGTTGTAGAACGTGTAGCTGGTCCTTCGAGTTGAGGGCGATAGTTAATCCTCTCATCTCTTCTTCCCATTCTCAGACACATTCATCCAGGTGACAAAGACATTCCCATCTGAGATTAATGGCTGAACAGAAGCACAGCACCTCAAACAAAATGTAAAGAACAAAAGAGTAACAGACAACGAGGTTGCTTATAGCTGTGGCCTCCAACCTGGATTGTACCAGAGAATTGGCTGGAGAAAGAAACATTAGATCCTTTATTTGTATTTAATTTTCAACTCATCCTTCAAAGATGCCTATTTTTGAATACGCTTTATAATGTACGAATATATAGGTACCATTGTATATAATTTATAAGTTTTTAGATACACATATATTAAGAGTGCATCTAACATATTTACTAACAGAGATGAATGATCAAAACACTTTGGAGACCACTGATTTTTGGAAGTTCCTGGCTGAAACCATCAGGAAAATTCCAGGCTGTCCCTCCTGGAGTAGAGGGGGAAGGAAACATTATTCTAAGGCATCAGTGCTTTGAGCAAATGTTTTTGCAAAATATGCCGATAGTTGGTTTTTCCCAAGGGCCCAAATAGCTGGGTTGGCTTCTCTCTGGAGAGGTGGGTCACCTTCTGCCTGGACCAACATTAGTGGGAGGTGCCAGCCCTTCCCCACCGGAACTGAACACCTTGGTGCCCCTGGAGAGACAACCGGCACAGGTATCGGGGCTGCTGGCTGCCTGCCGCGCGGTTTTGCCACCACACCTCTCCCAGCAGCATCCCAGTTCGTAAGTTGTTCTTTTGTTGCTCTGCTCAACCCTCTGCCCCACCCTACCCCATTTTTCATCTCTCCAGCTGCCCTAGGTGTTCTCTTTGGCCAGATTTATCTACATACAAATGTTGGGGGGAGGGGTCTGGCCAGGGTATCCTGATCCAACATTGTCCCCTGGGCACTGAATTTTGGGAGGTGGTGTCAGAAATGCCCCCTCCTCACTGGTGCTGGGAAGTAGGGTTCTGTGGGTCTAAGGACAGCAACAGGGCGTCCTTTAGAACTAAGGGGGTGCGTGTGTCTGGGTTGAAGGAACTGCCAGGGCTGTGAGCCTGAGAGACGACCAAGTATAAACGCAGGAGTGACAACTGGGGACCAGAAGCAGGCGCTGAGAGCCAGCACAGAGGGTGGGGGGAGGAGTCCTGAGGGACCCCTGCTTCGCTGACTGAGCTACGTGTACCCTCCATGGGAGGTGTCGTATGTGCTGGGGGTACTTAAAGCACAAGAGGAATGCATTTTCCTGGGGTACCAATTTTACTTGAAGAATGAGGGAAAGATTTTTACACTAAAATAAATATGGAAAGAGTATGGAATAAAATACAAAAAGCACATGCATTTTAAAGGTGAAAACAGATTTTTCCTGCAGATCTTTTTATGCCTCTTCCCAGACCCCAGAGGATTTGCCTCCCTGGCATCTGCTTGTGGGAAGCACTGCACCAGAACATCTGCCCGTGGGTCTGTTTGGTGTGAAGGGCCAGAGGCGGAGACAGGCCGTCTTCTGCCCCAGGATGTGAACTCGAGAGGAGCTGCCCTGGCCTCCCACACAGCAGCCCAGGCCGTGAGCAGAGCCTGGGCGTCAGGGTCAGTCTTTGCCAGGGAAACCCGATCCCACCCAGGCGTGTGGTTTCAGTCTCACCTCTCTGCAAGCAGCTCTTGCTTCTTGGTGTCACTTGGCCGGGGAGCTGGAACTAGGGAGAAGTTTCCACTGTGTCAGAGCCAGGGCCTTTTCTAGGGGAGGGAAGAGTTCTTTCTAGACAGGGTCAGGGCTGCTCATTGGGCTGTAGAATCACTGAAGGTCAGAGCAGTGCGGACCTGATAAATCCTCTGCCTAACGCCATTGTCACGTAGGAGCCTCCTGGAGCCCAGGGAAGCAGTTGGCTGGTTAGTGGCAGAGGCAGATTCACAATGCATCTTTCTTTTTAATTAAAACAATGTAGATTGTATTGTGATAAGAACACTTAACATGAGACCTATCCTCTTAACAAAGGTTTAAGTGTACGACCACAGTATTGCTGTCTTTAGGCACAATATTGTATGGTAGATCTCTAGAACCTATTAATCTGGCATGACCGAAATTTTATGCTCATGGGTTAGCAACTCCCCAGTTGTCTCTCCCTCCAGCCTCTGGCAACCAGCATGCCTTTCTTTGTTTCAGTGAGTTTGACTATTTTAGATACCTCATATACGTGGAATCATATAGTATCTGTCCTTCTGTAACTGGCTTATTTCACTTAGCATAATGTCCTCAAGGTTCATCCATGTTGTCACTTATTACAGGATTTCCTTCTTTTTAAAGGCTGAACAGTATTCCATTGAATATACATGCCCCAGTTTCTTTATTCATTTGTTGATGGACAGTTAGGCTGTTTCTATATCTTGACATCGTGAATAGCGCTGCTATGGACATGGGAGTGCTAATATCTCTTTGAGATCCTGATTTCAATTCTTTTGGATGCATACCCAGAAGTGGGATTGCTGGATCTTATGGGAGTTTTATTTTTAATTTGGGGGGAACCTCCATGCAGTTTTCCATAATGGCTACACGATTTTGCATTCCCACCCACACTGCACAAGGGTTCTAATCTCTCTGTATCCTCCACAGCGCTTTTTGTCTTTTTTTTTTTTTTGATAATAGCCATCCTAACAGATGTGAGTGATATCTTCCTGTGGTTTTTATTTACATTTCTGTGATGATTAGTGACATTGAACATCTTTTCATATACCTGTTGTCCATTTGTGTGCCTTTTTTGGAGAAATGTCTGTTCGGGCCCTTAGCCCACTTTTAAATCAAGTTATTAGGTTTTTTTGCTGTTGAGTTATAGGAGTTCTTTATATATTCCGGAAATTAACTCTTTCTCAGATATATGGTTTGCAAACATTTTCTCCCGTTCTGCATGTTGCCTTTCCACTCTTTTGATTATTTCCTTTGCTGTGCAAAAGTTTTTCAGTTAGATGTAATCCCACTTGTCTATTTTTGCTTTTGTTGCTTGTGCCCTTTGTGTCATATCCATGAATTTATTGTTAAGATTAATGTCGTGAAGATCGTCCCCTATATTGTCTTATAGGAGTTCTGTAGTTTCACATCTTACATTTAAGTCTTTAATCTATTTTGAGTTGAGTTTTGTGTATGGTATTAGATAAGGGTCCAATTTCATTATTTTCCATGTGGATATCCAGATATCCCAACATCATTTGTTGAAGAGACTATCTTTTCCCATTGTGTATTCTTGGCATCGTCATTCCAGGGCTGTTTGCACTTCTCCAAGGCCTTTCATTTGAGAGTAATTAAAGGGTCCATCTGCTCCAACAAGGCAGTGGTCAGAATTTCCTAGAAGAGTCTTTGCTAGAGATTTATCATAACGAAAAGTGACTCATAGAAAAATATATGCACACGGATCTTTATAGCAATGTTATGGAAAAAGTAAAATAGAGACAAATCAAAAGGCAGATTGGTTTTATCCATTATGTAACAACCTTCCAATGTAATAATTTATGTCATTTAAAATATTCTTGGGGAAGAATATGCACCGGCTTAGGGCGTCAGTGATAATAAATACAGGGTCAGTGGAAACAGTGATGTGACCCTCTGGATGCTGGACTGTGGGTGGTTTCTACTTTCTTTAGAATTTTCTGTATTTTTCAAGTTTTCTGCAATGAACATGAATTATATTACTTTCAAATTATTTTACCTTTTAAAATAAAAGGGAAATGTCTCTTTGACTGACTATAGTTACTCCTTAATGAAAGTTGCCAATGTGTTCTATAATTTCTGAGTTCATTGGGTAGCCCACATCTTACCTCTAGTTTGATTTTTCTTTTTGCTGAAAAACACCTGTTAAGTGATTTATGCAGAGAAGGAGCGTGGGTGGTAAAAACGTATTATTCATTTTTTGTACACTTAGGATGTGTTTATCTTGCCCTTACTCTTTCATGGTCATTTAGCAGAGTGCATCTTTTTTGTTACATTTTCCTTCAGCACTTTGAGAGATATTGTCCTGCTGTCTTATGGCATCCATTGCTGCTGTTGAAAAGATTGAGGTCAGTTTAGTGAGCATATTTTTGTAGGTAATCTCTCTCTCTCTCTCTCTCTTTCTACCTTCATCTCTCTCTTACAGCTTTTACGATTTTGTCTTTAATATCCTATAATTTCACTATGCTGTGTCTAAGTGGAGATTTCTCTTTGTTTATTCTGCTTGGCAGTTGATATATACTCTCAATTTGAGGATTCATCATCTCTCACCAATTCCTAGCCATGTCTTCTTTGGATATTGCCTTGCCATCGGTTCCTCAGTTCCCTTCTTCTAGAAGTTTGAGCACATGTATACTTGAGTCTTTCAATTTATTCTCTAAGTTTCCTAACTATTTAAAAAATTGTTTAATTGAGGTAAAATTTATATACAGAGAAATGCATAGACATTAAGTGTACAATTTGATAAATGTATGCACCTGTATAACCACAACCCCCATCAGGACTTGGAACATTTCCATCACCAAGAACATTCCCTTATGCCTCCGTCAAGAAATTCCCACCTCTCATAGACACTTGTTCTGATTTTTTCCACCATGTATTAGTTTTCCTGTTCTTGAACTTTTTATAAATGGAATCATGCAGAATACAGTTTTTGTGTGTGGTTTCTTTCACTCAAAATATTTTTGAGATTCAATCATGTTGTATGTACCAGTAGCTCATTCTTATTTATTTATCTATCTATTTATTTTAGTCAGAGTAATACTTCATCATAGAAAAATACCAGAATTTGATAAATCTATTTTCTTGCATCATCTGGGGAGAATGGGGTCCATTCTATTGAGTACTTTTCTCCTTGAATATTAGTCATGTAAAATTAGGAAAAAAGCTATTGAAGTCAACACTGTGTCACTTCCACCTCTCATTTCCTCACTCTCTACCCCCTGTTAGTACCTAATGTTCTTCTCTTACCCAGCTCTTGAGTGTCTCCCCTGATCTCCCCTGTCACCTAGCTGGGGAGAAATATGATTGCATCATTCACTCATATGAAATATTGGGGAATGTGGTAGATAGAATAATGCCTCTCCCCAAATGTCCATATCTTAATCTTCAGACCCTTTGAATCTGTTACTTTATATGGCAGAAATAACTTTGCAGATATAATTCATTTAAGGATTTTGAGATGGGAAGATTATCCTGGATTATGGGGTGAACCCAATGAAATGACAGGAGTCCTCATAAGAGGGAAGTTAGATGGTCAAAGGCAGAGAAGGAGACAAAGGAAGCAGAGTCAGAAAAGGCAATGTGATGATGGAAGCAGAGAGACAGAGACAGAGGCAGAGACAGAGAGACAGAAAGAGACAGAGACAGAGATTGGAAGATGCTACGATGCAGTTTTCAAAACGGAGGATGATGGCCATGAGTCAAGGAATGCAGGCAGCTCTAGAAGCTAAAAATAGCAAGGAACAAATCCCTTCCTAGAGCCCCCAGAAAGAACGCAGCCCTGCTGACCCACTTTAGACTTCTGACCTCTAGAACTGTGAGAATAAGTTTGTGTGGTTTTAAGCCATGTTTTTGGTAATTTGTTACAGCAGCAAGAGGAAACCGGTACAGGGACAGAAGGTTTGACCTCCCTAGAAATGTTTGAAATCTAAAGAGACCCAAAGGAGAAGAGTATTACTTAATTCAAATGAATGACTCTGTAATGGTGGGTTTCAGCCACACAGGTGGCCGCCATACCTTACCTACAAGGCCTGCGTCTGGGATGTTCTTCACGCGTTGTAATGCCTACACCTCCTTCATCAATGCCATTGCTTTGGAATATGGCTTTATTTCTCTAAGAAGGCTCCTTCCTTAATGCTACTGAGCTGGGAGGGTCCTAGCACTGGGGTAGGTTTTAATTTATTAGCATCCAGACAGATACAGTGAAGGGAATGGGCTGTGAAACTATGAGAGGTTCTCAGCCTAGAGGCTAGAGGCCTTGTGGGGCCCTGGACACTTCAGAGGGGATGCCAGGTTGGTGGAAGGAGGCACCCAAGTCCTCAGCTTCATCCGTTGAGGTCTCGCCCTTCAGCCCTACAGGCCTAGTGAGGTCACATAACTCCTCTAACAAAGCGTACAGAGGAATGAGTTGCAGGAAGAAACAAAGGTGATTTTGCTTCCGATTCTTCTGAGACAGCAATATGTCAGCAGCCCCCAGAGAGGCTGAAAGTAAATGAATCAGTGCTAGAAAGTGAAGGATACCATCCGTGCTGAATGGTGAAAAGGACTCCTGAACAGTATCTTCATTGATTTTTTCTATAATTGACACAGCATCTTGGTTTGCCTTCGGGCTTCAGGAGGAGAAAACGGGGAGCCTGTGTACACAGCTTCCTTGGGTTGGAATTTAATAAAAAAAATTCCCCTGAATAAGCTTCCTTCCCTCCATAATTTCTCTTTCTCTTTGTATCTTCTCTCTACTCTTCCCTTCTTTCTGCTTTCTTCCTTCATTTCTCCTTCCCTTTCCAACCCCCTCCTTGCCAGTTAGCGTCTGCCCCGACCCCTGCATTTCCTTTTGTACAAATAAGCGTTTCGACAATAGGTACCACAGTACGAGTAACCTATTTTTGCTGGATGTGACATGGAGAACCTTAGGAGAAAAAAAATAGTACATTCCATCTTTTGTCTGCTTAAATCTCATTGGGTCAGAAGCTCATTTTCTTGTGGAAAAATCTCTCTCTCAAACATTGCCATATCTGAGCACTGCCCCCTGGGGTAGGATGCAGGGAGAAGTACCTGGGCTCCCTTCAGGGCTCCCAGGGGTCCACTCACAGGAGATGGAAGGATCATCTCCCAGCTGATGGGGCAGGCTCCCCACCCACCACCCAGGCCTCGGTGGGCAGAACCTTGTTCCTGGCTCTGTTACTGGTTATGGATTTTACAAATAGGAAGAGCGGAGGTCAGCCAGATAATTTTCAGGAGAGCTTCCTGAAATGAGTCCCTCCGTAGGGCAAGTCTGGCTCCTAAGCCAGAGGGAAGAGCTGTCAGCAGATTTATCAGCAGCCACCGGGAAGATCCAGGGAAACAGGATCGGGTGCTGGGGAAGGCAGATCATCTGATACCCTCTCTCTGTACCAGACATGCTTGCCTGAGTGTGCTCAGAGGAACGGGAGAGCATTTCAGACATTGTAGCATAAAGATATTCCATCAGGCACCAAACTAGTCTTGGCCCAGAAGAGGTTCAAAAATTATTTAACACGGCTTCCCTGGTGGCGCAGTGGTTGAGAGTCCACCTGCCCATGCGGGGGACGCGGGTTTGTGCCCCGGTCCGGGAAGATCCCACATGCCACGGAGCGACTAGGCCTGTGAGCCATGGCCGCTGAGCCTGCGCGTCCGGAGTCTGTGCTCCGCAACGGGAGAGGCCACAACAGTGAGAGGCTCGTGTACTGCAAAAAAAAAAAAAAAGAAAAATTATTTAACAAAAAGTAAAAATGAACCTGAGGGTTTGTTGTTGCTTTTAAGAGTTGACTACAAATTCGCCTTTGTGAACCATGTTCACTCATGCAACAAATATTTATAAAGTTCCTGCTAAGTGCCAGGCACTGTGCTTCATGTTGTGAGCACAATGGTCAGCAAGAAATCAGAACATCCTCTTTTACAAGAAAATATAAAACTTTCAGTATGCTGGGTGCTATGGAGGAGAGATGGTGGTGGCCACAGGAAGGATAACAGGGGGGACTGACTTGGTCAGGGAGGTCAGGAAACAGCTCCCTGAGGAAGTGGTGACTCGGTGCTGGGAGCAAAAATCTGCAGGAAGAGCAGGAATTAATCAGGGGAAGGGAGTGGAGTGTGTCTAGGAAAAAAAAGGAAGGCATGTGGGAAGGCCATGAGGCACGGTGGTTTCTAGGAATGGGAAGAAGCCCCACCTGGCTGACCAGTGCTGAAGGTGGAAAATGGTAAGAAACAGAGCTGGAGATTCAGACCAGGGCCCAGGCTGCGGTGAGGATTTCTTTGGTCTTTATCTCAAAAGCATTTGGAGCCCTTGTTAACAGCTTTAATGTGTGTGTGTGTGCGTGCGTGTGCGTGTGCGTGTGCGTGTGCATGTGCGTGTGTGTGTGTGTGTGTGTGTGTGAAAGAGAGACAGAGAGACAGAGAGAGGGGGTATCATGAGATCTCAGTGGTATTGGCTGGGACTAGGGTGGTGGTGGAGAGGAGTGGATGGAGTCCATAGACTTAGATATTTTTAAGGGAAAATTGGCTGTATTTGGTGATAAGCTGGATGAGAAAGGTGAGCGAGAGGAAAGAGTCAATGACTTCTGGGTTTCTGGCCTGAGCAACCATGTGGACGGATGGATGGCGGTGCCATTGGAAGATGCAGAGATCCACGGAGAAGGAGTGGATTCAGGATGGGCATGCATTTGGTATTAATCCTGTTGGGTTTGAGGTGCCTTTGAAAAATCGAAATGGAGATGTCAGGTTAACGTCCCCACGTTCTCCATGGTTCTTCATGACACTGACAGAGCTACCGCCATACGCAGTTTCATCTGACCCGCCATAATATGCAAGTGGGCAGAGCAAGGTTTATCATCCTCACCCTTAGGCTCAGAAAGGTGAAGTTGTTTGCCTGAGGTCATGCAGCTAGAAATTTGTAGAACTGGGGTCAGTTTAATTCTTTAGACCCCGGTGTGGGTCCCCTCCCACCTTACAACGCTGCTTTCTAGTCCCACCACGTGAGTAACGACGGGCTTCCCGGCACTGTGGCAAACTGCTGGGAGAAGATATTTTGGCAGATGGGTCTTCTGCCAGGTGGCCCCGTAGACTGCCGACAAATGAGGCTGATGCCACAGGACACCCTAAGTGCTAGTGGTAGAAACTGATGGTGTCAAACTGCTATCACAGAACGTTTAGTGTGTAGTCAGGGTTCGAGGTCAAAAGTCACATTCAAGGTTCAAAATTCAACTAAGAGGACTAACATTTATTGTTGACTCATTTATTCTTCACGACCGCTCTGTGGTGTGGTGGAGGTGGGTGTCATGATCCCCGTTTTACGGACAAGTAAACTGAGCGACCTTTATATAAGTTACATGTCCAAGGTGGCTCAGCTGGAAAGTGGTCAAGCTGGGACTAAAACTCAGGTCGGTCTGATGGCCAGTCCGTGCTCCTGGAATGAAGCCTCACTGATTCCTCATGGAATGGAATTCCCCATTTAATGATTTGAATCATGAAAAGACTGTTAGGAAAAAAAGTAGCATCGAACATGATTCTAATGTGAACGGTCTGTTGCTTTATGTTATTTTTCCTTGAATACCAAGGGTCACCTCTGTGGTTGTGTGGAATACTAATGACCATTTTTGCCTGATCTTATATAAAAAAATCAAGCTCCAAATAAAGCAATAAAACAATTCTTATGGTGCTGTCTTACCAAGGAGAAATTGGGCTATTCTACTCCCTTTTTCCTTCCTAGCAGCCTGCTTTGAGCTTGGTGCTTCCCTAGGATTTACTAAGGAAGAGTTAGAAGTGGAAAGATTTAGAAGTGGCTTAAGGAACCAGAAGCAGGACAGATATCAGGCACCCCCTTCGAGTGGGGGTAAAGTTTCCCCAGCCTCTTCTGCCTTCCTCTTGGGACTTCCTCTGCCCTTTCCTCTTACCTGAGTGTGTCCCCAGTACCCCCTCCTCCAAGATGTGGAGAGTGTCTTATATCAGTGAGTTGCCACCCCAGCTACACATTAGAATTGTGTGGAGGACTTTAAAAAAAAAAAAACATATGATGGGCGCATCCCAGACCAATGAATTCAGAGCCTTTGGCATTGGGGTGGATGATTCTAATGTCTCACCAGGGCTGAGAACCACTGCCCAAATGTTTGTGCCCAAAAACCTTCTTGGGATTTTGGGGAAGAGCTAGTTAGGAGGTGGGCATAGGAAGAGGAGCTAGTGAAGGCGACTGAGGCTAAGTTTCCGAGAGGTAGAAGGGGATGTAGGTGTGACCGATGATGGAGGAGGGTGTGCCAAGGTCAGGGGTGGTCAGTGATGTCTCAGGAGAGAGACGGAGAGAGCGAGGGCGACTGGGGAGGAGGGAGCGCTGGTTCCAACCCTTAGGAGTTCAACTGGAGTCATCGTAAGGGTGTGATGGGGGGATGGAAGCCTGCGTGAAGTGACACGGTATCAGGAGCCAAGAAAGCAGGAATGGGGAGGATTTGTTTCTCTTTCAAGCAAGTTGGTGGCAGAAGGAGAAAATTCTTGAAGCAGTAGCATGCTGTGGACAAGGTGAAGGAACTCTTTCTATTAAAATGGAGCACTTGAGCACGTTTATGCGCTGAAGTTAGCACCAGCTAGGAGGGGAAAATGTGAAAGTGATGGACAAAGCTTCTTCGATCTTCCTAGGCCAGGATCTGGTTTATTTTCAATCTTGTTACTTGTCTGTGCCTCAGTTTCCATATCTGTGAAATGGGGACAATAACAATAGCTGCTTCAAAGGGCTGTGGAGAGCAGAGTGCGCCTGGCACATAGTTAGCAGGATATGACACGTGCTTGTTATCGTCCCTCCCCCTCTCCCCCCACCTTCTCCATCATGCTCTTCTGTCTGCTCTTCTGTCCCAGGCCACATCCACCTGGGAGCATGGCGTGGGAAAGTGATGGTGGATGGGTGGCCTGGATGGGTGGTCTGGACGTGCTGCAGAGCACAGGAGGACAATTTAGCTGCCCTGCCTCTAACTCTGGCTTTTTGATGATTTCCTTTAACAGTCTTTAGTAGCCTTGCTAATTTTGTCACAAAAATCTATACTTGGTCCTTGTGGCATATGGTGCAATGACAAAACTCTCAGTGTAGCAAAGTGAGGGGGAAGGCTCACCGCCACGACTTTTCATTAAAAAAGGTGTTTTAAATGTGGTTAATGACACCCCTAGTCCTTGTCTGGCTGTCAGTTCCCGAGTCTGTCCCTGAGTGTGGGGCTGTGGAAAGACCTCAGGGCTGGGCAACAGATGACCTGGTCACAGCCCTTGCCTACCAGCAAGCAGCTGTGTGACCTCCGGCTAGTGGCTTCACGTCTCTGTGTCCATGTGACTTCCTGTAAGGCCACTGGATCTCTGTTCCAATGGCCGGCCCCCATTTCTTGACCTTCCGGGGCTACTGCCCACTGCTGCCACCCACCCTGGGATCAGGGGCTTCACATCTGTCCACCGAGGCTGCTCAGCAAGGCCAGTGTTGGCCATGAGAGGAAGCCGTGAGGAAAGGCGGGGCGGGGATTTAAGGAGATTATAGAAGGCCTGGCAGCATCCCCAGTGGACCCCCTTCTCATCAGGGAAATCCATCATTGGTACTTGATTCCTTTTGTGTCAAAGCCAAGGTCTGAGGGAACAAGGCATCCTATTTCAAGTCCTTCCCATCTCAGCAGGGATAAACATCAGGTGCTTTCCCGAGAGCACCAGGGCCTTGAGGGGAAGGTCTGCTGCATGGAGAGGGTGTCTGATCACAGAGAGGGGAGAAGGGGGCAAAGGACTCTCAGCTCACAGTGGTTGGGCCAGGGGAGCGTCACGTCTGTCACCTGTGCTGACTGTAACTATCTTTCATTATCATCTGAGTAGTGTCTCCAGTGCTTCAGAGCTGGACAAACTGGGTTTGCGGTCCTGGAACAACTTACGAGCTGAATGACCTTGTACTGCTTCATAAATGCTGCTCTGTGCTTTGGCGTCCATATCCACAGCCTCCCTCATAGTGACAATGACAAACACCTGGGTGGCACTCGCCATGGACTGGGGTCTGTTCAGTCCTCACAACCCCATTGTGTTTCAGCTTGATTACTATCCTCAATTTACAGACCAGACCAGGAGACTGAAGCTCAGAGAGGTCACATGACTTACGGCAAGTCACACAGAGAATCACCGTCCGGGCTGGGATGCAAACCCCGGCAGGCTGGCTCTGGCCTGTGCGCTTGGCTGTTAGGCTTGTTGCCCCCTAAAGTCCCGGCATTGATCTTGCGCCGTCTTCCTCTACCACCCGCTTCCCCTCCACGTTGCTGACATTCACCAACCCTGCAAACATCCCCTTGTTCTTGAAGCCCTTACCTCCTGCTGGCCATCACCCTAGCCGATCTTCCTGCCATAATTCTTGGTAGAGGATCCTTTCTACCTTAGCCCGCCTGCTCCTTGACCTCTCCGCTTCCAATCCATCTCACCCCACCCTACCATCCTCCCAAGTCATACCCTTGACTGTCATTACCAGTCACCAGCCCCTTGTCTCCAGTCATCTTACTCTGTGACCTCACATCTCATCTACTCATTTCACTCCGTCTGTTCCCCAAATCTAAGAAGTAACCCTGACTCAGACCCTGCAGTTGACTGAGCCTCTCCCATCCTCTCTCTGGCCCTCATCTCCTCCCATCATGGCCGCACTCCCTCCTTACCCACCTTCAGTTCTGTGGCCCCATAATTATATTTACACCCTTACGTATGTGCTCCCCTTGCTAGCTTCTCTCTCAAAATTCCAACCCTGGTTAAATCCGACGGTCCCCTTGCCCTGTAATTGCACTCATGCTGCTGAACAGGACGGGAGAGATATACACAGCCCCTGGCCTTGAACTCACGCCCACTAACTTCCAGTGGGCAGTTCTGCTACATCTCTTGGGTCCACTTACACTTTCACATTTGATGAATTTCTACTTTCTCTCTCCTCAAACCTTCCCCATGTACACTACAGTTGATGATCTTGGCGCGCTATTTCACTGAGAAGGTGGAAGCCATCAGAATAGAGCTTGCGTGCATTCTCACTATCAGATCCATCCACCAACACGCATCTGTGCCCAGCGCGAAAATCAGATGCAACATGGAGACCAGACTTGAAAACTCCCTGAGCAAACAAAACCATTTCAGCCACAGAAGCAAAACTAAATCTAGCTTATGGACACAAGCAAAACTTAACTTAGGTTCTTTCTTTAAATGCCTCTGATCATCATAAAAGAAACCTGATCATTTTCTTAAAAGGGTATGAGATACTCACTTCTAAATAATTCCCTGCTGTCCCCAACCCCACGTGTAATAGCCTGTCATTGTAAAGGTTAAACAACTTCCTCATTTTTACTTTATAAGTCGTGCTGTAAAGAAACTTGCCATTTTCCTAAAATGGTATGAGACAATCACTTTTAACCAATCCCCTGCTGTCTGGAAACCCCCACTGTGAAAACCAAATATTGTAAAGGTTAAGCAACTCTCTCATTTTCACTTTATAAGCCACCCTGTAACATCACGCCCTGAGTTTCATGCCAGTTTTGAATTTGACAGCTCCTAGTTCACGAACTGTTCTTATATGCATAATAAACTCTTACTCATACGGTTTTCTTGAGCTGGCGTTTTTAATTTTGCTACTTCTGGATTTTTGACAATTTCTGACATCAGAAGTAGGAGTCAAAAAAGGTCGCCAATGACTCCAAGGCCGTTGGGCCACCAGGTGCTGGTTCCCACGGAGCCCCTGAGGTCACTGCTTTCTCACCGACCTGAAGTTGGGGGCAGGTCTCTCTTGGATCCGAGCTCTGCTCCCTTTGCGTTTTGAGTGCCCCGACTTTATTGTGCATACTTATGTTTTGTTGGCTGTAGCTTCTTGGTAAGTCATCCTATTCTGTTCAAAAGGCAAGAAACACTGATTCCCTGTGTTTTGGAGTGGCTGTTGAAAAATAGGGTCTCTCATAGTTAAAACATCTTAGGGAATCTAAAGACAAAGATGGGTTCCTCCGGATCCAAACTCTTTCTCCCTTGAAAACTCCTGCTTCCCGTTTGTACACTGAATACGACAGGGTCCTGTGGCTTTTTGGAAAATGCATTCTTGGATTGGTGTGCAGAAGCTTCTAAAAGACAAAATGACTCCAAAAACAGCTTCTCTAATTAAAAAAAAATCCTTACAGCATGCAAGTAAAAAATCTGTAGTAAAAATCTTTGGCATCTGAGCAGCTAATCTTAACTTAGTCCTTCTGCCAGAAACACGATTTGGATCCAGCGATTCTTCTGAGTTTCGTATTATTGTACTTGAGACATGGCAAAAAACTTTAAATGAAAGTTATAAGGTCTCTGTGTCTGTTTATATGTTTGTGTATATATATTTATGTATGTATATTACATATATGTGATGTTTTTAAAAGAGCACTACTAAATTGGCTTGAATACAAATAAGTACTTATATAAATTAAGTATTCCTAAAACTCTTAGAAATGTAGAAACTAACCCAAATGTTTTTCAAGTTTACACAATCTAGGTGTTTTTGTTTGTCTGTTTCTTTGTTTTTTACGACTATGTAACTTTCTGTATTTGCCTTTGAAATCTTTTGTCACTTTGGTTGAATGTATAACTGAGTATTAGTTCAGTTATCTGTGATCCTATTTGAACAAGTGTTTTAAATCTTTTGACGTTTTTGACGAACTTCCCCAAATCAAATTCTGAATTCTTTTTGACTTCAAACTAACTTGGGTTTTCCAGAAGATTTCAAAAGATTTGCTCTCTCTTCTTATAAAAGAGCAATATATGTATTTATATAAGTTCAATAAGAATCTGTTCTCTTTGTAACAAGACACAATTAGACAAATCCTTAACTTGGCTTCTTAGTCTAAAGAGACTTTTTAAGATCTAATCTGAGATTCCCTATTACCAGACAATTTTAGGGGACTGAGGTTGACTTTATGCCAATAAAGCCCCTTGGATAGTACCAAAGCTTTGAGCGGAAGGTCATATTTGAGAATATGAGTAGAATCATTATGATTGCTAAATTTATGTAAATAATCAAGCCACATTTAATAGATCTAGACTTATTTTACAGACAAATTAGTTTCACTGTAATTATCTTTGATAAAAACGGGATGACTATAGAAAAAATTTATGTTTTAATAGAAAAACTATAGTGTACCTGTTATCAGATTCTAGTCCTGTCCATTGTCTTTGAGGTTTTGTCATCTACCTGTAAACCTCAGAGAAACCACCACAATGGATCGTATATGGACAAGCTTCATGCCTGCTGCTGTGTGGGCCACTCAAGAGAGTTCACCAGCACACACATCAAAGACAGTCAAGCTGCAAAGAAGGAAAATCCATCAGATTGAAACGGCTTTCCTCATTCCACCATCTAAAGATGCTTCGAGCTCAAATCTAGGAATGTTCTCAACTGGCTGCTCTCCAAACTCAGAAACTGAGTTTATAATTTGTTCCAACTACTAAGCTTTGTTTTTCTTTCATTTCCATAGAAATGCCTTTATTAAATTACCTGATTGATCATACCATATAGTGGCCTTATTTATGTGGAAGCTCACCTGTAAGATCACCTCCTAAAATAAAATATCCCCTCATGTTTATCCTGTCCCAAGTAGTCATGAGGACAAGTGACTACTCGTATATCGTGTGTTCCTCTCTAAATAACTCAGAAAAAAAAAAGAAACCCGGTTACACGTTACCTAAAAAAATGTAGGTTGACTTAGAAAGATAAAGCCTGAATCTGATTGTAACCTATTTGGTTTATTTAATTGGTTAAATACTGGCCCCTGGGAATCTCTGTTCCAGGGAACTTTTCAATCCCTGGCTATTATTCTCTTTATAGTTGTCATATTAACCTCTCTAGTACGTTGTATTCTTTCAAGGATTTTAAATACCTTTAGGCAGCCACTCACACACCAGGATCAGACAACTGGAAGAACTCAACAATGACCGTACCAATGATGGTAACAGTGATGACGTGACCCTCTGTCCAGATGAGTCAGCTCGTGGAAACAGTGATTATGTTTTTCTTCGGCCTGACTATATTGGAAGTGGTAACTGAGAGTAACGCCCTGCTAGTTGGTCATACTTTCAGCCTGCTGAGAGAATGGCCAAAAGGGGGGAATTATTAAATTTAAATACAAAATGGAGACCAGACTTGAAAATTCCCTAGCATGCAAAACCATTTAAGCCACCTAAGCAAAACTAAATCAAGCTTATTTAATGAACAAAAGTGGAACATAACTTAGGTTATTTTTGTAAATGTCTCTGATGATCATAAGAGAAACCTTAGCCATCTTCCTAAAGTGATATAAGGTAATCACTTTTAACCAGTCCCCTGTCATCTGGAAACCTCCGTTGTAATAACCAATTATTGCAAAGCTGAAACCACTTCCTCACCCTCTAACATCGTGCCACTGAGTTTCATATCAGTTTTTTTTAAAGACATCTCATCATATATTTGTATTTATTTTTTTATTTTAAATTTATTTATTTTATTTATTTACTTCTGGCTGTGTTGGGTCTTTGTTGCTGCACGTGGGCTTTCTCTAGTTGCAGTGAGCAGGGGACTACTCTCCATTGCGGTGCGTGGGTTTCTCATTGCCGTGGCTTCTCTTGTTGCGGAGCACGGGCACTAGGCACGCGAGCTTCAGTAGTTGTGGCACGTGGACTCAGTAGTTGTTGCTTGCAGGCTCTAGAGCGCAGGCTCAGTAGTCGTGGTGCACGGGCTTCGTTGCTCCGTGGCATGTGGGATCTTCCCGGACCAGGGCTCGAACCTGTGTCCCCTGCATTGGCAGGCAGATTCTCAACCACTGCGCCACAAGGGAAGTCCCTCATATCAGTTTTTGAACTTGAAAACTCCCAGTTCACAATGGGAGTTGCGAAACTCCCTGTTCTTACGTGCACAATAAACTCTTAGTACTATTTTATTTTTTTGGTGCTTTTAATTTTGCTGTTTCTTGATTTTTGACACCAGAAAGTTCTGCTTTTCCTCCTTTTGCTATGGATGAGCAATCTGTGTTCCTTTTGGTCCCAAATCTCAACTTTTACACTAGATCCCATCATCTCTCTTCTATTCAAGGACATAGTTCCTGAAATTAGCCTTCTCTCTCCTGCATTATTAAAATTCCCCCTCCTTACTGGGTCATTCCCATCATCATGTAAACAAGCTGTAATTTCTTACATTCTTACTAAAACACAAAACTCTTGTCCGTCTCTAGCCATTGCCTCATCTTTTTGCTTCCATCCATGGCAAAATCTCTGAAAGGTTGTCTATACTTGCTGTATTCAGTAGCTATCCTCCATTCTGCCTTGAATCCACTATAATATGGCTTTTGCCTCCAACAATCCAAAGGTATTGCTCTCATCAGGTTTGCTGATGATTTCCATGTTGCTAAAACCATTGAGCAATCCTCAGTCCTCATTTTTTTTTTTTGCGGTACGTGGGCCTCTCACTGTTGTGGCCTCTCCCGTTACGGAGCACAGGCTCCGGACGCGCAGGCTCAGCGGCCATGGCTCACGGGCCCAGCCGCTCCGCGGCATGTGGGATCTTCCCGGACCGGGGCACGAACCCGTGTCCCCTGCATCGGCAGGCGAACTCTTAACCACTGCGCCACCAGGGAAGCCCCTACTCAGTCCTCATTTTATTTGCCACAGAACTAAAGTGTATCCCCTTTGCTCAGTGTATCCCTCTCTCCTCTGTGGCACGTTTTCTTCACTTGGGTCTTTGTCACTTCACTCTTCTGACTTCCTTCTTACTTTGTGAACTACACTTCCTCACAATCCTTTGCTGGTCTCATCATTCCTCCAGCCCCCAAATGTTCGCATGCCCCAAGGCTCAGTCCTTGGACCTCTAATCTTTTCTGTCTTCTCTCTCCCTCAGTCATCTTATCTAAGTTCCTGGGCTTAAATATCATCTATATGCTGATGTCTCATAAATTTCTATTTCTAGCCAGGTTCTCATCCCTGAACTTCAGACTCGTATATTCCGTAGCCATCTCAACGCCTCCACTTGTCATCTTCGAAACTGAACTACTGACCTTCACCTCCAAACTTGCTCCTCTCACAGGCTTCCCCATCTCAGCTTCCACATGGCAGTTGCATCTTCCAAGGGTCCAGACCAGCCTGGGTCAGAGACACAGTTAGATAAGCATCCCTTCTCCAGGTTACCTGGATGGCCCTGGGGAACTGACACATACTGTGACCTTGAACTAAGCAATGGAGGTAGTTCAAGGCAGCTAATTTAGGTGCTCCTGAGGGGAGAGAATGTATAGCAAATGAACAAATGAAACCCAAGCCAAGAGCAGAGGCCAGCTCCCAGGCCAGGCAGTCAGGAAAGTTCCCATTCTGGGACCTATTCATGATAATTCCTATTGGAATTCCAAAAAAGATCAGGAAAAAGAGGCTGGTCCTAATATTACTTGTGTCCCTCATTGACAGTTTTGAGACCAGGAGCCATACCTTATTCATCTAGCATGGTGCCCAGCATACAGTAGGTGCTCAGGAAACCTGTAAAAGATGAATAAATTATTCAGAACTGTGTCTTTGCCAGGGAGCTAGAGAAAGTGAGAGATCTGAGTGCTTATTTAAAAGGGAGTATTGGGATGCAGAAGTGTTGTCTCTATGAATCTGGTTTTGGGCAGGGGTGGTTCCACACCTGAAGATAGTTTTAAAAAGTCTATTTACCCAGAGCCTGTTTGTGTGCTGGGGTGTGAAACTCTATGAATGCACTATCACCAGGGCCTTAGGTGGGTTGTATGATTTGCTTTGGCTAGAAGCAGGCTACTTCTTCACACAATCCCTGGGGGCAGAGAGACTAGCCAGACCACCTGCTACTCTAATGATCCACACACACGTCCGCAATTAATGCAGGAGATGTTTTGGTCTTTAAAGGAACAGTCTTAGCTTGCTCCAAAGGTGCAATGTCCAAAATGGTAACCTCTAGCCACATGTGGCTATTAACACTGGAAATGTGGCTAGTCCAAATTTAGATGTGCTGTGGGTTTAAAATAGCCACCAGGTATTTAAGGCTTAGTACAAACAAAAGAGTGTAAAATCTCTCATTAGTAATTTTTATATTGAGTAGACAATGAAATGATAATATTTTGAGTATGCTGCATTAAATAAAAATTTTATATTACAATAATTATTATCTTTTATTTATTTATTTATTTTTGCGGTACGCGGGCCTCTCACTGCTGTGGCCTCTCCCGGAGCACAGGCTCCGGACGCGCAGGCTCAGCGGCCATGGCTCATGGGCCCAGCCGCTCCGTGGCATGTGGGATCCTCCCGGACCGAGGCACGAACCTATGTCCCCTGCATCGGCAGGCGGACCCTCAACCACTGTGCCACCAGGGAAGCCCTATTATTATCTTTTAAATGTGGCTACATAAAATTAAAAATTTCTAAATATGTGCTCACATTATATTTCTATTGTACATTGCTGCTTTAAAAGATACTTTGTCAGGGAGCCCATTCCTAGAAAGCTTGTATTTCATTGAGGTCTGGAAGAAATTATAAACTCTGAATAGATAAGAGGAAAATAAGATCTTGCACGGGAAAAATGCAGATACCTGACACCACAAGGTGTATTTAGCAAAAGAGAATAGCCCTGTTGGCCACAAACCCACCCCTAGTTTTCTCTGTATTTGATCTTGTTTTCTGAGGACTCAAGTGTCAGTTTCACCATCATTTCAATGTGCAGGGAAAGAAAGCACGATAGTGACAGCTAACATGATCGAGCTGGGAACTTTCTATGACTTTTCTGGCTATGTTCTATCACTGAGAACTTGCTGTGTGCCTTGGGCTGTACTAATTACTTTACCTACTTTTGCATTAATGAAGTAGGCACCTGACTATCCCCATTTTACAAATGAGCAGAGTAAACAGATGGCACACAGAAGGATCAAGATGGTGGAAGTTACAAGAAGTGGGGGGTAAGGGACAGAGAGTAGTTATGAGTGTTGCCCCAGTTCCTGGCTTGACTAGTAGGTGAACGTTGGACCCGTGCCCGGGTGGGAGATGCCAGGAGGGACCGGTTTCCTTGGTGTCCTCCCAGCAGACACCTGGCAGAACGCCTGTGTGTAGCATGTGCTCATTAAACATTTGTTGGTTCACCACCTGAGCCTTCTCCCTTACCCCTCACTTTAATGATGCTCCTTCCTTGTTCCCATCACCTCTTCCCAGGAAAACTCCTCCTCTTTATTGCTGTGTGATGGACAACGGATGTTTGTTAGAGTCAGATGGACTCAGGTTTGGAGCCAAGTCCTGCTACTTACTGGCTGAGTAAGTGGAAGGAAAGTCCCAGTTAGTTTCCTCCCTTGTAAGATAGGGGGAACTAACACCCACCTCCCAGGCTGTAACGGGATCCTAATGACATGTTGAAAGTAACAAAACTGCAGGCATACGGAAGGTCCTAATAAGTATTAGCTAGTGTCACTATTGGTTCTTTTCTTTTCTTTTTTAACATCTTTATTGGGGTATGATTGCTTTACAATGGTGTGTTAGTTTCTGCTTTATAACAAAGTGAATCAGTTATACATATACCTATGTTCCCATATCTCTTCCCTCTTACATCTTGGCTCACCTCTGGTTCCCTCTCTAATTTCCTGCTCTGAGTTGCTGGAGGAGGGGGTGAGACTGATGGCCTGGGGGACCAGGGACCAGGGATTCGAAAGGAGTGACTTCTGTGCTGAGGTCCACTGTGACCTCCACCTCAGGCCAATTCACTTGTAAACTCCTTGAGATCTAAAGAGAGCCAATCTCTTGGTCTAGAAAGATATTTTTTTCTTAAGCAATTCTATCTATGAATATTTTGAGGACTTTTCTTTCTTTTAAATATCTATGTATAATTAGCGAGCCTGGGCAGCTGCCCTTTGGAAACTGGTGACCTGCTTTGCATGTGCAGGTCGCAAACAGAGGGCAGAAGCCACGTCAAATGTGACTTTCTTCTGGCTCTCCATTGTCATGGTCCTATGAGCAGCCATGTGTCACAGACACAGAGGAGCTGACCGAGGACACTTCCTCCCATTACAGCACATGCTGAGGGGGAGCCCGGCCTAGGGCTAGCGGACCTGGATCTCCGCTCCGGATCCTGCACTCAGGTGCAAGATGGCTTTGGGCAAATCTCTTTTCCTCTGTGGGTCTCGGTGTCCTGTTTGGGTCTTATGGTCTCAGCTCCTGAGCCCCTTGATGGCGACTCCAGAGGCAGAGACTGACTGTATCCTTCTGTTTGTAGCTGGGTCCCTCGTGCCTCACATAGTATCTGGCATTTAGTAAGTACTCAGTAAGTGCTTGTTTAATAAATGACCCTCAGCAGTTGCAGCTGTGACCATCAGTAGATGCTGCTGATCCGTAAACATTTCTTGGGAGAGATGAGTAATAAGGGGACTTAACAGATATACGAGATGCTTTGGGCAAGCTGAGCGGTTCTTACCATTTTTCATCTTTCTTGTCCATATGCTATGTTCATGCTCTGCCTGAATCTACACGGAGCATAAAATAGTAAAAGGAGGGATAATAGTAAAGCTATTTAATTCAGTCAAAACCTCCTGAGTGTATTGAAGACAATGAATAAGCTGTACATATTTAGTTACTTTTTGGTTTAATATATAAAAAGTACTATCTGATTTGGAATCAAGAGAAGGAGCCAGCAAATGCTTAATGAATTGTGTCAGTTTGTATATATGGAGCATCTCACGTAAAGGCTGAATTTGGTTGGCGGAACTGAGAGAGAGGTTTCCTTCTCAGCACCTCGCAGACCCCTCTCAACGTGTGTGCCCCTGAAGGTGGGCAAGAGTAGCTGAGGGGACCCACAGACTCTGTGAAGTCCATTAACTCTCATCCCTTGACCAAGCCAATGCCTGCAGAGCCTTCCCAAGGCCATTCGGTGGACGGGGAGCCCATGGGATCCTCCTCTTTCAGTGGAAATGGTGCTCACTTGAGCATTTGGTCCAGGAAATCGCTCAGTGTTCTCAGCACAAAGAAGAGGGCCCTGTGCCTGAAATTATGAGCTGTCTCCTGGACAGTCAGGATGGGAGAGGATAGCAGGTTGGGTGCTGATCTCAGACCTTGAAACCAGGCAGGCATAGCTCAACAGCAGGGAACAGATGAAACAGGGCCTTGGGCTGAGGAAGAACTACAGGATGGGGCCCCGAAGCTCCTAGATTTCTCTCTGGCTCTCCCTCCCACCCTCCTTGCTTCCTTGCTCTTCTGAATCTCTCTCTCTCTCTTTACACACACACACACAGCCCAACCACTCTGAAGACTTGCCAGACCAGAGCAGTGAGATACACACACATGGAGATGCACAAAGAAATCACACAAATGGAAGGGGCGTCATCCAAACAGGATGATTTTCCTCCTAACCCCTGTCTGATTTTATTTGCGATTTATGGTCATTGTCACATTTAATCCTTTCTATTTTCTAAAATGCTTCCCTCTGAGAGCCCAAGAGGGATTACTTCTCTCCATCCTCCTTTCCCAGTTCCCAGGGGTGCTCTGGGCGGTGCTAGAACAGGAGCAGGCTGCCCTAGCCGCCCCAGCTGCTGATGCGATGTCAGTGCTGCTGGCTGCAAGTGCCCAGCACTCCTGGTGGACAGTCCCATTCTGCCTCAGGTCGCTCAAAGGCCAGAGTAGTGGGGCTGCAAGAGAGACAGCCCCCTGGGAGGCAGGAGCTGCAGAAAACTTAGTGCGAGCCCCCTTTCATTCTGAGTGATAACAAGTCCCTGCCCTGGGCATTGGATGGACACCACAGGGGAGAAAGCAGGCTGGATCTGCGTGATTTTCTCTTTAGTTACAGTGTTATAACTAGAGTTGCAGAAAATGTCTCAGTCTGCCAGAGAGAGGCTGGGTGGATCTGTGGAGCTTGGCCTGGGCTTTGAGTCTGGGGACTGGACTTCTGACCCCACCAGCTCTCAAACCTTAAGCCAGACCTATCGCCTCAGCTTCCTTATCATTAAGTGATGAGGATGGTCCAGACCGAGCCACTGTCCTGAGAGATGCTCTGTGAAAATGGGGCTCCAGGATCAATGTGGCTGACAGCACAGCTCATTCTAGTAATAGCCAACACTTAAATAGTGCTTGGCTTGGTATCAAAACATATTAACTCATTCAATCCTTGTGAAGCAGCTGCTGTTGTTATTCTTATCTTACAGATGAGGTACAGAGAGGTTAAGTGATGTACCCAAGGTCACACAGCTGGTAAGGGGCAAAGCTGGACTCTAGCTTCCGAATCTGTGCTCATCACCATCATGCCCCCTCCATGCACACTGCAATAGTGAGGCAGGGCTCTGAGAAGTTTTGCAGCAACAAACCAGTTTAACTTCGTTTAACCCAGCAATTCCCAAACTGATTTGACCAAAGAGCCCTCAGGAAGCATCAGAGTATGGTGGCTGAAAGCGCGAAGTCAAGAGTCGGACGTGGCTGGGTTGACATCTTTCCCTTCCACTTATACAACTGTTGTGACCTTGGACAGTGCTCAGCCTTTCAAAACATCATTAAATCTCTAACATGGGGATGATGTTGATAACAGGGTTGCTGAGCGGATTAAAGAAACCAATGCATGAAAAATTCTTTGCAGAGTGCTTGGCTTATTGTTTGGATGTCAGCCTTTACTACAGATAGATAAATAGATAGATAGTCATACACATAGATGGACAGATGAAGAGATAGAAATATATACTGTAAAGATATCTATATGCTATATATATAGATATATTTATCTTTATATAGGTCTGTATCTGTATATTATATATAATTATATATTTATGTATAAATTTTATATATCATTTAAAATATCTTAATATATAATTTATATAAAAAGTTATATATAATTTTAATATATAATCTATATGTAATATATAGATATAGATAGATATATAGATAAATATATACACACAAACACATATGTATACACACATCCTATTGTGAGTCTGAAGAACTAACATTCCTGAAACATGTTTTGGGAAATGTTAGTCTATCAACCTCTAAGGTCCTCTTCTTTTCGTTTCCCCCTGTTTTGATTTCTAATTTTGAATTCTAAACTTCCTAAGATCTTATTAATGCATATGTCACTTCCTGTGTGGAAAGAACTCACGTGCACAGGACGTTATAGCTGGAAGGGCTTTAAATAGAGATCATGGTGTCAGACTCATCTGTCTCTTGGAGAGCTGAGGCCTGAGGAGGTTCATGACTTGTCTAAGGCCACTGTCCACGGTGCCATCATTGGAAAACAATGTAACTATATGAATTCATGGAGTTATAGGATAGCACCTCATCCCCTCTCTTGCCCTGGGATGGGGTGGGACTTCAATCCCTGTGAGCCTTTAGAACAGTGACCCCCAACAGCCTCAGGGTAGTGTGCTCTGGGCTTTCCTGAAAATCCACTCACGAGGTTCTCACAGGTTAGTTAAGGACTCCCTAGAACCCCCTCTTCCAGCTGAGCTCCTTCTGGCCTCTCTTTGATTTCCTTCAGGAATATGAACATTCTCTAAGATCCAAACAATGTTTAAGGAAGGGGTTGCTAACTCCTTGGCCTTCCTGGCCAAGCATATAACTAAGATGGGTGTTGGGTCTGTTTGAGATACTTTAAGAGATTGTCACTGTGGCATCAGAGGAGTGCAGGCCCTCTCTGAAGTCATTCCAGTCCCCAAACTCCACAGTGCTGGTCACCAAGGCTGGCCTCTGCCTGGATGGAGATTTCCAGGCTTACGATCTGTCATCACCGTGTAAATAGCCCTAAAGCACCTTGCTCTTTCTTTCCTCCTGACCTCGGTCTCAGTAGTCCATATCAGACTCTAGCTCTTCCACTGTGACTGTCTCCTGAGTTTTACATGCTGCTGTGCTGGGCCGACCTCTGACCTTTGTCCTCCGTGGCTAACTTTCCACTAATGTTTTGTGTTTCCGTTTTCAGAGAGTTGTTGCTGGAAAGTGGCTGACCCGCCAGACATCATAGTTCTCATCTGCTTGCCGTCTAGGTGGGGCAGTAAACTGACTTTAAGCCAATGGGATGTGGGAGAAGTGAGCCCCTTTCGACCCTGGACTATATAAACCTTCCACGTGACCCTTGCCCACCTTCTCCCCATTTGCTGGGTGGATGTTGAAGTTCTGAGTAGCCTTGAAAGGCATGTGTTGGGGATAATGGAACCCCTCACAGCCTGGAACCCTGAATGACTGTATGGAGAAGAGTCCCATATCCATCCCCACTGCCCAATGGCCTTTATGTTAGCAAGAAATTAACTCCTATTATGTTAAGGCACTGATATTTCAGAGTCTTTTGTTACTGTAGCTAGTGTTCCCCTAATACATATTCATATTCCCTCAACCAGTGATGTTTCCCACCCCTAACTCCAGCTCAAGTCCACCTCTGTTTCAAGTCCTCCTGGACCCCTGATCTCAGTGGGCCCCGGCCTCTGCATTTCTGTACCTTACATTGTCACACTCAGGCTGTTCCCACTTTGTTACACATGGGCTTGTAGCGCTAATTGAAGAGGACAGAGATCTTGTTCTCTACTCGTTCTGCATCTCCCAAAATGCCCAGCGTCAAGCCCAGCAAACAGTAGGCACTCAATCAATACTTGTTGATCGATCTGAGAGAGGCTGGAATGATCCATATCAAACTCCAAGCATCATCTGGGAGCTCGCTGATTAAACAGATGAATCTTGCAGCCTTTCTTTAATGCTACCAACCCAGCCTTTGCTGCGGGGGAGCCCCATGTCTGAGCCTCTAGGCTGCAGAGCCGTCCTTGTCAGCCAGGTCCTGGCTGACTTCCCAGGATCCAAGGCACCCCGGGCCTTTCTCAGATGGCCAGGGCATCCATCAGTGACCTGTCGACTGAAGGTTATTCTTTGTTCTCTTTGACCCTCCTGCAAAACAAACAACCTACAGTAGACCCCTCTCTCGAGGGCTCTTGTTTCTCTTTCTCCACCTATCTGGGGAAGAATGGACTAGAAGTATCTTCCAATTACTGTACCTGTATTTTAAAAAATATATTTATGTTATAAGGTCTCATGGACGTGTCATGATGAGGGGTCTTGGAAGCTCAGACCCAGAACAAGGGGCTTGAATACTGGTTAGCAGCATAGCTGGCACCGGCCGTTTCTGCTCTAATGCTATAGCTGCTGACAGGTTAGTGAGAATTCAGCCATCCCAGGTAGCTGGAATTATGGTGATCAAACATACTTTAGAGCCACTACACTTAGTTTCATTCATATATTTATTTTTTCCATTACTTTTTGTAGAAGAAGCAATATTTGTTTAATGAAAAATGAGAGAATATGGATAAGCAAACAAAAATTGTTGTTCACGTCATGTGAATTTCTCTGAGTCAAAGAGAGCTTACTCTGAACACTTTGGTGTACATCTTTTCCAGACCTTCCAATGCCGAAATATACATTTCTAATATACATACTCTACACATACTGTTTTATAAGTTGGTTTTTACGTAAGATTTTTCTATCATAAACAGTACCATTTTAAAGGACTTCACATTATTCCATTTTACAGAAATGCACTGTAGTCCAGAAAACTATTGTTATCTATTGTTTAAGTGTTTTTCTGTTTGTTTGTTTTGTTTTGCTATTATAAATTCTTTGATGGACATTCTCGTAAGCATGCAAGCTTAGGATAAATTCATAGAAGAGGAATTACTAGGTCAAAGGGAATGTAGATTTTAAAGGTGTTTGACACCGGTAGCCATAAAGGTCACACCAATGTACCCTCCTGCCAGCATTCTAGCTAGTTTTAAGTTTATTCAGTCAAATAGGTTTGTGTATGTGGATACAAACAGGGGAGAAGTAGGATGGGGAGAAAGAATTTAAAGTTAATGTATTTTTAAAGCTGCTTATCTTAATTCAATCTGCTCTGGTTGAATTCTGCTGCTCGTTAGGACAGACTTATGGGTTTAGATCCAGTTTTTGTCTGATTCTAGGTTTGTCTGATGCCAAACATCTGAAATCATCCCTTTGCATGAGTATAAAGGAGATAGGTTTGTTTTCAGCGTAATTCAAATGGGCACAAGCCCTGTGATCTGGAGAGCCCTGGGTTGTGGTGTGCGTGTGGGGAGGTGTGTGAATTCATCTTGTAGTTCACAGTGCACCACCCCTCTGGCCCCTAAGTCAAGGGGTGGTTGCTTCAAAAGGAAAAAAAAAAAAGAAATCTTATTTTGAGATGCTCAAGGAAAAGAAAAAGCAAGGTGATGTGTGAGCTGTTTTATCTTGGCAGGAAGAATGTAGGTGCGGGGAAGAGCTGCATTTGGGAACTGGCTTTTTAGTGTGTGCAGATGTATTAAAATTCTTTTACTTAATATGTCAAAGTAAAAAATAGAAGCAGTTAGTATCTCCCCCTCTCTCTTCCCTGCCATGCTCCCTTCTCTTGTCTGCCTTTTGATTCCCATGCTGCCAGGCTGCTGTCAGATGGTGAGAGAGTCACTCACTCAGTGTCTGTGGTGGGCTTTGCAGCAGGGAGCACCTCTGCCTGGGGACAAGACCCTTCACACTGCCCAAGGTCGCTTGTTCTGATTAGCTTGGCCCCTGAGGAAGGAAAGGAGTTGGCTTATTAATGAATCCCTGGGCAGGATCACTTCTGGAAGTGGGGCCTGAACTGTCGTGTGGAGAGGAGCTGGCGAAGTAGCTCTGGTTAAACCCTATTCTGGGAGGTCCAGTCAGTTGTCCAGATGATGGGTTTGTGCTTCTCACAAAGAGACACTGGAAGAGAACTGGCGTCGAGCCAGGAGTCTGGTGCGGTGATTTTGCCCAAGCCAATAGCTCTGAATCTCAGTCTTAATATGTCAAACGGTGATGACAGGGTTGTTGGTGAAGATCAGATGGGCTAATCCTTCTGGGCCCACTGACTCTGTGATAAAAATATCCCTTGAATTTCTAATGGAAGTTTTCCCTCCCGTCATTCCCTCTTTGGTACTCTTATAGCACACTGTTAATGTAGCTCTTATCACACTGAGTAATGACAATTTTCATAGTTTCTGTTCTTTGCCGGACTGTTGTGTGAATTAGGGTAAAGTTAGTGACCATGATGAATAAAACCCTCAAGTTTGAGAGCCTTAGCCCAATAGTTGTATATTTATCAATTACTTGATTGATGAGCGCTTTCATGTAAGAATTCAGGGACCCAGGTTCCATCTATCTTGTGGCTCTGTTATCCCCTGGATCCTTGGAGTCTTATACACTTATAAAGTATACACTTATACAGCCAGAAAACATGGGATGAATGTATGGAGAATGCACACTTGCTTCTTAACTCTCTTGGCTTATGAGTGACTCGTGTCACTTCTGCTTACATCTCATTGGTGAGAATCATCACATGGTTCCACCGAGATGCAAAGGAAGCTGGGAACTACAGTCCTTGGCTGGGCAGCTGCACCAGAGACAACTCTGTTCAATGAAAGGGCGAGTCTTAGTCTTTGGTGAGCAGTTAACTGTCTCTTCCACACCTGAGATCTCTGTGAGGGTAGAAGGCTGTCTTTCCTAGTCTTAGCACCCTGCATCATTCCTGACACAGATGTTCAATCCAGTAGACTTGCATCATCTGTTTATTTAATTTTTGTAAATTTAGCCACACAGAGAAAGGGAGGGAGAAAACCATCAAAATAGTGCCTGTGGTTTTGTTTACCAATCCCAGGCAGTGGGTGGACAACTAGAAGATGGGTCTGCCAACTACAGATTGCGGGTCATACCCTGCTTGCTGTCTGTCCTTGTAAATGAAGTTTTATGGGAACACAGTCATTCATTTACATATTGTCTGTGGCTGCTTTCCTGCTACAATGGCAGAGTTGGTTGGGTACTTGTAACAGTGACTGCCAAGCCTAAAAAATTTACTATCTGGCCCTCTTCAGAAAAAGTTTGTGGACTCCTGCTCTAGAGAGAGAGTATGAGATGATAGACTTGAACCTGCTGTTCTTTTGTTAGTTTTCATCCCCTTGAGCACCTGAGAATGAGCATCTCATGGTGCCAAATGTGATTATCAGCCACGTGTTTAAAGATGCATGTTTTTAACACAATATAGTGTCCAAATGCAAACCAACTCCTTGGTGAAGGCACAGACCACGTACATGGTACTTTCTAGGTTATTTAAGAAATTTTTAAGGTTCACGTTTATCTTACACACTCTTAGAGCTTACTGCTCCTTATGAAATGTAACGCCACTGTAAAAGCACGTTGAATGAATGCATAAGTGAATATGACAACCCTTTGGAAAGTTAAAGGGATCCTACAAATCACAGTATTACTATTACTTTCATTTCTTATTATATTTCAGAAAACAGAGATAACCCCTATCTGAATCCAAGGAGATGCTCTATTCAATGAAAGGGAGAGTCTCAACCCCAAGATGCTCATTAGGAGTTTGTATTCTGCTGGTTTTGTGATTGATTGCCTCTCTCTTCTTGGTTAGTGCATTGTCATAAATAGAAAATAATAGCTTTAAAAAAAAAGATGGGTGGGGACATTACAGTTACCCTGACTTGCAAACAGTGAAAAGGAGTTTGACTTCTAAATACATGCCACAGTGGCAACATTACCTTATTGGCTTCCTTTCCTTCCTTCACTCAGTTTTCTGCACTCTCACTGATGCTTCCTGGGATCACCTTCCAAATAAGCCACTTGCACTCAAATCCTTGTCTCAGGGTCTGCTTCTGGGGGAACCCAAATTAAGACAGCTTCTCCTTTTTAAAATTTTTGTTGCTCAAACTAACCGTTGAATATGGACTCTTGGAAATGGAAAAGGAAAAGAAAGGAAAAGTTGAAAAAATTTTCAGTTTCAGACTTTCTCAATCTTGAAGCTTTTCATGGAAAGAAACCAAAGAACTATCCAGGGAAAAAAAGAATAAAAGAATACAAAATCAGACATCCCCAAGTTTGAGGACACGGAGCACAGTTGTGTTGACAATATAATTTGGAGAATTATAAAAATTATTTCTTCAATGAGAAAATCAGATTGCCCCTAATAATAGAAATAGTCACTCAACAAGAGTTTTTTAAAATTACCACAAGTAATCCTTATGTAAAGCCAGGACGGAGAGTTACTGCTCTATATGTTTAAGTCCATGACGTTAAAATGACATCATAATAGCTAGTGTTTATTTTCGGTTTCGCTGAGCCAGACAATGTGCTGAGTCTTTGCAAATGCTGTCTCATCTATTTCTGACAGCAACTGCCGGGGCAGGATTTTTTGTTATCTGCACTTAATAGATGGTGGGCCTGTACTGAAGGAAGTTAAGGAACTCGCCTGAGACTGCACAGTCCTTGCTCTGTGTCTGAAATTCAGGCTGAAATTTAGCTTCATGCCTTCCTCAGTTACCATGTGTTCAAGTACTTTCTCTTTCTTAGTCAAACTTGCCAAAGATTGGTCTCCTCAATGTACCAGTTTTATTTTATTGATTAATTTATAATTTCTTTTTTTCTTTTATACTTCCTTCCTTCTACTTCCTTTGGATTATTTTGTTGTTTTGTTGTTATTTCTTCCTGATCTGAAAGTCAAGTCCCTTTATCTTCAATCTATATTTTGTATCGATAAACTTGTTTATTACTATTCATTGGCTTCTCAGTACCACTTTGGCTGCATCCCATAAATTTTGCCAAGTAGTGCTTTTGTTTTTGAGTTATAAATAGCTTGTAATTTGCTTGTATTTCCTCTCTAGCTTGGGAGTTACTTAAAAATATGTTTTAACATTTTTAAGTGTCAGAAATCCAGAAATAGCAAAATTAAACCCACCAGATCAGTAAAATAGTATTTAGTAAGAGTTTATTGTGCATAAAAGAATAGTTCTTGAACTGGGAGTTTCCAAATTCAAAATTGATGTGAAACTCAGGGGCATGACATTACAGGACAGCTTATAAAGTATAAGTAAATGAGGAAGCAGTTAAACTTTTACAATGATTGGTTATTACAGTGGGGGTTTCCAGGTGGCAGGGGATTGATTAAAAGTGATTATCTTATACCATTTTTTGGAAGATGACTTAAATTTCTATTATGCTTATCAGAGATGTTTACAAGAAATAACGTAAGTTAAGTTTCACTTATTTAATAAAAAATAAGCTAGATTTAGTTTTACTTACATGGCTTAAATGGCTTTGTGTGCTTGGAGGATTGTTAAGTCTAGTCTCCATCTTATTTTGTTTTAACACAAGTATAGATATTTTTTGTAGTTAACTTTTTGTTGTTCATTTCTAATTGTGTTGCATTGTGGTCGGTGAAAATACTCTACATGATGACAATTTTTCATTTTTGGTCTATAATAGAAAAAGGGAGGTTCCAGAATTTCCATCTGGATAGAAGAGAAAGCTCTGTCTCCATAGGGTTCATAGATTTTACCTAAAATTGAGAAAACATAAATTATCCAAGCTGAAGAATGGAGGAGGGTGGCTGAGGGAGATTATAGGAAGACTAAATCCTTCTCCTTGCCTTCAAGCCTGCCAGTGATACCGACTTAATTGTCTTTGTATCCCCTCCTCACCTATTGTATTCTCTAGCTTGGGGACTTGGTCAGAATACATCGTTGAATTGAATAGTTACACCCGTCATAAAATAATTAACATTATATACTAATAGAAGAAGTATCAGCAGTGAGAGCAAGAAGAACTAGAGTTCAGGGTGACCAGGTGTCACCGGGTGCACGAAGGAGGAAGTGAGGCTAGAACAGGCCCTGTGGGATGATTAAGATGAGGCCAAGTGGAAGGGAAGGGAGAGCGTTTCTAAGGTGGAAAGAAGCACCATCAACCTGTAGGCAGGTTGATGAGAGCAACCTGAGAGCAAACAATCATGTTCATTTGCATGAAGGTAGAAATATAACAAGTAGAGTTTGACTGCAGCAAATAATTCATGCTTTAGAGTATGGGAACTCTAGGTGATTAAGCAGGATAGGGCTGGCATGTTTAGGGATATTAAGTTTAGAACAAGGACGGTAGTTTCACATGGGAAGTGGGAATCGCTGTTGGAAAGGCTCAGGGAGTGTTTAAGGTGGCAAATCCCTCAGTGATGAGCAGCATGAGTTAGTAAGGTGAGAATGGGGTGGGCATGAGGGGTAGCGTGAGCCTGGGAGACGTTCTGAAGGAAGAATCAATAGCAGTTGGCTTCTAATTGAATGTGCAGGCTGAGTGTAGAGAAGAGTCGAAGATGATACCTTGGTACCCAGCCTGGTAGGCTTAGAGATGGTAGTGGTGTTCAAGACACAGGAAAGTAGGTTTGAAAGGGGGACCATGAGTTCAGCTATAGATATGTTGAGGCTGAGAACATCCAAGAGGAAAGGTTCAGAAGTCATCAGACTGTAGAAGAAAGAGGTGGTAGAAAGGCTGCAGAGAAAGCCACAGAAACCAGAAGAGGGAATTTCAAGGAAGTGTGTCTGGAGGTGGGAGGGGCTGTCAAAAGTGTCAGATGCTGTAGAGAAATGAGGGCAAGGTGGTCATGTGAAGCACCTGAGGTTTGGCCTTAAAGAATACAGTTTCAGCTAATGTGGTGATGACAGTCAAGTGGCAAAACAAAGGCAGAATAGGCAGCAAAGCAGGAGAGGCCATGGCCCTAAAGGGCACAAGTAACGTTACCTTGTCTAACCACCTGCTCCCTTTCATTTCACCCACAGCTTTAGACAAAGACCCGAGGAACGGGGCAGCACTGGGGAGCGAGGAGCTGGAAGAGGCTAGGAGGTAAGCCTGCTGGGTGCCACGGAAACCAAGAATGACTTCCAAGATTCGGAGGTCACTGGGATCACAGCAGGGAACAGAGGGCTATGGGCCATTGCAAAGTTGGGGTTAAAGGAGAAATTAATCCACTGGAAGCTTCTAGGCTCGCGAAAAGTGGGTCTCAGGGGCAGTAGGGAAGGTGATGAAGGGAGCAAGCTGGGGCCAGTGTGGTGGGCATAGACTCTGCACGCTGGGCGGCCGGTAGAAGCTGGTGGACTCAGGGACCGCCTCGCCTTTGGAGAAATGGGTTGAGAAGGGGAGGCAGCCCTCCCCACTGTGGCAGCAATAAGTGTGGTGATTTGGGGGTTTCTGTGGTGATCAGAAGTCACCACTCACGCCCCAAGAGCTTCCACTTGTGGAGATTGCTGTCTTGAAAGGCCCTGCTGGCTCATTAAGGTGGGGGGCAAGAAAAAGCTCCGCACTCTGATGGGCCTGAAAAGTTCATACTCTTTCCTTTCAGGTCATACTTAGCCCAGATGTTAGATGTTATTAGCTGCACCTCAGTGTGAGAGGAAATCTCTCAGGATTAAATATTTATGGCTCAGGAAACCTAGGGCTCTTCCCAGAGGGATTAAGTGGGGCGACGTCAAGTCCTTGGTGCAGGGAGGGGTCTGAAGGGAGTCGGTCAGATTTCTAAGAAAAGGAGGTCTTTGCTTCTCCTGCTGCGTTGCTGGGATGCACCCAGGTCTGTCTGTTACACATGTGCACTCATGTTGCAGACACAAGCACGCTGGCCTGAGGTTGGGAGGACTTGGTTTTAGATATAACTGGGTGCACTTGGCTTAGTCATTCACCCTCTCTGGGCCTTGGTTTCCTCACCTGTAAAATGGTGGGCCTGGCAGCGGCATGGAAAAGTAACCTATTGAGCTATTTTGCGAGCTAAAGCTCTCTGTGAGTCCAGGAGGAAGCCACTGTCACCTAGGGAGGGGGAGAATGGAGCAGTCCATCTGTTTTGCGGAAAGGCCCTGGCTAGGGTCCAGGCCCAATTCTGCCATTGTCAATGGCAAGTCACAATTCCCTGCCCCCAGGCCTGTCTGTCTGACTTAGAATAGATGGTGCAAACTACTGTTTAAAAATGCATAGGAGTACTGTGGTCCTTTTGTAAGAGACAAAAAGCACATGGCTTAGAAGCCTGGTGGAACTTAGCCCTCTGAGATATCATAGGGCAAAGGCCATATAAACACTAGGAATCCTTGCATCGGGAATTGGGGCCATCATTTCCTATGAAAGGAGACCCCTATGCTTCATAGAAGAGGGGGTTCAAACATCATTATGTGATTGGTTGGCCAACCTTGATAGCTGGGTGGTATATCAATGTCAAGGAATAGCTTTGGACTTTACTTTTTTATCTGGAGAATTTTCCTGCCAGATAAACCGTACACTGATGGCTACATTATCGCTCGTGTATATGTGTGTGTAGGGGGGTTGGGGAGAGGAGTGTACATATTTAAAGAGGATGTTCTCTGTAATCATACGTCTTGAACTTTCCCATTTCTCTGATGGAATCATTTTAAAACTGGGAGAGACACCTCTCCAGATCCTGTGTCCCCTTCATCTGTCACCCTGTTCTTTCCTCCCTCTCACAGACAAACTTCTCCTCGGTCATATTTGCTATCTTTGGTTCTTCACCTGGTGCTCATACCTCACCCACTCCTGGCTTCCACCCCCATCACTGCACAGAAATGTTTCTCACTAAGGTCTCTGTGCAGCTAGGTCTAACAGACATCTCTCCTTCGCTTAACTCCTCAGCAGCATTTAACAGAGTTGAGTTGTTCTGGATCACACTTTCTCCAATGCAGTGGGCTATTGTGTTCTTCCTCCTTGTCTTAGCCTTTCTCCTTGTCCTTTCGGGTGCTCATCGAGTCACTAAATGGTATTGTTCAAGAACCATCCAAGGCTCTCATTCCTGTCTCACATTATGTTCCCTCCCTAGGCAATTTCATTTATACCCTCGGCTCTCATAACCCTCTAAGTGCCAACTGATACCCAAATTTGAATCACGGCACGATCCTGCGTGCTCACCTCGGGGTCAGAATGGCTTTCCAGTTCTGGTGCCAGGGCCCTGTGAAGGCTGTGAAACATACATGATTCTGCTTAAAATCAAATCATCTCTTTTTTCTATTCAAGCAAGCAGAATACTTGGTACTTTTGATCAAGATAACGCAACGTATAATGTTAGGGAAAAGCTTGGCCTCACTCTGAAGAAGGCTACAATTCAGTTGGAAAGATCAATTATGTGTATGTGAAACAATACATCCCAAGGCAAGCTGTGAAGGAATTTACAGAAGAGGAGAGGCCGTGAGCGATATTATGGAAAAGAATAACTGAATCTGACTGAATGAGGTGCTGGAGTTCTTCCCTTTGCACAAAGACATCTATTAGTCAGAAAGAGAAGCCAGCATTCTATAGTGTTCTATCAGAAATTAACACCATCACCAGCTCTCATCAAAATAACACATGAACAGTACATCTAAAAGCTATTTAGCAGAACCACTCAATATCACATGCGAGGTTTGAAGATGCCCACTTTGAAATTGCTCCTTTTAATCACGGACTGGAAGCAACAAGATGTAGGAAAAATTATTCTTGCCTCAAATTAATTAGGATTCTCCCTGGTTGAAAGCTTTTTCAATGAAAGAAAAGGAAAAATAATTAATGCCGCATAAAAGATGATGATGGAAGAGGGCTGTGTACGAACGCAGACTGTTTAAACCACTCGCTGCTTGCAACGCATCCAGGACATCCTTCAGGGACGCTGGTCATGGATCCACTGAGGAAGAGGATTCCTTTTACTTCTGAGCCAGCGGCTCCTAGAGCCTGTTAGAAGTGGGAGGAGCAATGTTGTAGCCATAGATTTGAAATTGTCCAAAGGTTGTTGCTGAGAAAGAAAGCTGACTGAAGGCAAACCTGAAGCAGTGGAAGCTGCCTGCATCTGTTCCTTCCCAGTGCCCATACTATGTTCTGTTTCCAGATGTCTCTCGCTAACCCCTGGGTTCCTGGTCCCATAGTGGAATCTTAGTATACCTGGCCAAACCCCGACACCTTCCAGCAGCCTCTTCCTCTGTCATGATGCGTCTGCCCAACGTTCCAGCTCCTCAAGGCCTTCCTCACCCCTACTTGTCTGTGTCATGTTACCGTAGGTAAACTAGGTTTTACTTGAACAGTAGCCTCCCGAAGGTGACGGTGTGGCCCAAAGGAGTGGCCTGCAGGGAGAGGTTTTAGACCACCTGACAAGTATGTCCCGTGTAATCACAGCACATCCAGTGTTAGGGGTAGTGTGTTGACCTCAAAGTAGAGCTATCTTGATTTCAGGTGGGAGGTCCTACCGCATCCTAGCTGGGAGTACTGGGGCTTGTGGCTTAACCTCTCTGAGCCTCAGTTTCTTTGTTTATGAAGGACAGATGGTGATATCTACTACTCAGGGTTGAAGAAGATTAGAGATAACAGATATTATGGGCTCAGCCCAGTGCCTGGAACAAGGTTGATGCTTGTTAGTGTAAGTTGTTGTGATTGTGTAGGCCCCTGACCCTGCCTATGGAAATGCCATTTTTTAAATAAAAATTCTCCTGATTTGGTTGAAGGAAGAGTAATGATGGGAAATGGTGGTTCTGCACCAACCAGTCGTGTGCAAGCCCACGCGTCAGTCGTGTGTTCATGCTGGCTGCCTGGGCAAAGAGAGTACCAGGCCTGTGTTCCAATGGAAGAGCCCTCACTGATCCAGGAGCCAGGATGACTGGCTTCTAGTTGGTTCCACCTCAAACTGGCCGTCTGGTCTAGGGTGAGTTACATTTCCTCTGAGAATTCAATGAGCAACTATACGTGGAAGCCTTTGAAAAGTGTGAAATGCCATGTAAGTGTTGGCTATGAAGAATATCACTGCCAGTTTGGCTTCACAGAGTCTTGAGGGAGGCCGGGTCATGGTCAAATGCACTCAAGTTCACAGCCAAGGAAGTAGAGGAGAGGGAGGACCACATGGATTGTCTGGAGAGACATGGGGACCTTATTTTCAGGAGGTTTTGCAGAGATTGTTTCTCAGACCTGACTTATGTAAAGACGTTCTCTTCTTCCTACAGACACCTCCGTTTTCATAAGGAAGTGTCATGCAGTTGCCTCCTTTGGATCAGGGAGGGGGAGCATTTCATTTTCCTTTCCCAATGAGTAGCTTAGAAAGGATGCCCTTGCCCAAATGCTGACCCTTTTTAAAAAACTGAGGTATAATCGACATACAACATTATATTACTTTCAGGTGTACGACATACTCATTCAATATTTGTATATACTGAGAAATAATCACCACAATAAGTCTAGTTAACATCTGTCACATACATAGTTACAGATTTTTTTTATTGTGATGAGAACGTTCAAGGTCTAGTCTTTTAGCAACTTTCACATATGCTAGACAGTATTATTAACTGTGGTTGCCATGCAGTACACTAATCCCCGTGACTTATTTTATAACTGAAAGTTTATTCCTTTGATCCCCTTCACCCCTTTCTGACCTCTTCTTATACTGCAGTACCCTTTCTTCAGTGATAGGGGTGATAGGGCAGGTTTTAAAATGGCACCCCTCAGTCACCTGTGGAAGAAGGACCCAAATGCTGTGTGTTTTCTAGACTAAGAACGTCCTTCTCAGCCATGGATATTAGCAGGAATTCCAAACAACAGGGAAAACCTGACTTCACATTGGGTCATCACGTCGCTTTGCCACCAAAGTATGGGATATTATATTTAGTAGTGGGGAGTCTGATGATGGCATTCACATTTATTTAACCAGAGACCCTCAGAGGTGTATTGTAATTATGTGTGTGTCACACAATGGCCTGGCTCGATACCAGCAAAATCGCCAAGGTGGGGGCAGACTGAAGGGCAGAGAGCATTGAAATATTTTTCTGCTTAGCCACTGCTATCCCATTTACGTAGCATTTAGTGGACACCAGCACTGAGCTGGTGATTGCAATCGATTGGAGAAAACAGACATGCAAACTGTCAGAATGCTGGACAAGATGGAAGATGTGCGAAAGTTGGGTAAGAACGCCGGTGCTGTGGAAGTGCAGAGGGAGGAACAGTTAATTCAGGTGGGGCGATCAGAGGTGGCTTCAGGAAGATGAGACATTTGAGCTGGCCTTGCAGGTGAGTCAGGTGTGAAAGGTAGAGCAGGTGGTAGAAATGTTTAGATGTATACATGGATGAGCAAACCTGGTCCAGACTGATGGTGTAACACAACCGGCCTGGAGACAGATACAGGAGCCCAGCCACCTGTGGCAGGATTGGAGGGATGGAGGAGGAAATGGGGCTGGAGAGACAGCAGGAGGCAAGGCTTGTGAGGGCATCCCGAGAAAAGTAAGCACCCTCCAAGGAGGACCTTGTCTGTTTGTTCATCTCTATTTTTAAGACCTAGCCAGCAACTGGCACATGGCTGGTGTTCAATAAAAACTTTGTTAAATGTAGGAATGACTATTTATTTTTCATAATTTTTATTGGGGTATAGTTGATTTACAATGTTGTGTAAGTTTCAGGTGTACAGCAAAGTGAATCAGTTATACAGATACATGTATCCACTCTTTTTTTAGATTCTTTTCCCATAGAGGCCATTACGGAGTACTGAGTAGAGTTCCCTGTGTGGTCCTTATTAGTTATCTATTTCATATGCAGTAGTGTGTATGTGTCAATCCCAATCTTCCAATTTATCCCTCCCCCCGCCTTATCTCCTGGTAACCATAAGTTTATTTTCTACATCTGTAACTCTATTTCTGTCTTGTAAATAAGTTCATTTGTAGCCTTTATTAGCTACAAGTTAGCCTTTGTACGAATTAGCCTTTATTAGCTACATTGTTAGCCTTTATTTTAGATTCTACATATAGGTGATATCATATGATATTTGTCTTTCTCTGCCTGACTTACTTCATTCAGTATGACAATCTCTAGGTCCACCCATGTTGCTGCAAATGGCATTATTTCGTTCTTTTTAATGGCTGAGTAATATTCCATTGTACATATGTGCCACATCTTCTTTATCCATTCATCTGTTGATGGACATTTAGGTTGCTTCCATGTCCTGGCTATTGTAAATAGAGCTGCAGTGAACACTGGGGTGCATGACTATTGAGGTGAGGCATTACGAGCATTTATTCCTGCTTTAGGACAGTGATTCTGTTGGTGCAAAGGGATGAAAGAATCATGGCGAGGTCTCCAGGGTGGTGGACATTTGTCGTTAGTCACCAGAAGGCTCCTTCCCAGCTGGCCACAGAGCTCCTCCTCCTTGAGCAGAACCTGTTCCTTCTTGTCCAGTGGCCCAGTGATTAGTTCACAGTGGGGAATATGCCTCAAGCGAAGCCAGTGAGAACCTTTCCCGGAACTTTTCTTGCCAGAGCTATGTCAACTCTTGTCTGTTTCCACTGGGATTGCTAAACCAGGGGGATATGAATTTGGGGCTGCCAGCAACTGTCTTGCCTAGCACAGTAGGCAGACTGCAGTCAGGCGGCAATACTCGGAGCCGAGAGATGGAGAAATTGAGCCCTGACAACATCATTGGTGGTGTCAGTTCCAGTTGTGCCTGAAACCTCCACAAGTCTACATTATTCAAGTCAATAGTCCCCTTTTTAGCTTAATTCACTTGGAGGCAGAGCTTTGTCCCTTGTAACCATGGTGGTCCTGACTAGTACAATCAATTAGGAGACTATTTCCAAAGTCTCAACAACTACTACAATTTGAAAGCAAAATAAGAAAGATTGAGATCTACTGCAGAGGCACTTTACTGGATATTTAACCAAGGGGCTCTGTCTTAACCAAAAGTCATAGTAAACTCAAAGGTGTTTTCGTTCACACTGTGTGTATTTTTATTTTTGCCCCATAAACCTACATAGTGCCAGGGACCCAGCGTAGATGTGGTGTGATGAGACAGGAAGTATTATCTTCTGTGGGTTGTTGTATTCCTGCAGTTCCTCTGCTTACTCCTCACTCATCTTCATCCCTGTTTTCCATCTTCACTTAAAGGAGGCAGAACCTTCTAGGTTGGAGGAGGAGGGTTGGAGAAATTGATGAGAAAGAAGACAGGGTGTTAGGTTCAGAGTAGGGAAATGACCCCTCCTTTTGCTTGGAATTCCCTTTTAAATTTGGAAGTCTGAGGGTGGAGAGGACTTGTGTGACTCACTTCTAGGATGAAGCCCAGGGTCTCAGCAAGGCTGATAGACTCGTCCTCCCAGCTGTCAGGGTGGGGTCGCGGTGGAATGGAGTTGATGGTGAGATGAGGTCTGTGCGGGCAGGAGAGGGCCAGCAATCCCTGGGTTTCCTTGGGAGGGAGAGAGTGGGCTAGTCTGTAAGGGGCTTTCTTGTGGCCAGAACCAGGAAGGATGAGCAGACCACCCATGACTTGGCTACAGAGGAACAGGGATGGAGATGGGTCAAGGCTGAGAGGTAGTCATTCCCACCTCTACTGGGCAGCAACGACATTGCACAGCCCTGTTGCCTCCCTCCCCTGGAGCTTAGGATCGGCTGCAGAAGGCATGAGGGAGGGTGGGAAATCCTGAATGTGACTTAGACCTGAAATGGTTGTGACATCACTGAGTTTGAGAATTCTCCTGAAATTAATAAGATTGAGTTTCTGACCATCAGGTGGAAATGAGTCATTGAGAAATAAATCCTATTAGAGGAAGAACCCTTGAGTTTATGATTTAGGAAATTTGTACGTGTTACATACACTCTGGGGTACTAATCTTTAGTAAAGATTCAGTAAAGATTTGGTAAAAGTAACATCTTTAATTAAAGGGCGTATGGGGTTGACCAGCAGCACAACTCACCAACAAGCAACCCCCTACTGTGCTTGTGGACCGTGGCCAGCCCTGCTTGCATGACCATCTTTGCTGTTAAGGCTTCTGTCTAGTGAGCTGCCATCCATTCCAGGCGAGGGAGTGACCAGCCTGATTGCCAGAGCCCACAGACACTAATTATAGGAACCGGACATTTCTGAAGGATTCTTTAAGCCTTTGCCCAAATAGAGACCTCCCTGCTCTGATTTCAAAATGCAGGTTTGCCCAGGATTGATTAATTTGTACAGATGAAAACATTCAAAACCTTTCAGGCAGTGGTGCTCAAATTTCAGTGTGCATCCAAGTTACCTGGTGGGGAGAGGGGCATGGTGTTTGATAAAATGCAGATTCCCAGACCTGGCCCCTGGATTTTGATTTTGATGTAAGTGATCTTTGGTACACATTTTGAGAAAGTCTTAAGGGTATTGAATACCATTTGGATTTCCTTAAACGCACTCAGAATGGACAAATAACTCATTCAAATTCTCTCCTGTGGATTAATTCTAAAGGCAAACCTAAGTTTTTAAGGGGGGAAAAATCATGTGAAAGGTAGTTTCTCTAGAAAGTTGACAGCAACTAGAAGGAAGATGTGCCTCGAATAGACATGACATCTTAATCACTGGTACTGAGGAGCTGCAATGCCAGACTGTAGAACGCTTACATAAAACTGTAGCTCTTTTTCTGTTATTAAAGAACGCAAGCCCAGGAGTACAATAGCGGAACAAGAACTAATTCGGGAAGCTTGCTGGTATGATATTGTCAGTCACACCAGTGATGTGGATAAAAGCTTTTATCACATGAAATAATTTCAGTGAAAGGGCTTTATCGCTTTTTATTTGCTGGGCATTTACAGGAGAATAAACATGCTGGTATATATTATATACGGAGCGAGTCAGCAGCAAATGAAAGCAAAGACCCCCGGACCCAGTTACCAGAACAGACTATGGTTGCTTAGCAACCAGGCAACTGGAGAATTCTCTCCCCCTTTCTTTCTTTTGTTTTTAGATTGCAGTAACCTTTGATCAATTTTGGTTCCACAACAAAAGCCTTGGCTATTTTGAGCAAAGGATACCTGCTAATTTGTAGTAGAGGGACATAGACCATGACACCTAATTTCTGTCTACAATTTCATGTTAAACAGAAAAAGTCTAAAATTCCTTTTAAAAGTCTTAGTGCTGGTGGCTGAGTCCTTGATGAATCAGAAGTTACATGATAATTGCCTCCAATTACTCTAAAGATGTCGCTGTCTGTCAATTCACCTTCATTCTTCTGCTCACCGGTCAGCTTTTGAAGCCTAGTTCTTGGTTCTAAATCCAGTTCCTAAGAAGCATCTGAATGCCCAAGTCCTAAATCCTTGGGAGACTTTAGATGGCCATTCCTTTCAAAAACATTGTGGAATTAGGGAACACTGAACAGGGAAGGGCTTTATAAATCATCCCTCTTGTTCCTTCCTCCTTTATAGGCTCTTTCCATTCAATGTCCATAGGCCCAGCTCCTATCCACGAACTCTCTGGATTCTTCTCCCTTTCAGGGAGCTTTAAAGCTGTGAAAATCAAGGAAGGTACAGATGATTGTCTGATTCGATCGTCTACCCAACATAGAAGGGGCATATCTGACAGTCTGCGTATAGCATGTCAATGGAGATTCCGTGGGATAGAGCAGATACTGGCTTCCAAGGATCAAATCTCACAAAAGTCTGCTAACAGTTTGGATTCTAGAGGGAAAGTTTATTTCAGTGAAGTTAACTTTTCTGAATCAACCAGTCAAGGATTCCTAATAGTTCAAAAGCGCTATCTGCTTAGTTGGAAAGAATGTGAAGGAAGGGGTGGCAGGGAGCAGAGGTTAGGGAGGGAGGGGATCATGCCATTGTTCTGAGCTCTGTGGCTCTTCCTCTTCAAGGTCTTCTGTCGGCTCGAGGTGAGTGGGAACCATGTGAGCAGTGCAATTATTTTCCTCCTTAAAAAAGAAGGTGAAGAGTAGCTTTGCAGCCCCACATGCTCTGGGTCTCGAATCAGCTTTGGCTTTGCCTTGATGGGCAAAGGATAATTTCATGGCCTCTCCATGACTCACGTTAAATTAGGAACACAATTCCCAAGAGGCAAATTCCCACGCCACATGGGTTATAGGTGTAAAGGGATGGCCTTGGTGTTACTCTCCCAAACTTGTCTAAATGCAAAGGCATGGTGATGTCCTTTGATGTCTAGGGATGTTGGGTACGGAGCCTGTAGAGTTTGTGGGGGGCCCCGGACCGGTCAGAGGAGAGGAGACTGGACCTACACCCTGTTTTCCGCTCTGAAGCCCCACATCCAGGTTTGTCACCGGCTCACTTTACAGCAGCTCCTTGCACTTTGCTGAAAAGAAGATGAGCAATGCTCACCTGCCCTGCAGATCTCCAAAGTCTGAGCTTGTTCTTGTTAGGCTGGTGTCCCCAGCACCTGTCACTTTTCTCCCTGTCCTCAATTACTGCCACCTGAGCAACTGCCTGGGTGGGGAAGCACTTTGAACTTAAACTGTCTTTGTGTCTGTGCCTTGAGCTGAACCTAATTGCGATTCTCCACCTGCTTCAGCATTCCAGGAAACCTCTGGGAGCCCTCATGCGGCTCATTTAGATCCTGGAGAACCCCAGAGAGGCCAGCCAGAAACGCAGAGGCCTAGGGAAGAAGGATCTGCCATTTCTTTCTTTGTGGCTTGCCACTGACTCCCTAATGAGCTGATTCCTGTTTCTGTGAACGGATTAACATGAGTGAAACTGTGTTTTGATTATTGCCACTTCCTAAAAGAGGATTTAGGATCACGAGGCTACTGTGGCTAGAACAGCCTCCTCCTTCCCTAGCGGCAGAGGGGCCCAACACTGGAAATAAATAGGTCAGTGGAACAGTCGTGCTGTTGAAAGGCTCACAGACTCAGAGCATTCACAGAGGGACATGGTTCTGAGTGGTTGAGTTAAACATTTTACAGCCAGGACTGTTTCATTCGAAGGCCTGAACATTTATATGTGAACCTAACCCAGTTGCTGACAAGAACTCCTCCTAATATACTCTTCATGCCCGCTTGATGCCGGAGCTGGTCAATTCAGTGTGAGGACAATTTAATTTAGTAAATAGTATTAGCCAAATTGGTAATTCCGTGCAGGGGCAAATCAGGAACCTGGCTGACTCAATTCTTGGCTTTTCCCCAAGTTGAGTTAGAATTGTGTAGAGGTCACCTGTTAGCCTTTGTATCTTTATCTGCAGTTATTAACAGTACGCTTGGACGCAGGAGTCAGAGAATTGGCATAATGGGGAACAAAGGCTACAGAGAAAAGTACAATAGAGGTGTGTGCATTGTCTGGGGTTCAGAGACTGAGAAATCTCTGTTGAAAATGGTTGAATTGGGTGTGTCACCCAGGATATATATTCCCTGTCCTTTTTGCTCCATCAGCTGTTAGAAATAACATTTTCTTTAGGAACCCCCATGGAATTAACCCTTTGGGTAGAGTATGCCAATCTTTAATGTAGGTGTTGCCTTTGGATTTTAACCATTTGTGCAAACTTACAGTTTGGGAAATGGACTTAAGATGGATTAAGATGGACGTGAATGGATTAAGATGTTGACTCCAAAACTTACCTTGATTGATCACGACTCGAATCAAGAAAAGTGAAAAAGTCTAGCAGCACAAGCAAGCTGCCATTGCTGAGCTATGCCACAGAACCCCACCCCAAGCACCGGCATTGAAAGGAGAGTTTGAAGGCCCGACACAAGGGCCTGAGTCTGGGATAGTGACCCCGGGCAGCCCTTCCCTCCACTGTCAGATTTATAGACCAGAAAAATGTGGTTAACACTGAACATCAGCTAGGGAAATTCCTAGATTAGTTCCATAGAGCCCGAAACTTCAGGAGTTGGCACACACCATGCTGTAGGAGGAAGAGGCATTTCAGGAGGGCTTTGGGCAACCCATGGGCGACACCCGTGAAGACTTGGACAAGATCATCACGGATCTGCATTCTACCCTCCAGCTTCCAGCAACTCCTTCCTCTTATTTTCCTGCATTTCCCCAGAAGAGGCTGGCCTCGTGTATTTGCAACTGGACATTCCAGCCTTATCAGAAAGCTGGTCGAATGTTTGTCTCTTATGGACTTAACATTTACTTTTAGCACAAGAGTGACTAACCGCAGCACAATTGTCCCTCAGTTAAAAAGAAGCCCCTAATTTCATCCTAGGCTCTGGAGTCAGCCTGCCTGAGGTTGAAGACTCCAACAACTACTATTTGTAAGTGAGTTACCTAACCTCTTTGTGCCTCAGTTTTCTCTGTCTATAAAATGGGAAATAATAGAATTTACCTCATGGGGTTGTTGTCTCAAATGATATAATACAGGTAAAGGACTTAGAATAAGGCCTGGAACATGGTAAATGCTCAGTAAATGTGCCTTAATATTACATAACCCAATATTGATGGACACCGTTAGTGTGTTTCTGTGTTCACTGGGGAAGGAATAGAGAATGACTGTGCTTCTTTTAACACAGCACCACCAACTCTCCTCACAGCCCTAGTTATTCTCCTTGGCTCTAAAACAGTTCCATTACCTCTTTCAGGGCCAGGTAATGCCTTGAAAAGCCCCACAGTGCTCAGACCACTTCTTTTAACACTTAGCAATGGAGACAATAGAACCCAATCATTTGGGAGTCAACTAAAGTAATCGTTGAGACCCCCTTTCAGGCCAGCTGGGCAGCAGTGTGGTGCTCAAATAGCTCCAGCGGCCGGAGTGGAGGTCTGCGGTGCTCTGTTTTGACACCTGTATCCTGAATCCTCCAGTCCCTGAAATGGGAGCGTTTCTGGTAGAAATCACCTTGGATGCTGGGGACACTTTAATCCCCAGAGGGATGAATCACAGGGCCAGGGAGGGTGATGTAAAGGGAATGGAGAGAACTGGGAAATTCATGGAGGACACAAATTCATTTAACTCCTGAGACAATTGAAGTTTCATCATTCAGTTCACATTGTTTTAACACGTGATTTTCAGATTTTCCCCAAGGCTTTAAGTCTTCTTTGGGCTTTGAAAAGTCCAGTCTTGTGGCCAGAATCAAATCTTTACTAACTGAGGGTTGTGCTGGCTTAAGGCACTCTGTTTTGAGCATCAGGGCTCACTCTGCGGTCTCGCAGACCTAGATGTGGTGACTTCTCTGAGACCCGGACTTGTCATCTGTAACCTTGGGATCATAATAGGACCTGTTTCAAATAGTTTAAATGTAAAGTGCTTAGTACAGTGCCTGGCACATGGTAAGTACTATGCAAATGTTTGCTACTATAATTATTAAAAATTTTTGTTCCAGGGGAATATGCACTTAACCAAAGATTCAAATTAGGTGGGTTCTGGTTAACTGATATTCCTCTGTAGGTAGGAAAGTCTTAAAACATAAGTCTTTGTTTCTGTGAGGGGAAGGTAGAGCACGATACAGTTGGATTAGGAAGTATCAGGCATATCTAGGTGATATGCTTCCTCCCAGGAGAGTGTTCTATCTATGCAGACACCCTGTAAGTACCAGTTGGTTACGAAGGTGAGGCCTGATCTTGTCTGCAGCCCTTATTTTATGCTCCCAGGCTTGGGAGCCAGGGCAAGTGGTGCCACAACTCAGGAATTCTCTCTCTCCCTTTGCTGGGTCCTTTACCAAAAGAGCAAGTCCTCCCAAATTGTTTCACTGCCTGTAGCTCCGCGCAAATTGGCCAAAGGTTGGGAGCCTCTCAGGAAGAGATAGTTTATGCCAGCAGGAAAAGATGTTAACCTCAAATACTTCCATGAAAGTCAGTTATTAGGGCCAAGCCCAGAGCAGCTCAGGGAGCGTCAATTCCTGGGAATGGGGGCCTCCATGTTACAGTGCCCAGAGCCGGTATGGCTGCCTTCCAGGTTCATGAACTGTTATTAGGGGGGCACAAAAAGGTTCACAATCAACGCATGCTTATTTATGGTACCCTTGTCCTTGTCATTCTTATTACTATCGCTGTGTATACTGTATTCTGGTCTGCTCATAATTATACTAAATGTCATCCTTTATATATTTAATTGGTAAGAAATAAAATTTTACTTAAAAGTTGGACATTTTAAATAGGGACCTAATACAGAGCAAACTCTCAAGGGAAATAAGATTAAGACATTCATGGATTTTCAACTCAAATATAGATGGCAATGAGCTAAGAGACCGGAGGACACAGAGAGTCTCCTTCCTGCATTTCTGTGTCCTCTTTATGGCAAATAAGGTCAAAGTTTATCGGCGTCCTGATGGGAATCACAGTTTTGTGATTAAATATGCCATCAAAGTCTGTATTTTCTAGTGCTGTGAAGCAAGGGAATTTTAAAACAAGTGTTACAGTATGTAAACAATTCTCTATTAGTTGAGGAGCACACATGCTATTGGTCAGGGCTGTAGAGCATTTTCATTGTTTCATTGCTCCATTTCTCTTCAAAGAGGTAAAGAAGGAATCTATGTAGGAAACAGAATCTCAACTAATTAGTAAGGCCTGGCCTTCCGCCCCCCCATAAACTCATTTATCAGATATGTTCTTATTTTAACCAGTTATTAAAAAAAGCAAATACTCTTTATCAGGCATGTCTCTATTTTAACCAATTACTTTATTGCATTTTTATTACAAGTGCAAAGGTTAGACAAAGTTGACGCCTGCCGTCTACATGGGCCTTAGTCACAGCAAACACTGCTGGTCAAAGAACTTTGGAACCAGGCTTCTTATTGTCCAAACTGTCATTAGTGCCTAAGTAATTATTACAAATGTCTTTTATATGTCAACCATTATGTTGAAAGTCTTCCCAAGTTCAAGCACACCAGGGGAGAAATCACCTCCCCCTTGGATTCCTCTGATAATCTTGAAAGATTATTTTTTCAGCCCTAAACGGATGTGCATAAAATGGTCTTTTGTGAAGTAAGGCTTATGGTACTACCCGGTCATAAATACAGGTTGATAGAAGCACAAGTGTTAATTACACAGTGTATTAATTTGAGCTAAAAGTATCCATTTGAATTTCAAAGTTTATTTAGCTATCTGACTATTTGTCTTGTACCAGCCTTTTGCTCTTTCCAACAACCACTTAGAGAACGTCTTTCACTGTCTCAGACAGGAGGAGATGGAAAGGGAGGGGGCCAGAGAAAGGACATGGACATAGATATTTTCAGGGTTTAGAGTGCTTGCAACATTCATTCAGAGAATTCTTGCCCTGAGTTCTAATCTCTCTCTGGTTTTGTTCCGTCTTTGTAAAGAAGACTTTGGGAAGTGAGGAGAGGCAGTGGGCGTGGGCAACAGGCCAGCCCCATGGACACTGAATTAACAGTCTTGAGTTGATATTCTTGTTACTACAGGTCAGAATGAGAGTTCTGATGGATTTTACCACTGGCTGGCTCTGTGGTCTTGGGTTAAGTCACAGCACCTCTTGAAGCCTTAGTTTTCTCATCTGTATTTCAAAGGATGCTGCTGCATGGGTCTTGCTCCAAGTGTGGCCCATCAGCATCACTCAGTGCTTGATGAAAATGTGGCTTCTGGCCCTCGCTCCAGAGCCTCTGATGGCTGGGATGGGGCCTGAGAATCTGTGTGTTTAACTAGCCCACGCGTGCTGCTCACACTCCATCTAGGACCACTGGCTACGTGAGCCGTGAAGCTCCCTGTGAGCTTGCAGTCTGTGCTGGGACAGGTATGGGTGGCTGAAACAAGTGTACATATGATGGCTGGGGCTGGCCTTGGCTGATAGCAGGTAGCTGGACCAGGTGTTAGTTTCAGGAGAGAGGGGGACAGTCTCCTGGCCTGTGGTCAGGGAGGGGTGGGACTCAAAGCTCTGGTTGCGTCCATTTTCACTTCCCTGAGACACACCACCTTCTCCTACTGGGTGAGTCTGGGTGAGGCTGCTGTCCAGGAGGATTGCAGAGACCCCAGGCCACCCTCTCCATGTTTGTTTGGCTCCTTGTAGACCAAGATGGTCTAAGAATCACCTTTATCTACATGATGCAGCTGTGGGTGTAGCCTTTATTTCTAGAGCGGTGTGAAATTTGAGCAAAGGTTCTTTCTTTCTCTCTCCCTCCCCCTCCTCCCTCTCCCTCCCTCCCTCCTTCCCTTCCTCCATTTGCCCTGCTTCTGTCTCTATATGGATATTCCTGATCTCCTGGACTGGCTGTCTAGAATGGCAGCTGACTTTACCTCTCACCAGGCTGCCTGATGGAATTAGAAAACTCCAAGAGACCTTGCAGCCCCAAGAATGTATGCCTCTTTACTTCCCAAAAGGACAAGTCCAGTAAGTCAATAACCTACCTGCTACACCAAGATATGTGATTCATTAATTAAAGATTGACCAGCACAAGACTGGGACTGAGGAATGAGCCAGGTCACACTGTGGTTTTCAATCTGTGTCATCTTGGCAGAGGCCGTCTGCGTGAGTCCGCCCTGTGCACACCCCGATACCCCCCAGTACCAAGCAGTCGTGTTCTTCTTTATGTCTTCTAGCCCAGCCTCAGTCATGCTGTGTTTGTAAGACTTTGCTTCCCTGATGAGATGGTGAGCTCTTCCGAGGTGGGCACGGTCTTCTTCCTTGCATCTCCAAGGCCTGTGGCTACAGAGGACCACAGGTTGGGTGACTTACAGAGATTCACTGTCTCTTAGTTCTGAAGGCTGGAAGTCTGAGATCAAGGTTTGCTTTCTCCCGAGGCCTTTCCTTGGCTTATAGATGACCATCTTCTCCCTGTGTCTTCACATCATCTTCCCTCTGAGTGTGTCTGTGTCCAAATTTCCCCTTCTTATAAGAACACAGTGGTATTGGATAAAAGCCCACCCTAATGGCCTTACTTTAACTTCCAAATGCAGTCACATTCTAAAGTACTAGGGCTTAAGACTTGAATGTATGAATTTTGGGGGTCACAAGCCGGGAACACCTCAATGTTTGTCAAGGAGTAAATGAATTAACTCTCTGTGTCTATGCTGTCTTTACAAATGGACACTCTCCTTCCTTACCTCTTCCAGACACATAAATAAGCATGGACGTTTTACTGGGCAATACACAAACAGGAGGACATATTTTTAATAAAATTGAGGCTACTGGTGATCAAACTTGTGATCAGACCAGAGCCATCACAAGGTTTGGTTGCTACAGACGGTACTTGGGTTTCTTATTTTCCTACATTCTTGAGTTCCTGGGAGGTTCCGTAGCAGAAGATTCCACAGAAAGACAAGTTTTTGTTTTGTACCACTTCGTCCGCATGACTTTTCAAATTCCCCTTTGAAAGTGTTTAAGCAGTTGAATGTGTGTCTGTTAGAAGTCTGAACTAGAGTGGAGTGGGGAATTTGAAATCCTGGTACGGTTCTTATGCCCCAGGCTGTCTTCTGTGCCTTTGGAGCCCCTGAGAGCTGATCATAGTTTTCATAAACCACCAAGCTGCAAAGTCTCCAAGAATCCTTCTCACTCTTTCCAAGTCCCTACATCATCACCCTTCTCGTCCTCCTTCGGTGTTTACAGAGTGAGCGTGCTGTACTTTCCAACATGGGTTTATGTTGGGGCCTCATACCACCTCTGAGAGGTAAGAGAAAAAAGGATGACGATTCCCTTTTCTAGATGGGGAGAGGAATGAACAGATCGCTTATGTGATATGCACAACTTCCCTGACTTAAAGTTTTCCTTCCTCTGCTCAACTCCAGGGTGACTTGTCCAGATGTCACTTGCATGGATCTTAACTTCTTCTCACCTTGTATTATCGGTTCCTCTGTCACGCTTCCTGAAAGCAGGGCTCAAACCTTTAACCCCTACGTGATTCTATGTGCCCGCACACAGTAGATGCTCAGTCATTGCTTGTTATGTAGCATACTTGGTACCATCTCTTGAGCAGCTGCTATATCCTGCCCTGCTTTGCACCTTAACATACTCCATCTTATTGAATTCTGCAGCCCTCTGCAGTAGGTATATCTTCATCCCCGTTTAACAGAGGGGAAAGCTGAGGCTTAGCAAGGTTAGGTGATTTGGCCAAGGTCACGGAGCTAGTAAGTGATGAAACCAGGATCTGAACCTGGGTACACTTGACGGGTCTGGCTGCTGTGCTTTATCACTACTCTGCACTGAATGGTGGTCGCACAAGGAGTTAAGAACAAACCAGACTAGAAGCCCTCTCTTGGGGCATCAGTGTCCAGAGCCCCAGCGCAGCTGATGAGCATCCTTTCAAATAATCCACAGTGCAACATCTTCCATTTTCACAGACAGCTTAGATTTCCTATTGTCTAATCTCGGTTTGGCTCATCCTACGTATTTCTGATTCAATTTGCCTCCTTTGGGACACCTACGTGTTCCTACGTACATACATTCATCTGTTCAGTTCTGAGAGCTCAATGCCAAGCCTGAAAACAGATCTCGACATTTCTGGGTTTCTATCATCTCCCAGATCTTTTGTCCCAACCCCTTCTCATCCCCGCCAACCCCAAGCAATCAGCCTGAGAATTTGGGACTTTCAAATTCTGTCCTTCTCCAAGGGCACAAGGACATTCCCCAGTGTCATTTTAGAGGACCCAGTCTGCAGAGCAGGTAGTGAAAGAAACAAAGTATCATTTCCCTTTGGAATTAGCAAAAAAAAAAAAAAAGGCCGGGGGGATCTTATTTCAGTAGGGAATTTATTGCTAGCAGTGTAATTGTGGCAGAATGGTTATTAGTCATAAAATTCTCAGTGTATTTTATTGATAAGACTTAGAGTTGGCAGAAACAGTAACCACATCTCTGTTCTCCCCTTCCTCTCACAGCAACACTGAGTAGCCTGGGGCGGGCGGGGGGTCTCACCCACTCAGCCAGGCCAGCAAAATCCTGCCCCTGGGTGTGTTTCCTGAGCTCCAGCCTCTGAGAGCCAGGTGTGTGCTTCTGCAGGCTGAATTTGGCTGTAAATTATGTTTTGTTTTCTGTCAGCTGCCTGACAGCTAAAATCATATTTGCTGTCAGAGGTGACAGGGGCCACAATGGTGATGTATTAAAGTGCTGCAGGGTCATGGGAGAGCGGGCTGGGCAGGTCCTCTGGCCCCTCGGCTCTTACCTGCCAGAGCCAGTGTGCCGGGTGCAGGAGGGCACCACGAATGAGATGCAGTCTCATCAGACTCATGGAGAACATGGCCAGCTTCCATACGGAGCTCTAAATAGACTTAAGATGTTGGCGAAACCCTATCCCTTAACTGCATTGTACGACAAAATGCAGAGTCCATCACCATAATTACTTCCAAGCACGAGATTCCAAAGCATTTTGGCTATATTCAAATGGATATTTAAACTCACAGACAACAAGCTTAATTTTTCCCCACATGACTGATGGTTTTGGTCACTGTCCCAGCCCCCAGGCCCGCCCTCCACTCCCACCAGGATGCCAGCTTTTTTCATGTTTGGAGACCAGAGCGATGTGATAAGCCCTGCCTTAAGGTCTCACCACTCCCTAAATAGAAACATGGCATCCTCTTGCTCCACCCCGGCCCTTATAAGCTGACCTCAGGCAGTCTTTCCTTTGTGTCTGTCTAGACTCCTCCCCTCTCCTTTTCTTGGATTCCTACTGGGTTCACAGGGGCACCTTATAAGGTAGAATCCAGCCTCTTTAAAGCATTATTGTTGGAAACCCACCACTCTGTCAGGGACAGCTACCACTTACTCAGCCCTTGCTGAGGACAGCCATCATGGATGCACTGGATCTCCATCTACAGATCCCTCGGGGCACGAGAGGACCAGTTGGAGAACCAGAGTGGGCACTGCGGCTGGGCCCACCTCCAAAGCCCACTCCTCTCTTTCTGCCACTGCTCTGAAGCTCACAAGGGATGAGCTCGAATGACCTTTATTTTATTATTATTATTATTATTATTTTTTGCGGTACGCAGGCCTCTCACCGCTGTGGCCTCTCCCGTTGCGGAGCACAGGCTCCGGACGCGCAGGCTCAGCGGCCATGGCTTACAGGCCCAGCCGCTCCGCGGCATGTGGAATCTTCCTGGACCGGGGCACGAACCCATGTCCCCTGCATCGGCAGGCTGACTCTCAACCACTGTGCCACCAGGGAAGCCCCTGACCTTTATTTTGAACAACGGGCACCTTAGGTCTAGGGTTGGCTTCATGGGCACGTACAGCCACCCAGGGCCCTACGCCCAGAAAGGCCTTGCACTTGGGGGTTGATGATCTCTGGATGCTGAGTCTTGAAATTCTTACTCATTCTGTCTTTGAATTTGTGTTTCATAAGTGAAGTCCGATGGGACAGTGGCACATGTGCCAGGGCACTTGGAGCTTCAGGTAAGCACCATACACCTCTGGGGCCTCCCTGTGCCCCCAGAAAGGTTCTCAGCTGCCTGTTTCCTGGTACCCTGGCACCCAAGGCCCTGCTCAGCAGCCCTCTTCCTCTCTCTCCCTCTCCAACACTGCCACTCTCTGCCTGGGTGTTGACAGGGGAGGCCCAGGCACTCCTGCTGCCCTCGGGCAGGGCCTGAATGTGGACGCAGGGAGGGTGGGGGTCAGGTGTGTGCCCTTCAGCACCTTGGGGTTGGTGGTGGCCATCCCCACCCTGGGCTGGGCTGGCAGGGCCTCTCATTTACCCCCTATCCAGGTCCTGAGCACATCCCAGTGCGGAAGTTGCAAACCTTTGGGGGTTGCCCATCAGCCTGGGGGCAGGGAGACTGACTGCCTTGCCCCTGGCCAGGATTCTGCATTTTCCTCTTGCCTTAGCCCAGCTGATGATGTAGCTGGCTCTGCTGAGGTCCTTAGGTGTATGGAAGCAGCAGGATTATGAATAGAACATGGTGGTGATTTGGGGCTATGGGGTGAGGGCTACCTCAGGAGAAGGGGTTCCAATGCCTTGGCCTTACCCAGCTGAACACTTCTGGGAATATAATAGGCTCTACATTTTCTATTTAGAAAAAGATATAAGTCAGTAGGAAAAGCAACGTTTCCCTACAAACATCACAAACCAGAGAAGCAAAGCAATTGCAGTTACCAGAAGGGAAAGGGTAGGTATTCGGTTTCAATTTCAAGACACAGAATGTTGTTCTTTTGATTGTTTGGTTTCTGCACAGCAAACCCAAAGCGGTCAATGTGTGTCAGCCTCTGGACCAGCACACAGTGACCCTGAAATATTTACAGGCATGCTTGCCTGCTGTCTCATTCAGGGTCAAAGCAGACCTTGACGTTCTAACATGGCATCTTGACTCGTGTCCTGTAGTGTCACGGAACTCCAGAGTGTCAGGGCTGGAAGGAAATGTATCCATTCAAGACCTCATTTTGCCAAGAACTGAGGCCCAGGCAGACGTGCCTTTCTTCCTCACTTACTTAGGACTAAGACCAGAGGTCTCAGGGTTCCTAGTCCAGTATCTTTACCTGAATTAAAGGAGTAATATAGTGAGAGCTAACACTGAGGATTCTAGGTACAGAACTAATCCTTGCACTCAGAGCTTAGCTCATTTGATTCTCACAAAAACCCTCTGAAGAAGGTATTTCAGGGGAGTCTAATCAAAGGCACATTTAACTGGGGCAGATCCAACTGTGTACTAGTTTCCTAGGATCTGCCATAGCAAAGCACCACAAAATGAGTAGCTGAAACAGTAGACATTTATTGTCTTCAGTCTGGAGGCTAGAAGTCTGAAATCAAGGTGTTGGCAGGATTGGTTTCCTCCTGAGAGCTGTGAAGGAGAATCTGGTCCAGCCTTCTCTCCTAGCTTCTTGTAGCTTCAGGCATCCCTTGGCTTGTAGATGGCTCTCTTTGCCCTGTGTCTTCACATCACCTTCCCTGTGTATGTGTCTTTGCATCCAAATTTCCCCATTTTATAAGGGCAGCAGCCATGCTGGGTTAGGGCCCATCTAATGACCTCATTTTCCTTGATTGCCTCTGTAAAGATTGTGGCACAAAGTAAGGCCACATTCTGCAGTGCTGGGGGTTAGCACTTCAACGTATTTTTAGGAGGGACAGAATTTCATCCATAACAAATTGGACAGAGGGAGAGAGATATTAAGTACCGAGGGCTAACTAATTCCATCATATTTCCACTGGCAGATGGCCCTGTGTGGAACAAGGGTGAGACAGGAGACATAAACCTCCTTCTCTCCCCCGTCAGATTAAGTTCCTAAGTGCCTTCCAAAGTGTGAGCTGTCAAAAATGTAATTATAATATTTTAGAAGAGCCATTTTCCACATAACCTGACCTCTGAAGACAAACCAGCTAGACTCTTTTGATGACCTGAAGAAACCCTGATCTGTGTAGTGAGACATGCTGTGTTGATCTCCACCAGGAGAAAGGAGACTCTGTTGCTGAACTGTGGCCAGTTTAAGGGGTTTTCAAGGGAAGCTCCGATGAATAGTGAGTCCTTCCTCAGGCACTGACTTTAGAATCCAGCCCTGATAAAATTGTAAACACCACTGCATTGTTTCCATGGTAGAAATGGCGCCCCAGAAACACAGAGGGATTAAGTTCCTTCCTCAAGATCACTCAGCTAGTACGTGGCACAGCTGGACCAAGGGAGTGACTGTGTGTTCCCTCCTATCCCGAACTCGAGGACAGAGCTCCTGGGGTCTGGGTTGAGGCTCGGGTGGGATTTGGAGGAATCCGTTTTCCCCTAGAAGGGAGAATGTTTGTTCTTTATGCAAATTCGCTTTGTTCCCAGAGAGAACTGGGTGTCTTGAGGCCCAGCCTGTGACTGATACCTGGCTTCCTTCTGTCTTAGGGTTTAGAGTTAGCAGGAAAGGCAGGGAGAACCACCCTTCCCACAGGCAGAGACGGCACCTATGTGAAGGGCTCTGGGGAGCAATATTTTCTCCAGAGATCAGCTCCAGGACTAAGTTCGTACAAAACCCAACATTTCTAATCTTGCACTGTCAGAATTGTGCCAAGGAGGGAAAGCCACGGACCAAGAACTTAGCTTGAAGTCGAGGCAGAGGGGGAAGTGGTAGAGGAGAAGGTATGACAAAACCCAGACCAAATCCGGAACAGGCAACAGGAATTAAGCCACGAGGTAGGAGGATGGAAACTTTGGGACCTATCAGATGGAAAGCGTTTCGATGCTGAATTCAAGGGCGACTTCATTTTCCTGATCTCTGTGGAAGGTGTCCCTAAGGAATAAATGAGATAAAAATATTAATCCAGTCTCTGGTTTTTCTCTTCCTTCTTTCCACTCTTCAGGTTCATGAAAGGCGAGAGTAGGTATGCACATCCAAGCAGTGCCCCGAAATTTACATGTATGACAAAACGATCTCTCACATCCTAAGGGCACCCTTTGCCGGGCCTACTCACATGCACTGACACTCGGAAAACCCTGCGGGTGGCCTGTAGCCTGCCCCTTGGTGGCAACATGAGCGGTGTTCTTAGAAAAAGGACACCATGTGAAGCTGGGAGTTATGCTGCCACAGGGCAAGGAACTACCAGAAGCGAGGAGAGCAGCCTGGAACAGAGCGGCCTCTGTTACCTTGAGAGGGAGGCTGGCCCTTCTGACCTCTTGGTTTTTGCCTTCTGGCCTCCAGACCTGTGAGACAGTACATTTCTGTTGTTGTAACCTGCACATTTTGTGGTATTTTGCTATGACAGCTCTAGGAAACCAATAGAGCTGATCCCACGGCTCTTCGGGGTCGTCGCAGCTGGTTCTGGGGGTCATGCGTTCGAAGCTGTTCATCAGCCACGCCCTGGGTGTGGGCTGCTTGCTCCCCGTATCCAAGGGGTGTGAACTGGGTGAGGCAGCTCCGTCTAGTCAGGGTTATTCCTGCAGAGGTACTCAGCTCTGAGACATCTGCAGCCAGCACTCCTGCCAGAGCCAGGACCGGTGGGAGAGAAGGGAGGCGCCTTCACCCAGGGTGCAAAATGTCAGGGGCTGCCACGCCTCAGCAACCAAGATAAACAATATTTTAATGCAAAATTATACAAAAATTACAATGAGTGAAACCATGCATGATGAAAAAACACCTCTCAAAAATTTAAGTTTAAATTTTAAATCAGTAACATTGATTTTACCTCTTGCCGTGGGCTGCAGAATGGCTTGGCATAGCACTGCTCCCTGCAGCTACAGAAAAGAGTGCCTTGGTCCTGAAAGGGACCTCTGGATGGCAAACCACAATGCCCACTGCGCCCAGGAAGTAAGGCCAGGTTTAGGTCCTGGGTAGTCAGACTCCATAGCCTGGATGCTTAATCACTGCCCTCTACTGCTTAGAAGCATCTAGAGGAAGTATAGCAAGCAAGAGGAATGATAGAAGCCATAAAGTTGTAAAGTATGTTGTGTTACAAAATCAAATCAATTCATCGTTCTGTGAAATGGAAATGCCAACGGGGCCATGAATAGCTGGGTTACGGTGCTCTGGGCTCTCCACCTATGAGGACTTGGACCCTTCTGGATTCAGTAGAGAAGGGAGCCCACCTCGGCTGCTGGACAGGTTACCGTGCCACGGCCGACACAGTCAAATCAAGGTCTTGATGTGCAAGGACAAGGGCGTCTGCTTATTCCTCTCTTGCCATCAATCGAGCCTTTGGAGTGATGCAGGGCTTCTGCCTGGCACATTCCCTGCTGCTTTCATGACAAATCCGGTAGGTAGGTTTTAGGCTCAGAGGAATGGATGGATGGGTCTATACATTGACCTCTACCCTTCATCCCAAAGGCCATCTCCCCAAGGCCACCTGAGTAATTCACTCCTCTCCTTTCAGGCCTTGATTTCCACTCCTCTCCCACCCACTGACAGAAGCTAAAATAAGAGGCAACCTTTCTTTGCCCAACTGTTATAAAGTCCTGTCTTTGCAGATCTCAGGCTGATTGTCCTGGCTCTGCTGTCTGTCTGTAAATGAGGCTCCTCACATGTAACGGATGGCCCCATGCTCTGGACATACATTTGACCTAACAGGAAGCGGCACTTCTAGCTATTTAACAAGACTGCTTCGGAGCCAACTCCTTTGGATGGCATTCTCCCTGGGTAGATCATTTCTAATCGATAAAAATTGTCCGTGGGAACGAGTAACTCCCACCTCACATCGAATGACGGAGGATGTTTCTTGGCTGTGAGCTCTGAGAGCCCCTTGCCTCCTGAATAAACATCACGTCAAAGGTTAGTCCCTGTTCTTCCCGACAAGCCTAAATTTAGCAAAATTAGGATATGGATTTTCCTTTATTCTCTGTGATCACAAATGTAATGTCAGATTTTTTCTCCCAGAGAGCTTTTCATCCCACCTCTACTCAGTGTCAAGGTTGTCAGAACCATAATTTATTCATATTTTTGACCTCTGAGGAGGACAATATCCAAAGGGTCAGGGAGTGTTATTGGATGTCAGGATGAAAATTCACTGCTCGGAGCCCTTTACAATGTTACATTTAATCAGGCCCTTGCGAATGAAGCTGCGATGTTGGCTGCTGTATTTACCCCTGAAGAGCGAGCCCTTCCTTATTAGCAGTTATGCAATATTTATGCATTTCCCGAAGTTCTCGATGTGGAAAACTCTCAGAGCCTGCTTGGTTTTCTCTGTAAAGAAGGGGAGGTCTTTGATTTCTGCCCTTGTGCTTGAGTCACCACCGTGACCCCTGGAGCTGCTGTGAGACCGGCCAGGAGGGGCGAGGGGTGCTGAGCGTGCCGCTGTGGACTGGGCCATCTCCTTCTGTGGTCCCTCTCCCAGCCGCTCTGAGATCTGCCTCTTCCTTGCAGGGCTCTCAGTGCAGCTCTTTACCCAGAATGTCAAGGCCTGGGCAAGCCTGGAAGCTTAATTATATTCTGAGAACAGTGTGGAGAGGCCTAGAGGGCTGGAAGAACAATTAATCAATGCTAAATAATAACAATAATTATTCTCTGATTCACGGATAGAATAACTCCCTCATTCCTGACCTGCAATAGATACAGCCCAGATATGCACGGCAGAGCCTGTAGGCTCATTAGAATTCTTGCCAATCGGCATCTTATATGTCTTCTAGAGAATTCTATTTTCCCAGTCATTGTAAACGGCTTGGAAAGAGCTTTTGTAAACCCCACTGTCTTTTGATTGGTTTGTCTCCATTCCCCTTGAGGCCGCCAGGGGATAAGGTTCTGATGGAGTCAGTTCAGGCAGTGGGGGAGAGGGTCAGGCTCCGGGCTTTGGGACCAGGCAGACCTGTGTTTATGAATGGGTCCCACCACTTCTCTGCTCCATAACCTTTATCGTGTCACTTAACTTCTCTGAATCTCAGTTTACTCATTTGCAAAATAACAGCAATAATTATTTCTCTCCAGAGAGCCCTGGGGAAGATTATGTGTGATGAATATGAATTGAGATGGAGAACATTTTATTTTCTTCAGAGCTGGTACAGGGAAACCCTCTGATGTGGAAAGAATCCCCTGATTAGCTCACTTGGGGTTGAACAGCCAGAGCCTGGATACTGACGGTCACATTTCAGAGGAGGCAGAAACTGTCCTGCTAAGTAGAGGGAGAGGACTGGGAAGCCGCCTCTTCTGGGGAACATTCTAGAAATATTGGTGAGGCTGATCCCTAGTGGACGCTGGTGAAGGGGTAGCAGCCTTGGGATCAGGTGGCCCAGGGCCCAGAGACAGTAGGGAGGGACAGTGAGGGGCAGAGGGAAGTCACAGAAATCCTCAGGACTTGGGCTTTGAAAGAAGGGTTTGGGCAACAAGGAAATGTCACCTTTAATGCAAGGGCCAGGGCCCCCCAGCAGACAGGCTTAGCACAGAGCGTGCCTTCTGGTAAAATGCACAGTAAGCATTTGCTTTGGTCAATGTTAGTGTTTTCCTGTTAGCCCGGAGGAGCTGGCATGTCAAGTCCATCCCCGAGGTGGACCAGGGCTGGAGAAGCAGTCACTTCTGCTTTCAGACTCCTACGGCCTTTGAGAAGGAACTTGTAGAACTGAGGGCTGTGAAGAGCATTAAAAGGCTGGGCCACTGAGACAGGGATCCGATGCCAAACTTTCGTCTTATCCCATCTTATTAACCATTTGTAGGCTTTTTGTGTCTTACATATGTGTCAGTATCAATCATTTGTATTATGAGTTTCTTTTTTAATGTAAATGTACCTGCTCAAGTACCTCCTGGAAGCCCAAGGAAGGAAACACTATTCTCCCTGTTGCTCTGAGTCTAGGGAACACAGCAAGGGTCTCTCCCATCACAAGTCCCCTCTGCTTGCAATGCTCTTCCTTCATCTCTGCAGGTCTGAACCCCACCGAACCTTCCAGGTCCATCTTGGATGCCACTTCTCCATAAATTTTTCCCTGATCCTACAGCCAGAGGGTGCCTCTCTGCTTGGCATGCCCGCTGCAGCTGGAGGTTTCCTTTCTTGTGGCACTTGCCACTTTCTGCAGGGCCCAATGCACACATAGTGGGCCAGTGACATTCACAAAGGACGTGCCCAGGACCTTCACAGGTGCCCAGATCATAACTTCCACTCATCACTATGGATAATTGCTTCCACAGAACTTGGATTTTCTATTTAAGAGCTATCTTCACTTCCTTTTCACTTTCCCCATCTCTTCAAGCACTTACTTTCCTATGGAAGCTGTTTTGTTTTTACAAAGCATCAATGTTTTCACCCCTTCGCTCCAGTGACTGCATTGACTGGTGCTGTTCGATAGAACTTTCTGCAGTGATGGAAATCTATATCTACACCATCCAATAGGGTAGTGACCTATGTTATTGAGCGCTTGAAACGTGGCTAGTGCAACTGAAGAACTGAATTTGTAGTTTTATTTAATTTTAATTAATTTAATGCTAAATTTAAATAGCCACATTAAACATGGGGCTAGTTGTTCCCAGTGGGGACAGTACAGTCATAGAAACTGACAGGAAGAGAATCACACAAGTAGGTGGCCGGGCTCCCTCGCTGGCTAAGGAACTCGCTTTTGCACTCAGGTCCTTGAAGAGTGCATGATTCAAAAACATGCTAAGTTTCCACTTATCTCTCAGGGAGGAGATAGCAGGAGTTAAAAATCTTGGCATGCCAAAGACGAAGCGTTTTCTCGTTTTATCTCTGCCATCCTTACTTCAGGGAAGCACGTTAACAAATTTCTGTAGCCCACACAGTGCCTTTCAAAGAGTGTGTGTATAATAAATACTGGAGGGGAAAATGAGTGGGGACTTTATGCTTTTGAAAGACTTGCAGCCACTGTGATTCTCTGCTTTTAAAAACAGATACAGGGAGTTCCCTGGTGGGAAAGAAGTCTGCCAATGCAGGGGACACGGGTTTGAGCCCTGGTCCAGGAAGATCCCACATGCCACAGAGCAACTAAGCCCGTGAGCCGCAACTACTGAGCCCACGTGCTGCAACTACTGAAGCCTGCACACCTAGAGCCTGTGCTCCGCAACAAGAGAAGCCACCGCAATGAGAAGCCAACACACCAGAACGAAGAGTAGCTCCCGCTCGCTGCAACTAGAGAAAGCCCGTGCGCAACAACCAAGACCCAATGCAGCCAAAACAAACAAGCAACAAAAAACCAGACGCAGTTAATGTTTGGGGTGAGGATATCAGGAGACTGAAAAGAATCATTCAGTAAATATTGATTGAGGGCACCTTCTGGTACACAGTGATCACGGTAGAAAAGGGAACATGAGGGCTGTTTCTTTTCTCCCTTACAGCACGGTGGTTCTGGAAGCTTCCTTGAAGGAACTTTGACAAGCTTATTGGTATGGTCTGGTGTTATGGATTGAATTGCGTCCCCCCCACCACCAACAGTTGAAGTCCTAACCCCAAGTACCTCAGAATGTGACCTATTTGGAAGTATGATCATTGCAAGTATAATTAGTTAAGATGAGGAGTATTGGAGTAGGGTGGCCCCTTAATCCACCCTTAATCCAGTAGGACTGGTGTCCTTCTAAGAAGAGGGGAATTTGGGCACAGAGGCAGAGACACACAGGGAAAATGCCACGAGGCAGAGATAGGAGTGTTGCGTCTACAAGCCAAGGAAGGTCGAGGACTGATGGCCACCAGGAGCAAGGAAGAGGCCAGGAAGGCTTCTCCCCAGTCTTGGAGGGAGCACAGCCCTGCTGACACTTTTTTTTTTTTTTTGCGGTACGCAGGCCTCTCACTGTTGTGGCCTCTCCTGTGGCGGAGCACAGGCTCCGGATGCGCAGGCTCAGCGGCCATGGCTCACGGGCCCAGCCGCTCCGCGGCATGTGGGATCTTCCCGGACCGGGGCACGAACCCGCGTCCCCTGCCTCGGCAGGCGGACTCTCAACCACTGTGCCACCAGGGAAGCCCCTGCCGACACTTTAATTTTGAACTTCCAGCCTCCATAACTATGAGAGAATAAATTTCTGTTGTTTTAGCCCACGCAGTTTGTGGTACTTTGTTACAACAGCCCTAGGACACTAAGACAGTTGGTTTATGCCAGGATGGTTGTGGTGATACCCACAGGGACTCTACCAGTGGGTCAGTGAGGATTCACTGGGCTGCACTATGACTGGGGGGCAGGGTGCACAGAGGAGGTGCAGGCCAAGGTGGAGTCACTGCAGCCACCAGCTCCTAAAGCATTAGCGGGATCTTGCTCTGGTTCTGTAGACGCCAGGGTGTTGGAACAGAGACAGAGCTCTGGCCCCAGCACCACCACTTATGTTGGTCAAGCCCTGCTCCTCTCCTCTGCGAAATGGGGATGCATTGTCTTAGAATTTTCCCCTCACTTGTGTGTCCTGGGTGTATCTCCGCAACTGGATGGAGACCTTTGGAGGGCAGGAATCATATCTCCTCCCCCGCTTCAAGGTGCTCAGCGGGTACTGGATGTTGATGGCGCAAAGCGCCCTGAGATCGTCAGTCACATCTGCTCCACTTACTGCTGTAGACCCAGTGCCTGGGGCTCAGTAGATATTTACTGAATGAATAATACAGTCATAAATGAAGATCCTGTACTGAGTTGGTGGCGCCCAGGTCTCTCCCTCACATCGTACTGATGCTCACTTTGGAGGTGCGGGAAGGTATAACGTACCAGAGTGTTGTCACTTCTGGATTGCTTTCATCCTTTGTATCTCGGATCAACACCAAAGGAGCAGTACTGAGGGACCAGGCCTCCAGGGGACCATGTGTCTCTGTCATTGACCCCACAGCTCCAAGGCCTACATTTTCCATCTACTCAGAATAAGAGAAAGGATGGTGGGTTAGGGGGAGGCAAGTCCAGGCTGGGTTCAGAAGCGGGTGGTGTGGCAAAGTTGCCTCAAAGAAGGCATGGAATTAGGTAGGATTTGGCTTCTCTGGATTGCTGCAGTGTGGAGAATGTCTGAGTGTTCCCAATGAGCCTTGAGCTGGAAATGACCAACCAGCTGAAATTGTCAGCCCTGTGACTGAGATCAGACAATCATAACACAAACAAATAAATAGCGAGAACAGTCCCCTCTTTATGAGTGGGTCCTTGCATTCTCCCTCTCTTCTTTCCTTCTTTTTAGAGCAAAACCGCACATCTTCATGTTTCCATCCTGTGGCGCTGCCATCACCTGGAAATACATTTCGATCAGATTCGAGCTGGTTTGCCTCATTAGGTTTTTCTGTTCATCCTTGTCAAGATCTCCCACCTGCACTGTGGCATTATTTCCTTGGTTGGCTGTCTCAGGGGAGAGGAGGCAATGGCAAGAAGACCTCTGCTGAGAAAGGAGGGGTTTAACAAGGAGTTGCTGCCCCTGAAGCCCCCACGGAAAGAGCACATTCTATTTAACTAGAAGGGCACGTCGCAAATCCTGTTCAGCCGCCCTTCTTTTCCTTCCCCACCCCTCCCTGCTCCCGGGCCCCTGCCTCTTTGGGGGAGGGAAGGGGCCGCCCTCCTTGGATTGAACCTGAACTGGAAACCAGCTCCTGTGAGCTCAGTTAACTCTGAACAGAACTGTTGGCTCCTTCTTCTTCCAAAGGAAAATTTACAGCTCCAATTTTTACAATTTACATCTTTCATTTAATATTCCAGCCTTCTTTCCCCAAGGCTTCCGGCACAGCTCGTGTCAGAAGGGACTACTTATTTCCCCAACCCTTTTTGCATTATTAGTTTCATTTATTATTTTTATGTTTTCTATTGGGTTCATGTACATATCATTTCTCTGAGCTCCCCGGAGGAACTGACAGGGAGCTGGGAGCCGTCATCTCTCAGCCGGGGAAGCTAAGATGCTGTCATAGATTCTCCAGGGAAAATATTTCTGGCTTGTGCATTTCAAATTAGCCCCAATTAACCCCTCATCAACCAGCCCCAAAATGTCCATGCAGATGTTGTCAAACCTTCTGTTCCCCATTCCTGTCTGCTCCAGACAGTGGGGGACTTCAGGGGACAACATGATATTTTAATCTCTTAAAGAACTAAACTGCCTTTCTCCCACATCCATTTATCTTTTGGAGATACACAAAGCCAGAGAAGACTGGAGTTTAAAGATGCATCATTGTTTGAGAGTAGACAGGCAAACTGATTTTACTTTGCCTTTGAAAATCCTAATATTTCTATTAAATAAAGGTGAGACAGCCACAGAGCAGCTGTGTGTCCTACGACACCTGCTGGACCGTGGCAAAGGAGCCTTGTGCAAGGTTACGCTTGGTGGCAATGATCTTTACTAGATGCCCCATGTCACTTTCAGAAAGGTAAAGACTTTTGAGAAAGTCACCTTTCTAGGCTGGTATTTAGCAGACACGTTTTGAGTTATCATGGGTGTAAATGAATTCTCGCTCAGCTTCTAAGAGGTAGGATTGTCCCTTAGAAACATTTCTGTTTGTGGGCAAGAGAATTGTTGAGCGTACATGTTCTGGTAACTCAGGGCAGAAAACTGCTTCTTTGGGGCTTGGAAAGACCCAGAAAAGTCACAGTGATTGTGTGTGGATTGGAAGCTCTTTGCTGGGAAGACCTCTGTTTCCCACCTTACATCAGCTACAGTGATGCCTTTGCCTGGATTTCATGCAGGGGGGAGATTCCTGATGTTTGCTAATCTAATCACTTCATTCCTCTTCACGGGGGTAAAGGGTAACAGGGTGTCAGCGAGGAGGGGTGCTGAAGCATAGTAGGCTTGAAGGGATCAGTCCTTCCAGAGTTACGGCAGTTTTGTGGCAGGCCCCTTTGTGTCCCATCATCAGCTCCATGGCTAACCCTTCCATTGCCTAGTCAGATCCCAGGTCCTCCGCTGAATAGGCTCGACGTGTTTGGTTGTGAAGCGCTTGAGAAGCTCAAGGTTAAATGGAAACCCCTTGTTTATTTTGGGCCGAGTCATTCCCATGACCCATTCCTGGACTCAGCCCCATGTACCACATGACTTAAAAGGCTGCAGATTTCCAGTCACCCTGGGAGAGTTTGAAAATCTTAATGTGAACAAATGCAGTTACATGAAGATCAAGCTGAAAGAGAAGTTCATGTTTATGTGTTTATGCCCTCAAAGCACTTCCTCACTCATTATCTCATCTGTGCTTCCTTAGCCCATCACAAATGACTCGTTTTCTCTTCCACACTGGATCCTTCTTACAAAGTGCTCTTTGAAGTTAAAATATTTGACAAAATAAAATTTTGCCCAGAGTGAGACTAGCCTTGGAAAACCTGACTATATCTGGGTCAGATACATTGACAGGGAAGAATTGATTCAAATTGTGCCAACACATGGTGTGTTTATTTCTTAGAAGTAATAGTAAATTAAGAACAATAACACTGTGTTGTTTATTAACCTCCTTGGGAATGGACTCCCCCTCATGCTGAGGCTTGGTGACATGTGCTGGTGTCCATTGCTCTCCCCCTGGATGAATAGTAAGTTTCCGGAACGGTACTTACAGTCTGTAATACTATTACCACTCAGTCTGCTGTGGGGTCCCTCAGTCATTTTTTTCAATTAAAAAAGGCCCAGTGCTCTATTAACCTTTTGTCTGCGGCTCCATCCTTCATGCTGCCATTGCCCTGAGATGACGATCCATGTATTAAAAAGGGCATATATTACTGTAAGCCACCTCCACGTTCTCTGTCATTATAAAGATGAAGCATCATTTTTTCATTAAAAAATATGAGACAGTTTGTCATACTCACAGCTGCCGGGCCTGCCTGCAATCTCCTTGTTACAGGATGTGAGAGGTGACTCCCACCACTCAAAGCCCGTGGGCTGGAAGCTCTCCTGAACCACTCCCCATGGAAGATGAGCCAGCGAAGGGTTTTGTGGCCAGGAGGCAAAGATGAGGCCTATTGACATTTTTTCCTGATGGCTGCTCTTAGGTGAAACACTAGCCTTGGTTTACCAGATGCCTGAGCAGTAAATAAAACTGCAGCCCTCACACCATCTACAGCTGCACAGAACACCGGGTGGCTTTCTGAGTCCTCGACTGCCTTCTCATGCGGGAAGCAGACAACTTCTCCAGGAAGCACAGAGTCCAGGCCATACACTCTGTGCTGTGGATCTCTCTGATTTTCAAGTCTTACAAGAAGCTGCCCAGAGTGGCCAATCTGGTCAGGTTGCCAGGGTTCGAGTCGACGTAGAGATAAGCACAGCCAGGTGTCCAGAACCCAGCCACCATTGTTAGCTCTCTGACACCAGGTGACAGCCATCTAGGGTCAGTGTCTTGGCTTCCAGTTTCCAGAACACTCAAGGAATTGCCTTTCTTTTCTCATCCCAAACTTTGGGGGAAAGGTGCTGAGACCATTGGGTCTTTGGAAGTACAATTTGGCTAGCCTGACATGGAAGTTGGAATAGGTTTGATTGCGACTGTTGTTAAAATCGCTGTTGGGCTGCACCTGCTGGATTTCCATGTAAACCTCTGCTTGTCATTCTGGCCAACCACGCCTCTCTGTGTCTCCCCTGCTCTCCCCAACTTAGGGTCTCAGGCTCTCCTAATCCCTCCAGCACCTCAGTTAGAACTGACTCATGGGAAAGAAGCCAGCTTCTCATTCAGTTCAACAAGCATCTATGGGCCATGTTGATCAGCCCCATGACTAGTTTGTGATTTCTGACCTCACTTGTGAAAACTGTGCAACAATTCTTTCATTCATCTCTAATTGAACACTATTCCTGGGCCACTTGTGAGCTCTTCCAAGCCCTGCTCTCCCTTCTCATGAAAGGGACAACATTGTCACTTTCTGGCTTCTGTGTGCCAGATACTGGGGGAAGCAGGTTTGTGTCGTGGTTGATATAGTTGCCAAATTGCTCAAGTTCAAATTCTAACTCTACCAAGTACTAGCTCTCTGCACTCGGAAAAGTTCCTTGACCTCTCTGAGCTCATTTTGTCACCTGTTAAGTTGGGCTATTAAAGAGTATCTCTCATGGGGTTACTGTGGAGATGTAATGAGACTACCAGGAAGTCTGTGCCTGGCATGAGGTTAAGTGCTCAACCAACTCTAGCTGCTGTTATTTTCAGCTACTCACTGTCACATACTTACCACTTTAACCCTTATGAGAATCCTCTGAAGTAGGCATTTTATCTGATTTTCATTGGTGAAGAAATTAAGGCTTGAGAGGTTATGTGACTTACCCCAATTTCCCCAGGGGTAAGCTGTGGAGCTGGTAATCACACCCAGGTCTGTGGTTTCCCAGGTGTATCTTTTTTAATTTATAAAAATATTTATTTATTTTATTAAAAATGGAAGCGTTTCCCCCCCCCCCACCCCGGGCAAGGCGTGCACTTTACATCGTACCTCCAAACTCTTCATGGCCTTCAATCATATTTCTACTCCATTCCAAGGTCACTGTGCTTATTTCATCCCCTTCAGCTTCCTTCAGAACTTGGCTCCAAAAGTTTTCACTGTACTCTTGTTCCTGTATCTTCCATAGCTCCCTCTACATGGCTTGCCATGGGCTTTTCTTCTATTAACAACAATGCCGATCAACAACACTTTTTAACTCCCATGCATTGGTGGGCTGGAGATAACTCCTACCAGCTCACAAGACCTGATTGTTAAAATACCAGGAATTTTGCAAGACAGTTGACATCATGTTGGTAGCTTGAAATCAGCCATGAGCATTTACACTATGGACATCAGCAAATGCTACAAATCAGGGCTTTATTTTTGGTGTCCTGAGAATTGGTTGTTAAAGCTTACCAGCATGTCACTACTCCCACCCACATGTCCCCAACTACCAGCACATCTCCCCTTCTCTTTAAAACCAAAGTTCTTTTTTTTTCTTTTTTTTATTGGAGTAAAATTGCTTTACAATGTTGTGTTAGTTTCTGCTGTACAATGAAGTGAATCAGCTATATGTATACATATATCTCCTCCCTCTTGGACCTCCTTCCCCGTTTCCCCCCACCCCAATCTAGGTCATCACAGAGTACTGAGCTGAGCTCCCTGTGCTATACAGCAGGTTCCCACTAGCTATCTATTTTACATATGGTAGTGTATTTATGTCAAACCTAATCTCCCAATCTGTCTCACCCTCCCCTTCCCCCGCGGTGTCCACATGTCTGTTCTCAATGTCTACGCCTCTATTCCTGCCCTACAAATAGGTTCATCTGTACCATTTTTACCTCTCTACCTCCCTTTCCTCAAATTACATCTAGTCTCCAGAGGAAATGAAGCTTTTGTCTCCACTCTTACCACCAAAATCAGCGATGACCTCAACCCATCTCAATGAGCCCTCATTTGGTGCTGTTGATCTCCCCCTCATGAGTCTCCTTTGGTTGATGTGACACTGTCCTGATCACCCTCCTTTTCCGAGCACTCCTTTTCTTTTCCTCTGGGTCCTGTCTGTGTGCCTCTTCTCTTCTCTCTAGACTCACCAATTTTATCCACTCCATGATGTCAAATATGACCCACATCCTCTTGATTCCTGTAGCCTATGCTTTATGTACACGCACCACATCTCCTCAGCCCACTGGATTTTAGTGCACCTGTGCTGAACAGCTCATGCACACATAAGAATGCTCTGGGTGTCACTTTACTCTCCTGCCTCAGGGCTTTTTCTGAAGCTGCAGAGGGCCAAATTTGAGTGCAGGAAGCATGGAAGAGTTAACACTTCCTGGGTGCAGCCCTCACCCGATGGGTATGTGGTAAGTGGATAAATCCTCCACCTTTCATCTTTAGAGGGATAGATCTGTAGTGGTTACTACCATGTGACTGCAGAGAATCTCCGGTGAGACTGAGCTCCAGTTGCCCACTGACATAAGCCACTCAATAACACACTTCACTGGCTTTTCTTCATGCCCCGTCTCACTCTACACTTTTCTTTACTCTGCTCTGTGGCATCACCTCCCAACTAAACTACCTGCACCCGAGTCTGTGTCTCAGGTTCTCCTTTGGGAGGAACCCAAACTAGAATACTCCATGGCTGAAATTTCAGTTCAAGACTCACTTCAGATCTCCAGACCTGTAGCATCTGTAGATGGATACTATCTCAACATCAACATGACCCAAACTGAGCCCATTCCATTGACTTCTGCTCCTGTCCCTACACTGATTTCTGCCTCTGATACTCTCTGCACTCTGGATTATTCCGTGTTAGCGTGATCTACTCAAGTTCCCAAGCTAGAAATCCCAGAGAGTAATTTTCTCTTTTATTTTGTCTACTATATCGGATTACTCACCAAGTCTTATAACTTTGAAATGTCTCTCAAATTTGTCCCCCGGGCTGAGGAGAAATTGGGGGAAAATCATCAATTCACCAGGGGCTCTTTCTCCTCCAACAAAGAAATTGTGCAAGCCTCCTCTTGGCATTCACAAAACGAAAGCGGCATGAAGGATTTGCAGGTTCAGAATGCCCTCGGGACATTGGAAAGAGTATGTTTTCACTACAAGTATGCTGAGATGTGTTCTTCCTTCTTCATAAGAAGTGGCTGCTGGTTCAATCACGAAATCACAGGAACTGTGGCTTAGTTTGATGAACTTTGTTTTTGAAATGCCAACCAATTGAAGAAATTTTTTTTTTTTTTTTTTTTTTTGCGGTACGCGGGCTTCTTACTGTTGTAGCCTCTCCCGTTGCGGAGCACAGGCGCCGGACGCGCAGGCTCAGCGGCCATGGCTCACGGGCCCAGCCGCTCCGCGGCACGTGGGATCTTCCCGGACCGGGGCACGAACCCGTGTCCCCTGCATCAGCAGGCGGACTCTCAACCACTGCGCCACCAGGGAAGCCCTGAAGAAATAATTATTATAGTAAGTTAAATAAGGACTGTTGCTCACTGAACCAATCTTGCTTCCTCAGACATCTGTGGTCTGGACCCTTCTTACCTGCTCTGGGTAAGAAGGGTCCACATGCTTCTGGCATGTGTTTAGGTAGAAGTGGTAAATGGATGCATGCTTCTGATGCACCAAAGCTCTACTTGCCAGGGCACTGCTCTATTTTCAGAGCTGCTAGGCAAGTATCTCTTCATCAAACATCACCATTGAAGTATGGCAGCCCTTCCCCCAGAGACTGCAATTTTCTAGACCCACAGTTGGCCCCAGAGTCCTCCCGAAACAATGATATTCCCTCTCCCAGGAACTTGGAGTTGAGATTCAGAGAGGCTGGCTCACTTAGTTGCCAGCACTGGCCCTGATGTAACACTGTTAGCCAATGCAGATTGTCTTGACTATTGAGGTTGCCATATTGGGGCAACCATTTTGAGGCAACCATCAGTGATTGACATTGACAGGCATCAGAAAAACCAGGTTAAAGAAAAAAGCAGAAAGATGCAGAGAGAAACATAAGTGAGCCCCCAAGGGAATCCAGAGAGAGGCAGATTCTGTATAGTTTTCTGACATAAACAATGCTTGGAGGATCACGTGCACATCTTTCCACACCTATGATTATTTCTTTTTTGTTTTGTTTAATAAATTTATTTATTTTTGTGTGTGTTGGGTCTTTGTTGCTGAGCATGGCTTTCTCTAGTTGTAGCGAGCAGGGGCCACTCTTTGTTGCAGTACGCAGGCTTCTCATTGAGGTGGCTTGTCTTTGTTGCAGAGCACAGGCTCTAGGTGCGCAGACTTCAGTAGTTGTGGCACGTGGGCTCAGTAGTTGTGGCGCACGGGCTTAGTTGCTCCACAGCATGTGGGATCTTCCTGGACCAGGGCTCAAACCCCTGTCCCTTGCATTAGCAGGTGGATTCTTTTTTTTTTGGCAGGTGGATTCTTAACCACTGCGTCACCAGGGAAGTCCCTGATTATTTCTTTATGATAACTTTCTGCAAATGGAGTTTATGTCAAAGAATATTTACATTTTAGGGATTTTGATATATGTGCCAAATGACCCCTGAATAAGACTTTTTTAAAATCAATTTTTACCCTTATTTATAGTCTGTGTCTGAATCCTTGTGCTCTGATACTCCCTAGATATTATCCTATAAAGAAAATATTGGGAACAATTTGAAGAACATAAACATACATTTCATAGGAAAGGAGATAAAATGGTTATTTAATATATGGGATGATGCCCAGACTCACTTACAACAGGAGGAATGCAAATTGAAACTATCCTGAGATAGCACTTTTTACTCATCCATTTGGTATCACACTCTGTTGGCAAGGCTGTGGAGAAACAGGCACACTCATGTATTTTACGTGGGTGTGTAAATTGGTAAAACTCTTATAGAAGGCAATTTGGCAACATTTCCTGAATTAAAAATACATATACCCTTGGTCCCAGTAATTTCACTTCTTGGAATTCATTCTCCAGAAACCCTGGCATATTTGGGAAATGACATATGTTCAAGGTTATTCATTACAGCATTGTTTACAAGAGTAAAAGACTGGAAACCATCTAAATAAATTATTGTACATCTATACAATAAAAAACTATGTAATGCTATATAGAGAAGTCCTTAATATACCCATATTAATAGTTGTCTAGCATATATTGTTAAGAGGGAGAAGCTAGGTGTGAAACTGTGGATGTATGTGTATATATATAATGCTGTATTTTATTTAAAAGGGAGGAAAATAAATAATAATGCATATTTGCTTGTGTATATGTATATAAACTCTGGAAGGGTACACAAATATTCATAGCAGTGTTTGCCTGTTTGGGGTGTGGTGAGCCCCAGGCAGATGGGGGGACAGGGTGGGAGGAAAATGGTTCACTGTATTCTTTGCTTTTTGATTTGGGGACCATGTAAATATACTTACTTTTTTTAACAAAAAAAATAAAATGAAAAAAATGTAAAACCCACTCACTTTTACAATTTAAAATTTTAATTTGCCTTTAAATATTTAGTGAATTTGAACATTTTTTCATAAACCTATTGGTCATTGGCATTTCTTCTTTGGGAATTATGCCGTTGGTATACTTTGATGATTTTTTTAAAAAATTGAAGTTTCTTTTCTTATTGATTATAATTGCATCCTCTAGCTTAAGAATACTAACCCCTATCTCTCACATTTGTTTCATATGTTTTTCCCAGTTCGTTGTGTATCATTTAAACCTTAACAGTACTTGATTTGTTACATTGGGGTTTAAAATTTTTATGGAGTTGAAACTATCTGTTCTTTTACTTGTAAAACTTCCTTTGCAAACATGTTTAGAAAATTCTCTCCTCTAAGATGAGATATTCACCTATATTTTCTCCTAGTTCTTTCAGGGTAAATCCTTAATTCTTTTGGAATTTATTTTTAGGTACTGTACAAAGCTTTTCTTTTTAGCAAATTGCTAGCCAGTTGTCCCCAAACTAGTTATTGACTAAAAGTCATCCTATGCCCACTAACTTGAAATACTAATGTAAACTATTTTTACCCATGGGCCTGTTTCTGGGCTGTCTTTTGCTCCTACACTGATCCACCTAGACCTGTACCAAACCAACCTGGCACTCGTTAAGAACCCACCAAGTTCTAAGCCCAGAGCTCTGTGCTTCCACATAGCATTTGCTAGACCCTGGGCAGGAACTGAGCACTCCTCCTGAATCCCCGTGACATGCATCACCATATGCTCTGCTGGGGAAGGGTGTGCTTGCCCTCCAACTCCCATTGTATCTGAAGGGCATTTTCTCCTTCTCTGCCAATCTGTGAGCTCTTCAAATATAAGTCTATATCTTCTATTTTTTACACTTCCACCATGTGCCTACCATCTGACAGAGCACACAATTTTGGTTTCAGCTGTGGAACAATGGAGAATCCACTAAATTCCAGTTTGGCCACTTAATAGCATTTTTATGTTATCTTGGAAAAGAAACTTACCCACTCTGACCCTCAGAATCTTGGCCATTGAAATGAAGGTAATAATCCTTACCTCATAAAGTTAGTGTGGGGATTAAAATAAGTAATACTCAAACATTTCTGGCACAGACCCTGGTACATAGGAGGGCCTCGGTAAAGTTTCATTTATTCATTCATTCATTTAAAGTTCTTGTTCATCAAATATAAATGAATATTTTGATTGATTCATCTGTCTCCATCATCCTGAACTTGGCTGTGCTGAATTAACTTCTCCCATAATGGCTTCTCAGACAAGGGACTGGGCAAGCCTGCTGATGGGCTCCCGATGGCTTAAAGCCAAATAAGATCCCAAACCACCTCCAGCTGGGGTTTTGAACATTTTGGGGTGTGCATAGAGAGAAGGACAGAATAAGGGGCACTGAGCTTGGTGGGGAAGCCGGAGGCTCTGATATGTGTATGTGCATATATGTGTATGTGTGTGTATGTATATATACATAGGTGCATATATTTGTGTATGTGTGTATTTATATTTAATGCATTCAGTTGTTTTTGTTTGTTTCCAGCAGTGGTCAGAGATTACACATTCTGGAGATTCACAGAGAGAGAGAGAGAGAGAGAGAGAGAGAGAGAGAGAGAAAGCCAGAGAGAGCCAGGTACGTGGTTGGCTGCAGGTTCTCTCCCCTCCCCACTCTTCCCTCCTCCCTTTCATCTTATCCCTCCCACACCTCTGCTGCTCCAGGAGACTCGGAGCTGCTCTCTGTGGGAGTTTCCAGAGCTTTTCATCTGAGCTGTGAGTCACACTTCCCTTCTTTGGAGAGCAGGGTGGAATCTGTCAGGGTCAGGGAAGAGGGTGGGGAAATGGGCAGAGGCAGGGCGGATCAGATGTGAACATGCATGAAGCTCTGTGAGGACAGAAAGCAGAACCCCGGCGGCCGTGCGGGAGCCCCCCCGCCAGCCCCCGACCTCCCGGCCCAGCTGGCCTCTTCCTCCTCCGGGCTCCCACAAACACCACTCAGTCCTGCATTCGCCTCTGTAATTGTGTGTCTGCGTATCTGTTTTCTCACTAGGTAGTGAGCTCCTCAAGGCCAGGCATTGATTACTTTTTACCCCTTGATCCTAGCACAGGGCCTGGAATATAGTAGATGCTCAGGAAACACTTGCTGTATAGACGAGTGAGTGAATGGATGTGGTGCACGCTCTGTGGGTTAGTAGTAGAGAGAGTTTCTATAAGACCGCAGGCTCTTCGGGTGTGGATAAGGATACGCTGTGCTCCCTATTCCTGAGCGGCTGGGGCTGGCTTCGGTTTCCTGGTCTTCTCTGGGATAACCACAATGGAGTGTTGCGTCCTGCCTCCTGGACTTTATGAAGATGAAGACCGTGCAGGTTCACGCATCCCGCCTTGCCTCCCTCCCCCACCAAGAGGAAGAATCTAAATACAGAGGCTTTTAGAATAAGACCAAAGGGGGCCAAGTCCTGCACCTCCTACCTAAGTGACTCTGGGCAACGATTTCAGTACCTGTAAAGTGGGAACTGGAAGCCTTCTCAAAGGGCTGGCCTCAGGATTCCGTGAACTAGCACGTGGGAAGTCGGGAGCGCAGTGCCGAGCATGCGGTTGGCGCTCCATAAATGTTAGCAGTATTCCTAAGCTACGTCAAGGTATAGGTAAACAGCCTATGTCAGGGTAGATGGAAATAGGGGTGGGGAGAGGAGAGAGAGAGAGAGGGAAGGAGGGAAGGAGGGAGCGGGAGGGAGCTAAGGCTCTCGGCCAGGCTTTGCCTCACTGGTTCTGTGAAACCTGCTATGTGACCTGTGGGACATCATTTCAGAGTCATTTCAGGCCTTGGGGCACTGGCCCTGATGTAACACTGTCATTTCAGGCCTTGGGGAGGAGGGCGTCAATTGAGGTACAGGGTTGTTTTCCAGGCCTGTAGTCACAGCCCATGAGAGCTCTCAACCAGGTCACTGAGGGAGACTGTCTTCTGCTCTCTTCTGTTTTTTGGGGTCTGAACAAAGTTCTAGAGATGGAAAGATTTCCATATTGATCTCTCCAGACACATTGATTAAATACGTACTGTCTGCCAGGGGATACAAAGATGAATTAGATACAGTTCTCGCCCCCCTGAAGAGTTCCCAACCTACTTGGCTTTTACCTACAAGGTAAAAACTCAGAAAAAGTTAAATCTTAATCCAAGAGTTGAAATCACAGCTCAAAAAACCCTCCCATGAGGGCAGCACATGAGTTTTGCCTGGTGAGCATGACGGGGAGTGTCAGCTCCAAAGCAGGGGTCCGGGTGGAGTGGGCTGCTGAGAGCGGACTCCCCAGACAGAGGCTGAGGGGAATCTGGGTCCCAAGAAGGAAGGTGTTCTGGGGGAGCTGTGGGGGAATGGAAGTAGTCTTCTGGGGGCGGTGAGGAGACCAGTCTGAATGGAAAGGAGGCGGGAAGCCTGGGCGGGCAGCTTGGCATGTATTTGGAACCATGGGTAGCTTTTGAGCAGGGAAGTGACTCCACGTGTATGACATTTCTAGAACTTCTACGGAAGACTTTCCTGAGTGTTCACCCTTGTGCTGTGAATGTGAGACCCACACTCGGAGGAAGCTGGGCGTCCCAGCCTGGAGGCTCTTCCTGTATCTCCAAGACCATTAGGGCCTGGTTGCTGCTCCCTCAACCCCAAGTCCTGTTTTCTCAGGAGCTGTTTCCTCAAATCTTTTGTGGCCAGAAAGAATCATGGTTTCATTTGGTCTTCGCAACAGCTCCCTGCAGAGTGAGCAGTGTGAGTGACTGGCCTGGTTTATGGGATAAGTTAGTGGCAGGTCTGGGCGCTCCTGGACTCAAACTCCAGCTTCCTGGGCCCAAGTTCAGGGCACTGCGTCCTACTGCCCAGCTGCCCCGGGAGCCACAGCTGCTCCTGAAGGTTGGATACAAAAATCTGGTATGAACTGAAGTCTTTGCCTTTAAGGGCATTTTATGTGATCAGAATAGAAGCCATTTCCCCAATTTTGTCTTCAGAATAGCTGACAGGCATGTAGGAAATGATTCAAATAAGATAAGGTAGTCAAGGCAGTTAAGAAAAAGTTGCTTCAACTCCTCCCTGACCCCAATGGCTGAGGTTTGGCCATGAACCTCAGTGTGGGACTGATGACCAGTGTGCAAGAGTCCAGCAGACAGTTGGCCATTCGACCCCCGACGGGAGCACCCCTGTCCAGTGGGCCCGATGGCAGAGACGGGGTTCATTGCTGGGAGCAAATGATTGCCATGGATACAGTGGGCAAGGTAACCTCGGGGCCCACCTGAATCGACCCAAGAAAAAGCCCATTTCAACCCCTCTGTGGCCCTTTTCGAGCCAGGCCTGGAGACCCTCCAAGAAGCTAAATAAGTAGGAAAGTGAGGAGACAGCAACCCAATTTGGCAATCAGCCTGCATCAGGCCAGGCAAGATGGATTTTCAACTTCAAGGAGATTGACAAGAAGAGCAGAGGGAACCCTTACATTTTTCTTTCCCATTCTGTGTCTCTTTCCAGTGAGTTGAAAAATCTATGTTGCAAAACATATGGGCCCAGAAAGAACCCCAACCTGAGGAGAGTTTTTGCCGTTTGATGTATTGTCCCATTTATTTAAAATGATGAAAGAGAGAAAATGTTTTTCAAAGTGACATCATTTATCTTATGATAATCAATGAAACCCGTTTAAACTAATATATTAAAGAAAACATTTAAGTTCAAACCAAGCAAAAACGCGAGAGGTCTTTGAAGGAACCCCAAAGCTCTGAGGGGAGGTGCCGTGGTCTACTCTGTTCCCCTTTCTTAGGTCTGTTGTGTTGGTCATTTAATTTTCTGGACCCTCTTTCCAGCCAACCTGGGCGGCTGCTCTACTAATAAACCACAGGGCCAATTGCTCCCGGCTCTTCCCCTGCTGGTATCGTCATAAATACAACGAGACCCACTTGACACCCTCTGCTTGGGGCTGATCTTGATTATTACTGAGGGGCTGGGGGCCAGGACACCTCTGCCCACTTCTCGGGACTCCCTTCTTTTCCAGGGAAGCCAGCCAGGCAGGTTTGATGTTCCTGGAAATCTTTGGCCACTAGTACATGGGGCCTCAGGCAAAAGTGGGTTCATCCTTTTGCTGCATTGCTGTTCCAGGCCCATGTTGTTTATTCATGTGCCTGTGATTCCCATGGCAGAGAGGAGGGCTGGGAACGCGCCTCTGCCTACCCTCTCCCACCTGCGCCCACCAAGAATTGCTTCTCGGTACGTCTACATTTTTAATAGTTTCTGACCCAGCTTGGCATGCAGGTGCCCCCAGTGCACGGAAAAGCTGCAATGCCAGTAGGCTTGCTTCCACGTTTGGGCCAACTTCCCTGATGGCCGAGGGAGGGAAGCTGCCTTGTATCCTGTTTGGGATAAGGCGTCAAGGAGGGTTTAGTTTTATGTGGAAGCAGAGGGGTGGTTACCTTTATGACTGTGATCCGAGGGCACTAGGAAGCTCCTGCCACCAAATATCTTACTTACCAAAACATCTCAGTGTCTGAAGCTTCACCATGGTATTTTATGCATAAGGTTAAGCATTCCTTGTTTGCTTTAAAAAAAAAAAATATATATATATATATAAATATATATATATATATAAATATTTATATATATATATATCGGGGGTCTCTGTTCTTCAGAATTTCTAGGCATCTTCTTATAAGATGCAAGACCTCTTGTGGGCAACACATTGAGTCCGTAGACTCTAAGCGTGAATGAGTGGGCAGAAGTTTTTCCCTCTGAGGGCTCAGGCAGTAGAACTTTTTCTCTTTAGTCTCTTCCCTGGACCCTGGGGGTATTCAAACTCCTGGAACACAGTGGACACTTTTGCTAGCTTGCCTTATAATAATGCTCTGACCACATTTCAGGCACCAGACTTAACCCTTTTCAGGCATGAACTCATTTATTTCTCTAGTATATAAGTTATATGAAAGTAGGAATTTGTCAGTGCTAGAACATTGTCCTTAGAACATAGTAGGAGTTCAAAATATGTTGAATGAATGAATGATTCCTATCAACAATCTGTATTGTTACCATAATTATCTTCATTTTAGACAGAAGCCAGCTGTACTTTAGAAAGATTAAGTAATGTTTCCAAAATCTCCCGGCGTGTTTGCTGTAAAGCTGAGAATTGAACTCAGAGCTATGTGATCCCAAAGGAGTGCTTGTAACTAGTCCTCAGAGTGACTGAACAGTAGAGAACTTGTGGAGGATCTCCAGGTAGGGGTAGGGGGTGAGACTAGGAAGTCTGCCTTTTTTCTATCTCGCCAAGTCCATGCCAAGGGAATCAGAACAAAGCTGGTCCTGTGTCATTCCTCTACTTGCTCCAAGTTCACTTATGGGTCAGAAGTAGATTACCTGATGATAGAGTCAAAATTGAAGTTCTAGCCCAAAAGGCTTGTCATGTGATGATCTACAGAATGATGTGCTATGACCATCCCAACCCCAATGGCGATGATTCAACCACCAGTGGAAACTAATGGAACTGCCAGAGAAATGTCTTCTGTCTTGAAGCAGCTAACCTTTAAGAGAAGAAATGTGCTGCATGTTTGGGAGGAAAACATGGTTTCTTAATCCATAAAACATGTCGTCCTCCGTACTGAAAATATACACTTGGGAAAGTGGGAAGAAGGACGGTAGGAGGAAATGCCTCAAAACTCCCCACAGTGAAACCCTTCAGGACTATTATTTATTCTCTAGTTTGTCATCAGGTACTGGGTCTTATCTTAAACTACATAACTATGTCCCTGATACCTCCTATTATGATGAACTCACAGTGGAGGATTGATTCACATATTTTAATATAGGAACTCATTTAATTTTAAAATTACCTTGAGGGTCCCCAAAATAAATGTTTCAAAAAAAATAAGAGCTCTTTGGAAGACAAAGTCTGTGTCATATTCTTCTTTGTGTCCCTGGGCCTAGTACCAGGACTAGCACATAGTAGGTACACACATAATGTTTGTTGAAGAAAATGAATGAATGAATTCTTTGGTTTAACATTGATTCGAAGCACTCTTGTTCTTACAGCACTGATGTGCAGATGGTGGTGAGAGTGAGGTGTGTAGCAGAACCCTCTACTGGAAAAGGGTTAATCTCTTGGAGCTGGATTAATCCAAACTGTTACTTTACCCTGCCCCTAAGGGCATCATTCAGTTCCAGACTCTTCTTAGTTCCAGGTAGGAACTGGGGTAGACCTTGCCCCATTGGCTCAGCTTTCACTTAGTCCTGCTGATTCTTACCCCATAGCAATATCTCCCAATATTGTCAGATCCTTCAACTTTTCAAAGAGAAATTTAAAATCTGTATTTGTATGTGAAACATACCTGTTTTTTTTTTTTTTTTTTTTGCGGTACATGGGCCTCTCACTGTTGTGGCCTCTCCCGTTGCGGAGCACAGGCTCCGGACGCGCAGGCTCAGCGGCCATGGCTCACGGGCCCAGCCGCTCCGCGGCATGTGGGATCTTCCCAGACCGGGGCACGAACCCGTGTCCCCTGCATCGGCAGGCGGACTCTCAACCACTGTGCCACCAGGGAAGCCCCATACCTGTTTTTATATGTTTGCAACTGCAGTAGGGACTGTAATTGTCCCTAAAAATATTTTTTCTTCTTCTTAAAGAGTGAAATAATTTTTAGTTGGGAAACAAGGCCACTGAGAATAAAGACTACATTTCCCAGCCTCCCCTGCAGCTAAGGGTTACCATGTGACTAAAATGTGGCCAATAGAATGAGAGTGGAAATAACAGTGTGTGCATTTCCAAGTCTTGCCCTTAAAGGGAGGGGTGTGCCCTTGCCTTCCCCTCCCCAGCATTCCTGCTGGCAGGTGTACAGACATGCTGGTAATCACTCGGAAGTATATGGACAAAATAAACACCCTGGAAATGACAAGCCAACAGGACAGCAGGAGATGGGGGCCCTGCACCAGCCTAGATTTGATGTGATATAGAAATGCATTTCTATGTTGGGTTTGTTGTTTATGGGTGATCTTGTAGTTAATCAATATAGTAACCCAGTTCATTGCTTAAAATGATTTGTAGTGCAAATGAAGCAAGTTTGTTCTTCAAGACAAATGTCATTTTGTTGCATTTGGCTCTACCCTATTGCTCTCCTCTCTGGGAGAATTCTGTGAATTGATGGTTTGAAGAGAAGGTCCAGTATCCACTCTTTGGAACTAATATTTTCCTGGAAAAACTTGGAAGAGGGGTTGGGGCATTGGTCCCCCTCTGGCCCTGCCTCCTGCCCCGAGGAGTGATCTGGTCAGTGTGGCCCGTGGCTGAAGGAACTGGTATGTGAGGCACATATTTGGGCTCCTCTAAATCAACCTAGGAGTTTGGGGCATGATTCCTTCTTCTAGTTCTTCTCCTTCACCCATCCCTTCTTCTTCCTCTTCTTTTAAGAATCAAGAGCCCATGGAAAGGCCTGTATTTCCAAGCAGCTGGCTGTGGGATGGTGGGAAAGGTTGGGAGTGGGGAGACCATGGGAGCAGACTGTTTTTTCCTTTCTCCCCGAGGCCTGAAGCCTATGGTGGTTTTCTCTGTAGGAGGATTGTGAAGAACCTGCTGCACTAGAAAACAGGGATCTTGAGACAGTTTCTCGCCTGTAAAACGGGGGTTGGACTTACTTGTTACGCAGCTGAGCGTGAGAGTGACAAGGATGGATGAGAGTGGGGTCTGTTCTCAGGAGCTCAGGGTAACAGTGGGGACACAGTGGGAGCAGACCGCGTGGAGCTCAGCTGTCCTGGTGCCAGTATGCTCAGGATAGAAGGGACGCAGCAGAGGAGCTCCTGGCGCAGCGACTTTCGCCAACACAGGTTGAGGCTCCTGAAGGTCTCTGAGCTCTACTAGTGTGTAGACTCTGCTCAGAAAGTCTCCTAAGAGGACTGTGCTCACAGGCCAAGGAAGCGTCCTGCCCTTGACCATCTCCAGCTGGTGGTCGGGCCATCGTTCCTTCATTCACTCCTAATTTACTGAGCATCCTCTGTGTTCCAGGGACCATGTTAGGTACTGAGGTTAGAATGTTGAGATGCCTGGATCACGTCACCATGAGGTGACAACATAAAAGAAAGGCCAAGAGACTCACAGGGAAGCCTGCTCTGACATTGTTCCTGTGGGACCTACTCCAGCAGCCCTGAACCTTCCAACCACTTCTTACTTGTTGAATCCACAGAACTCAGTAGAGGCCCTGTTTCCAAGGAGTCTAATGTGGACAAATGACCTGTGAGTGGATAAGTATCGGAGTAATGCTTAGGGTTGGCTAGGGACACGGAACAGGGCTGCCGTACCGGCCATTTCCAGAACTACTTTCCACCCTTCTGTACCTGCTCTGGTCCTGGGAGGCGGGCCCAGGAGGTCTGCATTAATGGTCTTCCTTGTCCTCTGGCTTCCGGCTGGGCTGGGCCAGGCCAATACAAGTCTCTACCAGGAGATCAGAGGCTGAGATGAGAGTGAAGTCAGGGTACTCACCCCTCCACCCCAACTTCCTCCTTGCATGGGTCATCCTTTGGAGTAGCTGAGTTCACCTAACACAGGCGACAGCTTCTGTGGGGCAGCCCTCTCCTGCAGCTACAACTGCAGCTCTCTCCACGCTCGGGAACCTGTCTCCTCCTCTGGACCTAGGGCTGGAACTTCCCTCTGCTGGGCTTAACCCCAGGTGCTCTGCCCTCCTTTGCTGCTTTCCCTTAACCCTGTCCATTCTTTGCGAGAGTCCCTTCCTCAGCTCTCCCCCAGATAGACGGTGCCATCTGTTTCCTCTGGGGCCTGACCATGCTGGTCCCTGATGCACACTTAGGCCCCATCATGGTGCTAGGCAGATCTCTAAAATCATATCAGTGCATATGAAATAGATGCTTTTACATCGCTGAGTCATACTTGGTCCTCATAAGAACCCTGCATTGAAGGCAGAAGGGAAACCCAGCTAGTGAGCATCAGGGCTGCCATCTTTGACCTCATGAATGGCAGCCCCTACACTGAGAAAGGAGGGTGGCTCTCCTGTATCTCCGAGTCCTCTCTGGTGCAGACTGGTCCGCACAGCCTCCCTGAGCTTCCATTGTAGCTGCTGCATCCCCCCTCCCCACTGCACTGCAGTCCCCAGCCAGCACCAGCCCTTTGTTCCACACTAACGAAGCATGTTCTGCAGGGAGCTGGGGGTTCCACTTCGATTTTCAGGGCCTACAAATAACGCTCTACAGCATATTGTTTGCTCGAAATTACCCAGAGTTCAGCTCTTCCACGCTCATTCTGTGCTATGGAAAGAAGCCACAGCAACAATCGATGGGTTTTCCATGGTCTCTGACTGTCCACTAGCTCTTATTTTGCTTATGCAGTCCCAGCTGTGATTATCAATACGGGCGTCAAACGGCTCCTGGCTCTGATTGCAGCAATTGTAATAAGAATTTTTTTTTTTTTTTTTGATGGAGCAGGGGTTGTGTATCTACCACTCTATGCAGGGTTATAGTCTCTGGACTGAGGGAGGGTAGGTGAGAGAGCAGAGAGCAGGTAAGGAGGAAGGGAGAGAGAGTGTGTGAGAGCTAGTGGTGAGGGAAGCCCCAGCAGGAGCGAGGAGAGAAAGGAGAGGGCAGAGTAGACTCAGTACCAGCCAGGCAGTGAGCTGCTCCATTTCAAGAAAACTTGAGTCCTAACACATCCATCTCTGAGCTCAGGCTCTCTGCATTCGCAGACCAAACTGCTCTCTCTAGCTGTTCCCTGTCACCCCTTCAATCCTTTAAATACAGGCAGATAAAACCAGCACGTTGCAGGATAAATGAACATGTTCCAGCACTTACCATGGCTTTATGATAATGCAAGTACAGGGGGCTTATGCGTTGAGTCTGGAGGAGAGAAAATGAACTTCTGAATCCTTCACATTGTCTTTAAAAGTCTTAAAGCAAAAAGGGAATATTTTCCTGGTCGAGTGTGGGTAGGGGTGGAGATTGTGAGACCAACTGATTTGCAATTCCCAAGCTAAGTGAGAAATTTCATTTCAAATCTTCAGTCAAACCCATGTTTCTTTAGCAAGTGTCTTCACATTTAATGTATGTAAATGTTCTTATTCGTTTCTCTTAGAACTCACCTAAGCAAATGCTTAGACTTACGATTCTTTGGATATTCAAAACTGGTCAATAATTTGTCTAGGATACTAGGTGGGCCTAAAAGTATCTTGGGGCGTGTGGGTGAGTGTTGCGTATATATGCGTGAATATTGCAGAAGTTATAATTCGAGTCAGACATAGCCATTGGAGACACACAGAATTCAATCAGTTATTATATTAATATCCATACAAGTTGCATAGTTCTAACAGAGAAGAAGAATAAAAAATGGATCAGAATGGAATGGAGTAGCAAATAGATTATTGAACCCAATCAAATATGAGGTTACCTGAGGAGAGGTTATAGGCACTGCATGACTTAAAAATTAGCTAAAATCATAACCCGGGGAGAATCAGGACCACATGCCCACTCCATTCTTGGACTTTTGAAAGCCAGGAGTGGTGACTGCAAACATGGCTTTATCCTGGACGTTGGAGTTGCAAACAAGAGTCTGGTCAAATTCTGGTTAATACCCTTGGTCATTTAAGAATCCTCTCCAGTAGAGAGAGAGAGAGAGAGAGAAAAAAAAAAAGCCAGGGAAGGTAACCCCCAAATTTGTTTAGGACAAAATTGTTTCCTTAGAGTGCAGGCATGTTTTAACTCAAAAGTTTTTAAAATTAAAAATATGAATGTTTAAAAGAATCAAATTGGTAGCATTGATATTTTCATATCTGGGAATTCTTTGCATAGTTTGTACTTTAATTTTCTAAAGTTGAAGAGAATTTGTCTTCTGTAGAAACAGTTCAGCCTTGTAATCTTAGTTTAAAATGGGAACTGAGTGATTCATGAGGCTTACGATCTTAAATGGAAATTTTATAAAATTAACATACAGGGTTAAAACATTTAGGAGAACTTAGGGTTCACCACACTCAGAAGTTTAATTTATTAGATTTATAAGAATGTAAGTAGCTGGGAGGGTTTTGTTTGTTAAATCAGTCAGATGAGGTACTTAAAAAGGAAAGAGAACATAGTAAATTTATAACTGCAGTTTAAAATGTTTAAGGGGATTTAATTAACCAAGTTTATAAATTGAATCAACCATGCATCAAAGTCTCCCTTAAAGTGGTTGTTAAAATGTGTTAGACTTACACATAGAATAATGAGATTTATAAGCTAATTATAGAAGCATAACTTAGAAGCAGGTTTTCATATTTGGCTCTTTAAGGAGAAACAGTAGAGCATAGCTCTACTGTTGCTGGAGCCAAGCTGCCAGGGTTTAAAACCGGCGCTGCCATTGAATTGCTGTGTGATCCTGGGCTGGTAGATTCACCTGACTGTGCCTCGGTATTCTCACCTATAAAATGGACATGCTGACATTAATAGCAGAATATTAATAGAGCATTAAATAAGATAGTAGATGTAAGCTCTTAGAATAGTCCCTGCTATATGATAAGAACCCATTAAATGTTAGCATTCATTAGTAATAAATTGGAAATCTTATTTCTAAAACAAAACTTGAAACAGTCTTTTCTGCATACAAAAATCCGCCTATGAGAATATCAAAAGACCTCGCACAGTGACATAGGTATCTATATAAGGTGCTTCTGACACAGCCCAAAGAAGTTCTTTGAAAATGAAAAACTTCAGTCAGTTAAGCGTTTTTTCCCTCTTAGTTCTAAGTACTTGGCACTGAGTTGCCTAACCTGTCTGGGCTGGTCAAATGTCAGAAGTGCTGGTTCAGGTGGCACCATCTCCAGATGTGGCTCCAGACCCTGCCTCTGTTCCAGTGGCATCTGTGAGCCTCAGGCATTTCCAATCTGAGGACCTCGGCCAGAATCAGAACATTGTGTTAGCACTTCAATGGTGTGCAGTCATGTCTGGTAGCTAATGATGCAGGAGTTATGTAATGACCCAAAGTCCTGTGGATTTGAGATTCCTTTCTTTTTTTGCATTAAAAAAATTATTGTACTGTGAACATTTCCAAATATACTTAAATGTTAAAAGGGTTAGAAATTTTGTCTTCAGTAATGGCAGACTAGATAATTCAGACTAAACCTCTCACTTAGAGAAGCCGGACATAACCTAAAATATACCAGTTTGAGGTATTGGAGGGCTCACAGGACATGACTGAAGAATCATGATGCCAAGAACCAGCAGAAGAAGGAAGCCTAGACTTGAGCCTGGCACTGGGAGGGCTAGTTTGTCCATAGAAGCACCTGCTTGTTTCAAGAGAGAGCGGCCACGAAGCTGAGTAGAGCATGCATGACTGCAAGATAAAATTTGGGGGCACAGCAGGGAAGGGGGGCTCCTAAACACCACCACATGTTACAGTGAGGACCCAAAGGGCTAAACCCCCGAAGTAATATATATACAGTCCCTTGTAGGGATTGAACACTTAAAGAAGAAAAATGAGGTAGAGAAACTTTTATTACTGGATATCCAGATGTATAAAGCTAGGCTAATTAAGACAGTGTGGAATTGGCAAAAGGATAGACAAATAGGCCAAGCAACAAGATAGGAAGCTTAGAAACAAACACATATATGCCGACACTGCAATTTTTACAAAGATGGCACTGCAGACCAGGGGAAAGGATGTTTGTTTGTTTGTTTGTTTGTTTAAATACCTGGTGCAGGAGACCTTGACAACTAAGCAAAAAAAATCAATTCCAGATGGATCATGGACCTAAATGGGAAACCAAAACCTTCTGAAAGATAACGTAGAAAAATAACTTCATGATTTTATGGTAGGCAAAGATTTCTTAAACAGGATACACAGAGTACTATACCATGAAACAAAAGATTAATAAATTGGACTGCGTTAAAATTTAGAAGTTCTACTTATCAAAAGACGGTTTTCAGAGTGGCAAGGCAAGCCACCGTAGCAATATATGCAACACTTATAAATGACAAAGGGCTTATATGTGGAAAACATATAGATATTCTCGCAAAACAAGAAAAAGGCAGATATTCCAATAGTAAAATGAACAAGATACTTGAACAGATACTTCACAGAAGATTAAATGGTCAATAAATATATAAAAATGTGTTCAAACTCAGTAGCCAAAAGGGAAATGCAAATTAAAACCACAATGTAATACACTATGCACCAACCAGGAAAGCAAAAATTGAAGATTGACCGTATCAAGCATTGGTGAGGTAGTGGGAAAATGAGAACACCCATACACTGCTGGTTCCTCAGTAAGAATCTCTAACAATATGGACAACTTACAGAACTACGATACCACTATTGAATCTAACAAAATGTACAATAATTACTAGGTGTGATTTAATATTTGTGATCATTTTGACTTAGTGTAATTTTTAAAAGAAAATCACAATAGTTCTTGAGTATATTTGAAAGACAGTTATGCTCACATGAGAAGAAATATAAGTAGCCAATAACTGTAGGAAAATTTCTTCCTTATTTGTTATCAAAGGAATGTAAATTAAAGTAGCAACTGGGATGACATTTGCCACACTTAGATTCTAAGATAGCAAAAAGTGTAAAAAAAAAAAAAAAGGAATCTTATTTAGTGAGAGCTGCACTGCTAGTGAAATTTACAAACTGGACCTTTCCTGGAGGACCTTTAGGCAATCCATATCAAAAGCTTTGGGAAGATACCTGTAATTCCACTTCTAAACATGTAACCTGAGGAGAAGACCGAACTGTGGAAAGATGGGGCAGAGTGAGCAGCAAACCACTGTTAACCAGAGTGAGTTCCAAATACTTGGAAACAGTATTTTAAAAATCTACATATCCCAAATAGTAAGTGGATGGTATTTTTGAAGGAAAATGTTATATACAAAGAATGTAATACTATGAAACTGATTAAAATCACGGATTGAATATATTTTTATTATCATGGAGGTGGTTACATTAGAGTTAGATGGAAAAAAGATTATAATACAACTTGTTATAGTTCATTTTTGTCACATACATCTGTGTGTGTGTTTGTGTGTGATGTGATGTGATTGTGCGTATAAAGTCTTAAAGGTATACTCCAAAATACTTATACTATTTTCCTTACCTGACTGACAGTCAGGTTAAAAGTGATTCTAATTCTTTTTCTCTTTGCTTGTGTGATATGCCGTATTTTTCTCTGATTATTTTTTCATAATAAAATTTTTTTAATGAAAACCACTTGCAGATATGTATCAGCAAGGCCATACCAATAGCTAACATTTTCTTAGCACTTACGACATGCTAGGCACTTTAAAATTATTATCCCATTGAATCTTATTACAAACTTATGAAGTAAATACTATTATTATTCCAATTTTACACATGGGAAAACAGGGTAACTTCATAGTAGATTGTATGATTCTCAAGTATTTGCTGCTCTTCCCTGCCTTGTTGAAGCCTGGTTTGGCTGTGTGATTTGCTTGGGCCAATAAATATGATAGGAGTGATGTAAACCACTTCTGACGAGAAACTTTTGAGTCATTACATGATTCCGCTGTTTCCCTTTTCATTCTGCTGCAAAGTTAGCATGTCCCACCCAGATAGAGGCTTGTTCCTCAGCTTGGGTACCAGAGTAGAGAGGTGGGATAGTGAATGAGAAATAAAACTTTTGGGACTTTCTTGGTGGTCCAGTGGTAAAGAAACTGCCTTGCAATGCAGGGGACGCAGGTTCAATCCCTGGTTAGGGAACTAAGATCCCACATACTGCGGGGCAACTAAGCACATGCACCACAACTACTGAGCTCACATGCCTCAACTAGAGAGAGAGAACCTGCACCCCACAACCAGAGAGAAGCCCACGCACTGCAGCGAAGATCCCGCACACCTCAACAAAGACCCCACATGCTGCGACTAAGACCCAGCGCAGCCAAGAAAACCCAAAAGAAATAAAAAAAGAAGTAAAACTTTTTTGTTTGTTTATGCTACTGGGATCTGGGAATTGCTTGTTACTGCAGCATAATTTAGCATAGGCTGACTGACACCAAAGAGGTTAAGTAAGTTGCCAATCACCCAGCTAGGAAGTAGATAAAGTAGAATTCAAACCCAGTCAGCCTTGCACCAAAATCTGTCCTATTAACCACCGATGTATTTATTTCTTCTGCCTTTGATTGTACGTACTATTCTTATGATTTGGAGAACCCTCGCAATAACAACCCTGTGGCTTCTAGGCTCACTTTATTAGACTTACCTTTAGTATCTTTACCCAAAGCAGTGTGTGGAAGCAATCCCATGCTCGGGGGATCTCTCCATTCTTGAACTTCAAATGTTGGCAATGGACTAGTCCCTCCAGATAGCTACTGAATTTTAGAAGACTCCCCATGAACCCAGGAGACTCAGCATATAATCATTCTTTTCTTGCGCCATTAGTTTTGAGATTCTGTGCATTTTCTTGGACTCTGCATAAGTTTGAAATTACTTAGAAAACTGGAAACATGTTCTTTCCATGAGGCGTGCACAGAGAGGCTGGTAAAGAAAAGTGGTAATCAAAGGTTTGGGGCAGGAAGAAAGAGAAAAACATTTTTAGCCTTGGGATTAGATATAAAATTATTCAGGATACCAGCACAGCTCAGTGGTAGCACCTAATGCAACTCTAGAACAAACCCAATTGCTGAATTCAATTCAGAGTCGACCAAGGAGTTAAACACTAAAATACCCAAGTGAACAAAAAATGCAAGAGCCAGCTAGATAATCTCCCCAAACTCCACTCTCTTTACCAATGCGTAGCTCTGGTTCCATCTTAGCCTCAGCTAGTCCACCCTCCTCCCATCTCTGCCCTTTAAAATATGCACACATACTTACAGACATTCACCATGCTTTTTTTTTTTTTTTTTTGCATAATACAGTCAACCAACAAATCTGTTTTTATGCCAACTATCTTCAAATGTGAAAGACAACTGTACTTAAAAAACTGTGTTGTAAATGTAGAAGAGGCCTTGGATATCATCTTAATCAAATATCCTCATTTTAGAGATGATGGGACTGAGGTCTGGAAATCACTGGTGGGCTTCCTTGGTGGCACAGTAGTTAAGAATGCGCTTGCCAATGCAGGGGACATGGGTTCAAGCCCTGGTCCGGGAAGATCCCACGTGCTGCAACTAAGCCCCTGCAGCACAACTACTGAGCCTGTGCTCTAGAGCCTGCGAGCCACAACTACTGAAACCCTCCTGCCTAAAGCCCGTGCTCCACAACGAGAGAAGCCACTGAAATGAGAAGGCTGCTCACTGCAACAAAGAATAGCCCCCGCTCGCCGCAACTAGAGAAAGCCTGCATGCAGCAACGAAGACCCAATGCAGCCAAGAATAAATAAATAAAATAAATAAATTTATTTTTAAAAAAATAAAGAAAGAAAGAAATCACTGGTGACTTGCCAATGGGTCAGAAAGAAAGAAATCACTGGTGACTTGCCCTGGGTCAGATTTGAGTAACTTAATCATAGACCCCAGTGGGAATTCAAGGCCCTGCATGTCAGGGCTCCTTCCAGTCCGCCATATTGCTTTGCTGGTTCAGGTATAAAATGAGCAGTGTTTCTGGGGGGTGATGAAAATATTTTTGGATCCAGAGAGAGGAGGTAGTTACATAATAATGTGAATGTACTAAATGCCACTGAATTGTACACTTTAAAATGGTTAATTTTATGTCACATGGATTTTACCTCAATTAAAAAGCATCTTTAAAAAAGAATACAATGAGAACGGACTACGTCAGAGCCCATTATTAATCGTGCAGGCATAAGTCCACTTGAACAGTGTTAACCTCCCAAGGCCAGGGATATTAATTCAGTCCCCCAATATCATGGTGGTCTGCTGTACAACACTGGGTAGATAAGGCTGTCTGTGTTGGCTTTCATCTCTCTTCAGTTTTAAGACCAGCGCTGCTGTTTCCAGGGTACCGTAATGTTGGGGAATTATATTTAAGCCATCCTTAACTCCTCCAGCCCACATGGATCTTTCTCTTCTCTGAAACTCCAGCACTTACAGCCTGAACCAGATGATTTAGAACTTAATTATGTTCTATCTTGTGCTGTTCTTTAATTGTTTGATGTAGGATCACCTTGTCTTGCAATAAGACTCAAAGAACTTTGAAGTTAGAGATTCTGTCTTATATTCATGTATTAATGCATTCATTCGTGCATGCATTTAATAAATACTTTTCACCACCAATTCTGTGCCAGGCGTTGGGGACCCAAAAGAGAGCATGATGCATCAACCAGTGACAAGGAGTTCAGGGCCTGTGTACTCCCCTTAGGGCCTGGTGTGGCACAGGGCACACGGGTACACCAGCATCTGGGCTTACAGTTGAGAGACTTTCTCAGCTCTTGGGTCCCCTCTTCCAGCGAATGGCAGCACAGCTCTCAATCAGAGCATCAGTTGTCCTTCCCAGTCACTTTCCCGTGTCCCTCCTTGTCTCTGTTCCCACCGATGCTCTCCGGCGCCTCTCTTGCCTGGGCTCTGCAGTTGCCTTCAACCTGATCTCCCTGCTTCCAATTCCACCCTCTGCTCACGCCCTCAGGTCCAAAAGATCTTTCTCAAGCGCAGATCTGAGTCTGTCACTTCCTCATTTTAGAACTTCCCACTGGGCTTCCCTGGTGGCTCAGTGGTTGAGAGTCCGCCTGCCGATGCAGGAGACACGGGTTTGTGCCCCGGTCCGGGAAGATCCCACATGCCGCGGAGCGGCTGGACCCGTGAGCCGTGGCTGCTGAGCCTGCGCGTCCGGAGCCTGTGCTCCGCAATGGGAGAGGCCACAGCAGTGAGAGGCCCGTGTACCACAAAAAAAAAACAACAAAAAACTTCCCACTGGTCTCTCAGTGCCCATAGGAGAGATGAAGCCCAAACCCCTAGTCAGTCTGCTAAGTCTCTTGTGAATTGCACCTTCCTGATACCTCCAGCCTCATCTCTCCCCATTTCCCCCATCATCCATCATCCAAGCTCCAGATGAACATTTTACAGATCCTCCCACTATGCCCAGTAACCTCCTGCCTCCATGTTTGCACGTGTTCTTCCTCCCTTCCGTGGCCCTCTCCACCCCCATCCCCTTTGCCTGCTAACCCCAGCTCATCCTCTAAGTTTTAGCTCAGATGTTGCTTCTTTCCCTCTCATCTCCATTCCTGACTTCCATCAGGAGCTCAGGAGCTTGGCTGCAGCCTCTGCTTCTCTTGCTCATGTCCTTATCACACTGTCCTAGAGTGTTCTGTTACCCTGTCTGTATCCCCTTTCATCCTCTAGACTATTTGTTCTGTGAGGGCGGAAACTAATTCAGCTTGTTTATTACTGTCATCCCAGCGCCTGGCATCTAATAGATGCCCAGTAAATACCTGTTGATATAATCGAGTTGGATTACATTGGAGATACAGAAAAAAACACTCACCTGGATGGCTGCCCATCCCCGAAGAATAGGAACCATCTCCTCTCCAGATGAACAAATTGCAGAGACCAGCTCCATAAGTTTCTTAACGCTCATCCAAAAGAACTCTCTCTCTAGCATGTTCGGGACACTTGGCTCTGAATGTGACCACCTGAAGCAAACCTGAGGTCTGGGGTGAAAAAGTTCTGGAGCCCATGAAGACAGTGGAAGGACAGAGGGCCTGAGCCCAGGGGCAGCAGGAGAGCTGTGTGCAGATATTTACAGTTTTACCTACTGAGGACAGTTCAGTGTGGGGTTTCCTGAACCCAAAACAAGTTTGGGGCACCCAGGAGGGGGCCTCCTACAATGCTGTACCATTCTGGAGTTTTGTATCCATTGGCTGCCTGCACTGTCAGTGCCACCTTGCCACACTGGGGTCAAGGGGTAGGCGACTGGGCAGAGTCCAACCGCAGCGATGCCCCGTGCACATCAGGTCCCTCCAGGCAGGCCGCACACAGGGGATTAGCCATGCGGTGTGGTTCCTGCAGCACCGGCAGGCCCAGGCCTCCAAAATGTCCTCTTATGTCTGGAAGCCCCACCCCGTCCACCTTGGTTAGAGCTCCCTCCCTTTAGCTCAAGGCTTGGATTGTGGTTACGATGCTGACTGCCCTTTGGATGGGTGCCTGGTAGAGGGCGAGTGAGAGGTCCAAGGTGGGGCTCCAGGAGCGTGTGTCAGGAAACTGCAGGAAGACGTTGGGGGCCTCAGCCAGGGGGAGTGAGGAGTGCAGGTGGCCAGGCTAGGGGAGCAGCAGACCCTAAGAAGCAAGGTCAAAGCCCTCTCCTTCTCTCTCTGCGAGGCCCAGTCCTGTCCACTCGCGGACGCTGCTCAAGCGGGAGACACCCGTGGGCTCTTCCTCTGAGTAGTCCTGGGTGGTGACCAAGAGCTGCCTCTGATGAACTCAGCGACATCTGGTCCAAGTTCCTTCCTGCCTCAGTTCATCATGGAGAACCCCCATTGCTGTCATGTTTAGTCTATCATGGGGTGCCTATACCAAGATGGAGGATTTTCCCTCCAGGACAATAGCGGGATAGAATCTGGAACTGGGGACACCTGAGACAGACCCAGAGTTCCAGCCACCCCGTCATAGCACAGAACTGGGGGCAGAAAGGCAACAGGGCTTGTGCTCTGCGCTGTACTTTACCCAGTACAGAGGAAAGGCAGACGAACCTTCCCTCGGTGCCAGCTGGCTCTTGCTTGGAGAAAGATGAGCCATTGTGCATTTCTACCCAGGCAGCAGGGAGCAGGGAGTGCGCCTTGCCGAGTCTCAGCCGCCCTCGTAGCTTTCAGAGGAAGAGCACACAAATAATACCAGCCTAAGCCCCTTAATCACCTAACGGGTATTTTAAGTCCGGCTTGTTAATGCCTGCTCTTTCCTATTCCAGATTACTTCCCGCCTCCTTTTCTTCTGTTTTGGGGCTGCAGAGTCAGGAGTTTCTCACCCAGGGACTGTTAGCGGGAGTGTGGCCAATTTACTTAGGGACGTCCCCTGCCCTCAGAAGTGAGTTAAACAGCAGCATGGCAGGGCTTTTCCTGCCGTTTCTCCACTTCCCTATTAAATTCATCAGAGGGGAGATCAATGGGCCCGATTGCAATTTTATTTATCTTCCTCCCTCCGTGGGGTGTCTTTGCTGCTGCTGCATCCTCCCAGCTGTAAATGTAATTCAGGAACTGGCTCTGGTTGGCGGTGGGTTTGAGGGAAGGAACTCTCAGTGGGAGCCAGAGGGGCCCCTTTTGCCTTTGTCAGCATTATCCTGAATGATATCACGACGTGTAATTTTACATCAAGGCGTGTCAGAAATCAATAGGCCCCATGGGGGGTTGGCAGGTGGGAGATGGGCAAACTGAGGGGAAATGAGAGCTTGACTCGGCTTAGCCAGTCGCCAGGGCTTTTTGCTTTAAATCCCCCTTATCATATCCTCACAACACAGGAAGAAACATTCATCTGTTTCATGTCTGGCTTCGCCCACCAGACAGTGAGCTAAGTGAGGGTTGAGACTGAATGAATGAGTGAATGAATGAATGAATGTGAAAGTAATGGGGAGAGACAGAGACGTGGGACATGAGGACCTAGCTCATCTGATGCCGTAAACAGAAGCAACTGTGGGAGTTGGATGAAAGCAGTCAAAAGATACAAGCTTCTACTTATAAGATAAAGAAGTACCAGGGATGTAATGTACAACGTGATAAATATAATGAGCAGGCTGTATGTTACATATGGAAGTTGTTCAGAGAGGGAAACCTAAGTTCTCACCACAAGGAAAGCAATTTTTTTTTTCTATTTCTTTAATTTTGTCTCTCTATGAGATAATGGATGATCACTAAACTTTTTGTGACAATCATTTCATGATGTATGCAAGTCAAATCATTTTGCTGTGCTCTTTGCACTTTTACAGTGCTATGTGTCAATTATATCTCAATTAAACTGGAAGAAAAAATGTAAAAATTTTAAAAGTGATTTATGTGGGCTGAGAATTCAGTGGGATGAAAACATGGCAGATTAAATGTACTTATATAACTACTGAAATGCTTATCATAAAGAATGAAGTCATATCTGTACAAAAAGGATACCATTAAGTCCATCAATAATTTAGTCTGTCTTGGGATCATTTGTCTAGGCAGTGGAAATTTGGATTGATTGCCTTTGTGCCCAAACTGAATGAAATGGCTCTGGATTTTGATCTTATATAGATGTTGCTTCTGGTTTATGTGCATAGATCCTGGGTAGGGCTGTCCATTTTCAGAAATCAACTCCTGATCTCAGTCATTTGGAGAAAAACCCTTGGAGAGAGTTCAGTTCTTCTTGAGAGTAGTTCTGCCCCAGTAGAGTTCCTGGAATGCAAAGTGGGGAGTTACAAGGATTTGATGCTGATGCAGGTTGGATCATGCCCTGCACAAATCTAACTGCTCCCCCCTATATAACCCCACCAGGTCACAACCGTTGTACAGGTGGGCACAGGTCTCCAGCCCCAGCTCCTCTCTGGCCCCCGCGGATTCGCTAGACCACCTGCTCCTTCCTTCCTAGTAAGGGTACTTGCTGACACAGGGCTTGGGGATTGGCCTGTCCCCCATGAATTATTTTCTGGAATGGGTGCATCACTATTTTGTGATTGTTCAGCTCCTTTGTATAGGGCGTTTTGACGGATTAGTGGTTCTCTTCCTTATTGGCTAGATTCTTGCTCAGGAAAACAACATTAAAGCTGCCGCGTGGCCACTGAGTAAGCAAGAGCCCTTGTTGGTCCTTCCTATCCAGGCTTGCATCCCAGCCCTCGTGCCCTTGGTCCTCACCTCTCCCAGGGATGAGCAACGGCAAGGCTCCAGCACAGGCAGGGAGGGAATCACCAGGATGAAACCCAAACGCTCCACTTGCCCTCTATGACCAGCCATGGAGCCTGGACCCACCTCTTTCTGAGGTTCATCCCTCGACCCGGGGTAGACGTCTGGGTCTCTAGCAAGTCTCTGTACCTTCCAGGGACCAGCTCAGCTGCTTGCATCTCAAAGTGACAGCCCCCTGGGGAGGAAGGGATACCAGTTTAGGAAGGAGAGGGTCATAAGAAAGAGGCTTGCCAGGAAGAACAGGCCCATGAGGGGGCCCCAGGGAAAGAAGGCATCAGGCATTGCAAGGAGGAGTGGAATAGTGGCTTCAAGAATGCCTCAGTCCTTCAGAAGAGGGACGGCATGTGCCTGGGTGTGGCCACCCGGGCCCCAGGCGTAACCCAGAAATGGACACTCCCTGGATCAGTAGGAGGATTTCAAGTTCGAGGGATTGTCCATTACACAAACAACTGAGCAACCCCTGCTGCCGGCACCCGGCACCCGTCAGGGGACTGCTTCGAGCTCACGCAGGGTGACACAGACACGCCTTTTAAAGGCCACAGGTTACATCCCCCTCCCCTTCCGCTCAAGTTCCCCCTTAGCCTCTTTGCCCTGAGATTTATTATTCTACAGCGATGGCGTTGAATTGCATTTGAAATCAATTAGCACAGGTACTCAAAGATGGATGCTTAGGCTCTGAAGAAAGGTGATGAAAACATACCATTTAAATAGAAATCAATTTTCCTTTCATGTATTTCTTCCTTGCTGCTGCCCCCAAATTAATAGTTTTTAGATATTTGTGTGTAAAGGGGAGGCTTCTTTCACATAAACCATTGCCACCACCTCCTGCCTCCTTGCATTTGCGCTGTAAGGTGTAATCCCCCCTTGTAATGCTGCTGCCTCGCTGTCTCCACGGAGATATTTTATGCCGTGGTCATTTGAATAAGCACAGCAGTGCCGGGAGCTGGTTCAGCATGGGGGGAATGCCTTCGGGCTTCTTGTGTTTTGTCAACAGCAATTACGGTGAGGGAGGCAGCTAATCCGTTTCCACAATATCAAATGTCAGGGTAGCAGACATTTGATCAAGTCCCTGAGACCCGCCCAGCCCTCACTCTGCCTGAGTCTCTATCAGAAATCCTTGGTGGAACAATTAGACTTTCTATGAAGAGAGGCTGCCGGCAAAGGGATGCAAAGGAAGTGTCACTCTGAGCAATCAGAACCTTTTCAAATGTTGGTATTAGAACTGCTGCAAAAAGAGGAAGAGAAAGAAGGAGAGAAGGGGCCCTGGAGGCAAGTTAGAGGTGAGTCAGCTCAGGAAGCCTGTGTCCAATTTCTCCTTGCTCCTTGCCAACTTCTCCCCTCTTGGGAGCTGGGGCACATACTATATTCCAAGCATTCTACTAAGGATTTTGAGTATTCTGTCTCTCTTGAACTTCTCTCCAACTGGGTGAGGAAGGTGCTCTCATCATGCCCACGTTACAGACGAGGAACCGAGGCACTGATTTTTTGTGTCGACTTGACTGGGCCATGGGGTGCCCAGATATTTGGCTAAACATTATTCTGGGTATGTCCGTGAGGGTGTTTCTGGATGAGATTGAATCAGTAGAGGGAGTAAAACAGATTGCCCTCCCTATTGTGAGTGGGTCTCATCCAATGCGTTGAAGGCCTTAGTCTAACAAAAAGCTGAACAAGAGAGAATTTGCTCTCTGCCTGACTGTCTTTCAGCTGGGGCCTTCTCCTACCTTAGGACTCAGACTGGGACCTACACCATGAATTCTCCTGATTCTCAGTTCTTGGGATTTCTCAGCCTCCGTAATCATGTGAGCCAAGACTTTATAATAATCCCATTTCCTTTTTCACTTCGCCATTCCCGAATCTCAAGCCAAATCAGTACATCATCTAATCTCTTTAGGATCCTGCCCCTTCCATTTGTTTTTGGTATTTTTTAAATGAAACTTTGTATCTGAAGATAATTGTAGATTCTAATGCAGTTGTATGAAATATTATAGAGGGATCCCATGTACCCTTTGCCCAGTTTCCCCCAATGGTAATATCTCACAAAACTATAGTACAATATCACAACCAGGATATTGACATTGATAACCCTTACGGTTTTTCAAAAGAAAAAATATGAATTGAACTTCAGTGAAAGATATGAAAGTTCGACCTGTAGTTGTGAACACATTCACACTTGGCCTCCCATTACAAAATGGTTTGCCTATATCTGATGTTTATATTTTAAAATGCGTGTTTTCCATGAACTACCTTATCTTACTGGGGGTGTGTGTGTGGTGGTAAATAAGTAAATGAAGGGAGAATGGCTACTGTCAGCAAAATGAGATGGGCTCTGTGGGTGGCTGTGCTTTCTAGGCCCTGGCTTCAAATTGCATAAGGCTCAAAGGGGTTGGGACTCAAATACTGGACTTTTAAGAGAAAATGCTGGACTTACAGGCGGACTCTCAACCACTGCGCCACCAGGGAAGCCCAATGCTGGACTTTTAAGGCAGGTGCCACGCCTTCTCAGGGGAGCATCTGGACCCCTGGATATGTGCAGTAGCTCTCCATGAAAGTGTTAGCAGCACTGTCCCTCCTGGGGACCACCCTCCAAGACCAGAGATACAGCTCATATTTCCTCCAGCACTTGCCTTTAGTTGCAGACAAGCTGTGGCCTGGCTGAGGGGGAGTGGGCTGCCCTATGGAGCACCATTATCTTTGGATTCCAGAGTATCCAACCCACAGTCCCTCAGTCAAATGTCCCCAGGGTTGAGGAGGTTGGATAGACCGCATCATCTTCCCTTACTGTTTTAGAATCCAGCATGGGAGGAATCCACTTCTTGACAGGGCTGGTCGTTCACACTCTTTACTGAGATTCAATCCACATTCATTCCTTTTAAAAAGTGGAAGGAGAGTGTTAAACTTTGGTTTTCTTTAGGTGTTTTAGACATCTTTTTTTATGTTAGAACTTTAAAATGTGCTCGTTCAATTGTGCTTTCTGGAACACATATTTCTCTCCTGCCAGGCCTTTCCAAAGCATATTGGGTGGAGAATTTCTGTGATTTCACTGCAGAATGTAATTATTGTTCAGACATTTCAGAAACATTTGGCAGTCATTTCCTCCCTTTATCCTCCCTCATTAAAACATGTCATAAAATGAAGGTGTTGGCACAAATGGGAAGAAAAGCATCCTGGTAGCTAAAGGCAGCCTCTCTTCCTTAAAAATGTGTCAGGAGCCCTCTGGGAGAGACCAGGGAAGCCCTGGCTGGGGTGCTGGGCCTCTGAAATCAGAATGCAGAGGAACTTAAAGCATTATCCACTATGGATGGTGAAGATTGAGTCAATTCAGCAGGATCACTTTAACTTCCAGTGAAACTGACCAGTGTCTCTGATCCCGGAAGAACACTGAGACACCTATATTTTGCAAGGCTAAACTAATCCTAGGACCAAGCAACATAATACAGGGTTCCTGCTGAAAAGCCTTTCTGTCCCTTGCTATGTAGGGATAACCTAAAATCTAAGATTAAAGCACATCCTGGAGGGGGCGGAGTTAAGACGGTGTACTAGGAGGAGAGGGAATTCACGTCTCTGCACAACTAGGACACCCACCAGACACTGGTGGGGGACCACGGACCCCTAAGGGAACGGGAAAAACCCCCAGCAACAGGTTGTTTCAATTAAAGTTTTATTTTTCCTAATATATTTTTTATCTTCCTAATTTTATTTTGTTTTTTATTCTTTGATATTGTACTGCTCCTTTTTTCTTTTCTTTCTTTCTTTCTTTTTTTTTTCTTTTTTACCATGCCACAAAGCTTGTGGGATCATGGTTCCAGACCAGAGGTCGGGCCCAAGCTCCTGTGGTGGTGGTTCCGAGTCCAAATCACTGGACTAACAGAGAACCTCACACCCCAGGGAATATTAATCAGAGAGAGGCCTCCTGGAGGTCCTCATCTTAGTACCAATTCCTGGCTCTATCCAACTGCCTGCAAACTCCAGTGCTGGACGTCTCAGGCCAAACAACCAGTAAGAAAGGAATACAGCACCACCCATAAACAACAACAACAACAAAAAAGAAATGACAAAAAAAATATGTTACAGATGAAAGAGCAAGGTAAAAACCTACAAGACCAAATAAATGAAGATGAAGATGGTAAATTTAAGAAAACTGAAATTGTATCAAGCATCTTTTCCAACCACAACATTATGAGACTAGATATCAATTACAGGAAAAAAACTGTAAAAAATACAAACACATGGAGGCTAAACAATACACTACTAAATAACCAAGAGATCACTGAAGAAATCAAAGAGGAAATAAAAAAATACCTAGAAACAAATGACAGTGAAAACAGGGTGGCCAAAAACCTATGGGATGCAGCAAAAACAGTTCTAAGAGGGAAGTTTATAGCAATACAATCCTACCTCAAGAAACAAGAAACATCTAAAACAAACAATCTAACCTTACACCTAAGCATTAGAGAAAGAAGAACAAAAAATCCCCAAAGTGAGTAGAAGGAAAGAAATCATAAAGATCAGATGGGAAATAAATGAAAAAGAAATGAAGGAATCAATAGCAAAGAACAATCAAACTAAAAGCTTGTTCTTTGAGAAGATAAACAAAATTGACAAACCATTAGTCAGGCTTATCAAGAAAAAAAGGAAGAAGACTCAAATCAACAGAATTAGAAATGATATAGGAGAAGTAACAACTGACACTGCAGAAATACAAAGGATCATGAGAGATTGCACAAGCAACTCTATGCCAATAAAATGGACAACCTGGAAGAAATGGACGAATTTTTAGAAAAGCACAACCTTTCAAGACTGAACCAGGAAGAAATCGAAAATATAAACAGACCAATCACAAGCACTGAAATTGAAACTGTGATTAAAAATCTTCCAACAAACAAAAGCCCAGGACCAGATGGCTGCACAGGCGAATTCTTTCAAACATTTAGAGAAGAGCTAACACCTATCCTTCTCAAACTCATCCAAAATATAGCAGAAGGAGGAACACACCCAAGCTCATTCTACGAGGTCACCATCACCCTGATACCAAAACCAGACAAAGATGCCACTTAAAAAGAAAACTACAGGCCAATATCTCTGATGAACATAGATGCAAAAATCCTCAACAAAATCCTAGCAAACAGAATCCAACAGCACATTAAAAGGATCATACACCATGATCAAGTGGGGTTTATCCCAGGAATGCAAGGATTCTTCAACATACACAAATCAATCAATGTGATACACCATAATAACAAATTGAAGGAGAAAAACTATATGATCATCTCAATAGATGCCTAAAAAGCTTTTGACAAAATTGAACACCCATTTATGATAAAAAACTATCCAGAAGTAGGCCTCGAGAGAACCTACGTCAACATAATAAAGGGGTTAACATAATAATATGACAAACCCATAGCCAACATCGTTCTCAATGGTGAAAAACTGAAACCATTTCCTCTAAGATTAGGAACAAGACAATGTTGCCCACTCTCACAACTATTATTCAATATAGTTTTGGAAGCTTTAGCCACAGCAATCAGAGATGAAAAAGAAATAAAAGGAATCCAAATTGGAAAAGAAGAAGTAAAGCTGTTGTTTTTGCAAATGACATGATACTATACATAGAGAATCCTAAAGATGCTACCAGAAAACTACTAGAGCTAATCAATCAATTTGGTCGAGTAGCAGGATACAAAATTAATGCAGAGAAATCTCTTGAATTCCTATACACTAATGATGAAAAATCTGGAAGAGAAATGAATGAAACACTCCCATTTACCATTGCAACAAAAAGAATAAAACACCTAGGAATAAACCTACCTAAGGAGACAAAAGACCTGTATGCAGAAAACTATAAGACACTGAAGAAAGATATTAAAGATGATACAAACAGATGGAGAGATATAGCATGTCCTTGGATTGGAAGAATCAACATTGTGAAAATGACTGTACTACCCAAAAGCAATCTACAGATTCAATGCAATCACTATCAAACTACCAATGGCATTTTCCACAGAACTAGAACAAAAACTTGCACAACTTGTATGGAAACACAAAAGGCCCTGAATAGCCAAAGCAATCTTGAGAAAGAAAAATGGAGCTGGAGGAATCAGGTTCCCTGACTTCAGACTATACTACAAAGCTACAGAAATCAAGACAGTAAGGTACTGGCACAAAAACAGAAATATAGATCAATGGAACAGCATAGAAAGCCCAGAGATAAACCTACGCATATATGGTCACCTTATCAGTGCCCCTAACTCCCACGTTATTCAAGGTTCAACTGTACATGAAAGTTCATAGCAGTTTTATTTATAACAGCCAAAACCTGGGAGCAAGTCAAATTTTTGTTAATAGATGAACGTGTAAACGAATTGTGGTATATCCATTCAATGGAATGCTCTTTAGCATTAAGAGGGAAGAAACTACTGATACATAATGATGGATGAATTTCAAAACATTATGTTGAATTCAAGAAGCCAGACACAAAAGACTATGTGATTACATTTAACTTTGGAAAAAACAAATCTAATCTACAGTGACAGAAAGTGGATCAGTGGTTACTTGGGGCTGGAGTGGGTGGAGTGGCAATTGACTGGGAGGGGACATAGAGGACATTTTGGCGGTGATGGAAACGTCCTCCATCTTGATTATGGTGGTGGTTGCATGGGTATATATATTTGAAAACTCATCAAAATATACACTCAAATTAGGTGCAGTTACTGTGTATAAGTTATACCTTAATAAGGTTTATTATAAAAATAGAATCTATGCCTCACGGTCTTGGGAACTGAATTACAGAATTTCAGATGGAAAGAGGGCATTAAACTTCTCTTAGTTTCCACCTCTTGTTTAATAGAGACGGAGGACAAGAGAGTTTGAGATGTGACCATCTACCTTTGGTTTTGTGACTCATAATACAGTGTTCTTTCCAATACATGCTCTAGGTTCTCAGTTAGGAAGTAAAAACAAGATTTCCTAAAATGCCTTCTCTGGCTGGGACGTGGGGTATTGGAAGGGGAGTCAACTTTGCCTCCCCAAGTCTCAAAAGAAACTTCGTGACATCCTCCCCCAGCACTCGCCCCACCAGATGCTCTATCAGCATTTCCAAGAGAAGACAGAGAACTCCAGAATGTTCATTCGAGGCTTTGGCAGGCATCAGCGGACAAGATTAGAATTAGGCAAGAACTCATCCCTCTGTGTGGCAAAGGAGGAAAGCAGCTGGTGTTTACCACCTTGGGAAGCTGCTCCTTTAAGAGATGCCTGGTACTTGGTGCTTGTTTCTGAGTTAAACGTGCCTTTCTGCTCTACATCCTTGAGGAGACTATTCTAGGTGATTCGAATCCTGCCTTTTCTACCTTAGTACAGCCTTAATCATTTAGCCCTTATGGAAGGGCCTAGAAACCCAGCCAAAGTGGGATTCATCACCCCAATACCTACAGGAGGCAAGGATAGGTAGAATCCTCTCTTGGGGCTTCAGAACTCAGCTGTCTTTCTGGGAAGGCCGCATCTCCTATCATCTTTCATTCCATTTGGCTCGACCCTGAAGACTGTGTTCTCTAGATGCAGCCTCTAAGACACCTGCATTACAGTCACCCGGAAGAGTTATGAAAACACTAATTTTTGAGCCTCACCCCAAATCTTCTGGATTAAGAGACACTTTCAGGGGAGTACTGCAATCTGCATTCTAAATAAGCTCCCAAGGTGATTCTTTTGCCTTCTTAGGTAATGACCACTGACGCAATGGAATGAGCACCGTACTTGGAGTCGAAAGCCTGAATGTGAGTTCCCGACTCTGCCACTCACTAGCGGCCTGACATCCAGCCAGTTGTTCTGTCCATCTGAACCTCTATAATAAGGGGCTAACTGTGTTGCGACAGTTAAATAAAATACGTGTAAAACTGCTGCACACAACGGGCCCTGCATACATATAGATGAATCTAAAGATGACCCTCTGCTTCATTTATTTATTCCCAACCTTTTATTATGCAAAGTCTCAAGTATATACAAAAGTAGAGAGGATAGCATAAGGAATTCCTATGTCCCCATTACTCAGTTTCAGTAATGATCAACTCTTGGCCACTTTTTTAAAACTTGGGGTACAGTTGCTTTACAATGTTGTGTTAGTCTCTGTTGCACAGCAAAGTGAATCAGTTATACGTATACCTATACCCCCTCCTTTTTGGATTTCCTTCCCATTTAGGTCACCACTGAGCACTGAGTAGAGTTCTTTGTGCTATACAGTAGGTTCTCATTAGTTATCTATTTTATACATAGTAGTGTATGTATGTCAATCCCAATTTCCCAATACCTCTCACCCCGCCTTCCCCCTTGGTGTCCATATGTTTGGTCTCTACATCTGTGTCTCTGTTTCTGCTTTGCAAATAGGTTCATCTGTACCATTTTTCTAGATTCTACATATATGCGTTAATATATGATTTATTTTTCTCTTTCTGACTTACTTCACTCTATATGATAGTCTCTAGGTCCATCCACATCTCTGCAGGTGGCACAATTTCGTTCCTTTTTGTGGCTGAGTAATATTCCATTGTATATATGTACTACATCTTCTTTATCCATTCCTCTGCTGATGGACATTTAGGCTGCTTCCATTGTCCTGGCTACTGTAAATAGTGCTGCAATGAACATTGGAGTGCATGTATCTTTTGGAATTATGGTTTTCTCCAGGTATATGCTGAGGAATGGGATTGCTGGGTCATATGGTAGTTCTATTTTTAGTTTTCTGAGGAACCTCCATACTGTTCTCCATAGTGACTGTATCAATTTACATTCCCACCAACAGTGTAAGAGGGTTTCCTTTTCTTCATACCTTCTCCAACATTTACTGTTTGTAGATTTTTTGATGATAGTCATTCTGGCCAGTGTGAGGTGATACCTCATTGTAGTTTTGATTTGTATTTCTCTAATAATTAGTGAAGTTGAGCATCTTTTCATGTGCCTCTTGGCCATCTGTATGTCTTCTTTGGAGAAATGTCTGTTTAGGTCTTCCACCCACTTTTTGATTTGGAGGTTTGTTGTGTGGTTTTTTTTTTTTTGATATTGAGCTGCAAGAGCTATTTGTATATTTTGGAGATTAATCCCTTGTCAGTTGCTTCCTTTGCAAATATTTTCTCCCATTCTGAAGGTTGTCTCTTCATCTTGTTTATGGTTCCCTTTGCTGTGCGAAAGCTTTTAAGTTTCATTAGGTCCCATTTGTTTGTTTTTGTTTTTATTTTCATTACTATAGGAGGTGTGTCAAAAAAGATCTTGCTGCGATTTATGACAAACAGTGTTCTGCCTATATTTTCCTCTCAGAGTTTTATAGTGTGCAGCCTTACATTTAGGTCTTTAATCCATTTTGAGTTTATTTTTGTGTATGGTGTCAGGGAGTGTCCTAATTTCATTCTTTTACATGTAGCTGTCCAGTTTTCCCAGCACCACTTATTGAAGAGACTGTCTTTTCTCCACTGTATATTCTTGCCTCCTTTGTCATAGATTTTGTGTCATTTATACCCTCTGCATACCCCCTCCCTGAGTTGTACTTAAATATATCCCAGACATCTTATTATTTCATCCATAAATACTGCAGTATCTTTAAAAGATAAGAATTCTTTAAAAGAGTGAGAGAGCAGCATCAAACACTATATGATGTAACTTATATGTGAAATCTAAACAAACCAAAACACCAAACTCATAGATAAGAGAACAGATTGGTGGTTGCCAGAGGCAGGTGGCGGGCGGGGTGTGTGTGTGTGTAATGGGTTAAGGGGGTCAAAGGGTACAAACTTCCAGTTATAAGGTAAATACGCCCTTAGGATTTAATTTACAGCATGGTGACTATAGTTAATAATGCTGTATGGTATACTTGAAGGATGCTAAGAGAGTAGATCTTAAAAGTTCTCAACGAGGAAAAAAATTTGTAACTCTGTGGTGATGGATGTCAACTAAACTTATTGTGGTGACCAGTTAACCATATTTATGTATATCATTATGTTGTATACTTAAAACTAATAAACAATGTTATAGGTCAATTATATCTCAAGTAAAAAATAAAGAAAAAAGAAGGAAAAACTACCTTCCATAGCAGTAGTTGTCAAAGTGTGGTCTCAATCAATTACATGGGAGAATCTCAGGCACCCCCCAAACCTACTGAATCAGAATTGTCCACCCCACCCCCCAGGCCCTCCAGGGGATTTCCATGCAGCTAAAGTTGAAAAAGCATTGCTGATGGCATTCTCAAGGTATCCCTGAATATGGTCCTCTCTTCTCTATAGTTAATGTAATTCATAGTTAGATCTAAAGGTTTGATCGGAGTTAGGGCTGATTTTGGGGGGAAGGGAGGAAGAATACTTCATAAATAGAGTTAACTCTCTGCTTTGCATCACATTTGTATTCATATCTTACTCCTCAATGCTTTGAAAATAGATCAGTCAATATTTGCAGATCACAGAGCAGATTTCTTGCCTAACATCATTCTAACCATTTTTAGTACAATTTCTACGTACTTCCTTAATTGTTCCACTTTGAAATTAAATTTTCATCTGAAGCAAACGTGAGTCAATGACTTGGGAAACTAGAATATTATTGTCCATTAACTTTTTACCACCCTTTGAACGGGTTCACATCCACTTGCTCGGGCCATAGAGATGGGAGCATTGGTTACTTTCATGGGGTAATTTATGATGAACTTGGAAAGGACCTCTACCTAAAAGCCCTATGGCCCACGATACTGCTGGACACTCCACCAGCTGAGATTCATTCCTTTGAGTTTAAAGTCATCTGCTGTCCAGTTAAATTAAATTTAAAATGTAAATACTCCTGGGGTAATAGATTTACCCATTTTCAGTCACTAGCATCCCACTGGCTGTATTAGTTTCCTAGGGCAGTCATAAAAATGTACCACCAACCTCATGGCTTAGAACAACAGGAATTTATTTTCTTTAGTTCTGGAGGTTAGAAGTCTGAAATCAAGGTGGCAGCAGGACCGTGCTCCCTCTGAAGGTTCTAGGAAAGAATCCTCCCTTGCCTCTTCTAGCTCTGATAGTCCCAGGCATTCCTTGGCTGTGGGAGCATCACTCCAATCTCTGCCTACCTCCATCTTCACATGGCCTTCTTCTTTGTGTCTGTCTGTGTATCCTCTCCTCTTCTAAAAAGGGTACCAGTCATAGCATTTAGGACCCACCCTAAATTCAGGAAGATTTTATCTTAAGGTCCTTAGCTAATTACATCTATAAAGAACCCATTTCCAAATTAGGTCACATTCTGAGTTTCTGGGTGAGCGTGAATTTTGAGGGAAGGGCATGCTTTAACCCACTACACTGGCAATATATCTTTTGGCCAGGTTGCTGAGGAATGGGGTGAGGGAGGTTGAGGGGGAATCTGGGGCACAGTTAACTGTCCAACTGAAGCCCCACGTAGGAAGCTTGCTTAACACGAGGGCTCCAGTGGGCTGGAGGGATGGGGTAACATCAAGTGAGAGGGACCCACAAAGAAAGGGACCCCCCCAGAAGACCCTGAGGTGACTCGCACTGACGGCCACCTGGTCTGATGCCCATAACAAGGTATATCTTCTTTCCCACCTCACTAATCCTAAGTCAGGACACGAGTTTCCACAAACTCCATCTCGCCTGTTACCATGTTTGGATGCTTTCTGTCCAGCTAATACTCGACTCATTGCCCGATGAGTCCTTGAAACTTGTTCTTAATTTAAGAGTAGCCATCTTAAGAGATTTTAAGAGTACCATCTTAAAATCATGTCCACCAAAACGTTCCCCTTTTATTTTCTTTTTTTCTCTACTTCCTTCATAATCAACACTGGGGGATCATAGCCAAAATGCCTATTGTTTGAGAATGCACAGTTCTTTGTTCTCTTCAGTCTGAGCAGCTGTAGCTTCATAATTACCCAGAAGCTAACTTCCTAGATTGGTCAATAATTTCAAATATTGATGACTTCAGCCTCAGCCTCTACGGCCTTAGTTTTCTTTCTTCTAATACTTTCCTTAACTTATTCCATTTGTCACATAAGTTGAGCACCTATTGTATGCAGGTTGCCATGGAGACACAGAGACGAGCATAGCAAGTTCTGGTCTACAAGGGTCTCACAGCCCAGAGAGTTGAACCAGGGACATAGTTGTATATCTATAACTCCAGATATGCACGTAAGAGAGGAGGATAATAACTAAGACTTGGAAAGAAACCTTCCCGACCCCCTCTTCCCTGATGTATCTGGACTATAACATCCCTCTCTGATCCCCAGGTCCCTCCACTCTGGAGGCAGAGGTGAAGTAGAGGGGGCAAGGATCCTTTTGCACCTCCTTATCTCCCTGAGAGAAGGATCTGAACATTGATAATAGCTAACATTTAGTAAATGCTTACTACACACGAGGTTCTGTTCTAAGCACATTATGTGCATGACTCATGTAACCCTTATCCCGTCTCCATTTTCCAGGCGACGAAACTGAGGCACAAGTGGTAAGTGACTTGGCCAAGGGCCAAGGTCACACAGCTAGAAAGTGAACCCAGACACCATTTTCTTGTGGAAATCAGTGCTCTGGCTGTCTGCTGTTGTGCCAGCTCGTTCTGCTCAGCCCCCTAAAAGCCCTCGAGAGAGAGAGAGCTGAACTCATTTATGAGAGAGTTCTCATAAATGAAAGCAAGCTCGACCAAGGTCCAGAGTGAGTCCTCCCAAAACAGAAGAGGACGCTCTGAAGGCCTCCGCTCAGGCCTCTTAGAGACAGCGCCCAGGAGCTGAGTTTGGGCCACATGTAGACAAGTAGGCGATTCCCATTCCCCCAGCTTAATGGTTCTCATTATCACGTACCAATGGGGTGATCGAGGCCGGTTCGATCCCCGTTTAGGGAACTAAGATCCCTCAAGCATTTCAGTGCAGCCAAAAAAAAGAAAAAAAAAAAAAAGAGAGTGAGAGAAGAGGGTTGAGGACAAGGCCTGGGGTCCATCCGCATTTGGAGGGGGCATGGAGATGACAGTGCAGGAGAGGAAGAAAGATGGGAGAACGGCAGTGCCCCATCCTGGAGGCCCAGGGAGGGGAGGGATTCAGGAAGGAGGGTGGGATCAAAGGTCCCAGAGAGGCAAAGAGGGCCAGGAAGACAAGACTGAGAAATGTGCCCCGGTTCTGGGTGTTAGGGCACTTGGTACCTTCCAGAAGGCTGACTGATTAAAGCATCGTGGGTGAGTCTGACCATGGTGGGGGGAGAGTGGCAGGTGGTGAGTGGTGACAGAGGAAGTCCTAAGGATTAGCTGCTTCTTTTGGAAGACAGAATAAATGAGGAAGAGGGAGAGCTTGGGAGCCTGGTGGAACGGCTAGGCAGCGTCAGGCAGGGTCTGTTTTGTGTGGGCACATCATGGGGCTAAACGGTGGAGCACAGGCCTGGAGGCGACAGGGAATGGGAAATGTCTGGGATACCCAACACCAGGGCCATAGGGCAGGGCACATCCATATGGTGGTACATTTTGCAGCTGTGAAAAATCACATTTTTGAAAGATATTTAACAACATAAAAACTATTTAACAACATGGAAAATTTCCCCCTAAAATAATAAAGGGAAAGAAGGATCAAAAATAATGTTACACTTGTGAGCATTCTAATATAGAAATATATTCATATTCCAATTTAAAAAAAACTGTGTTATGATTCCAATTTCCTTGAAAACATGTGCATATTTGCACTGGCAGGAAACACACCAGGATAGATGTGGCTTTTAAAAATTCTTTTCTGTATGTTCCAAATTTTCTAAAACAAACATGTGTTACTTTTACAATGATTAAAAGGAGTACAGATGGCTGGTAGCCTTGGCTATATTATTGGTATTATCATGCCTTTTATTCTGTTGTCCTTCTCTCTGGGAACTGGGAGGAAATTCTTTCCTCTGAGGTGAGGTGCATGGAGCAATGATGTGTTGAGCGCCTAATGCGCTTCCTCCTCTGGGTGAGGTGATGGGTTGTGGGGAGACAGGCAGTGTGCAAAGGGTTTTAGGGTTGGCTGAGAAATAGCTAATAAAAAAAACAGAGCCTCAGCCATGAGAAAGAAGGAAATCCTGCCCTTTATGATAACATGGCTGGACCTCGAAAACATTATGCTAAATGAGATAAATTAGAGAGAGAAAGACAAGGACTGTAGGGTCTCACTTATCTGTGTAATCGAAAAAACTGAACTGATAAAAACAGAGAGTAGACTGGTGGTTACCAGGGGCTTGAGGGAGGGGGAATAGATGCTGTTTAAGGTACAAACTTGCAACTAATAGACAAGTCCTGGAGATCTCATGCCCAGTCTAGTGACTATAAATACAATAAATACAAAGTGAATACAATATTGTATTTTAGTCATCAAACTTGCTAAGAGACTACATCTTTATTATTTCCACCAGAACAAAGAAATAATTATGTGAGGTGACAGAGGTGTTATCACTAAACTAGCAATCATATTACAATACATAAATGTAGCATATCAACATGTACACTTTAAAGTTACACAATGTTATATGTCAAATATATTTCAAGGACAAACGAACAAACAAACCCCCCAGAGCTATGGTGGTGTGGCATTCACCCTTTCAGAGAAGGGATCCATCTGCGGGGGCTGGAGTCAGTGGAGAAGTGGGACTTGATCTAGACCTTGGAGAGTGGAAAGATTGCCATGAAAAGTCGATCACTTTGATCTGGAGCCACTGATATGGGCTTGAACAGGGGAGCTGGGGTGTGCTGGACTGGAGAGGGGAAAGAGGACTCCATTCAGCTGGAAGTGGCGGAGCTCCTGGGGTCACGGTGACTGCTGGAGCTGTCACTAGAAAATCTCCGGGCTTGGTGGTTCACAAGGGGCAATGCCCTGCTAGGTATGGGAAGCAAGGGGCTTGGAAGGGTGGACCACCCCACTGGCTTCGGTCCCTCCCTCCACCCTGCTCTCTACTAACTGAAGAAAGGACAGTGCCTGAGAGAGAGAGATGACGAGAAAGATGACGTGAGGAGAAAGGGAACAGAGCTCAGATGGCGTTAAAGCTGGGAGAAGGGAAGGGAGGGAAAGGAAGGGGGAAGGGGAGGGAAAGGAGGGAGGGGAGGCGATGGGTATTTGCCATCAGACATCCTTCAGCTCTATCTGGTGGGAAGGGGGGTAAGAGGTGTCACGAGCCCTTTGTAGGCATGTGAACTGGGCAGGGGACTTGGGGTCTACAGCCATCTCCTTCGGTCCCTGACTTATGTGTTTCTTGCCACAGAAACTACTTTTCTTCCTTGTCCTTCTCTCCACGCCCTCCTTGTCTCTGCCCAGCATGGAATTGGGGATGTTTTCCCAACTTCCTACCATTCTGCGCTGCTGTGTTTGGGGGGCGCGCTGGAAGAACAGCCGTGCCCTGGACTCTATCAGGATGTCTGCTAACAGTTAATAGAGGATGCATGTCTCTGGGTCCTGTCCTTTGGATCAAAGAGGCAATGATGTCGCTCCATCTGGCATCCACTGAGTGCCTGTTCTGAGCTGGGCACTGCTCTTTGCGCTAGAAATAAAGCAGAGAGCACAGGGACAAAACTGCCTGCCTTGGTGGAGCTTATATTTGAGCAGGCAGAGAGATGATAAGCAAATAAATAATCATAATGTGCAATGCGTCAGATATTGCTAAGTGTTTGGGAGAACATTGAAGCACGGAAGGGGGCCAGGGTTTGTGTGTGGGGGACGTAGGCGCTTGGACTTTCCTCACTGGCAGCCCCAACATCTTCAGACAGATGCTTCTAGAATGAAACAGCCAGGTGCCCAGAGACGCCATGATCAGCAGCTGCTTACTTGCCTCAGCCATTTAGAGACTACTCCCAAAATAACCCAGGTCTTGAGCAGTGGAGGGGCAGTGCTCGCGCAATGTGGGGCTGCCCTCTGAGACGTGCAGGGCTTTGGTGATGACCCTCTTGATGTGAGAAAAGCAGATGCCAACACTCACGAGTAAGTGGAATCCCTTGGACCAGGGCCATCTCCCCCCATCTGCCCTCAGGAAGTTGGCGCCATGGTTTTATCCTCTCTCGCCATCTGGCTTTGCTCTGACGGAGCAGCTGTGAGTGAGGTCATGGGACAAGTTCTTTTGTCTCTGTCTTCTTCACTTCTCTAAATTCATCCCCATGACTCATCTACAGAGTCCTAAGAAACCAGTGCAACTTGAAAGGCTGGGCAAGCATCCCAACTAACAAGAAGGGCCTCTGATGCGGTCAGGGTCAAGGCAGAAGCCACTCTAGATCCCACACAGGGCATCAGTGACACACGAGATGCTAAGTAAGCCAAGCAGAGATGAGGAGACGGCCCAGAGGTTGGTAAGAGCAGGAAGCCATTACCACCAAGGGCCACGGGGGCAATGGAGGAAGACTTGTCACCAGAAGCCAGGCCATCTGGTGGGAGCTAGAACCATTGTCTGGGGCTACTTAGAGGGACCTGGGTCCAACATGGAAAGGCTGCCCTCTGAGCCCACCGTCGCTGCTGGAGTTGCTGCTGAGACAGAGCAAGACGGGGAGATGGGGAGGCATGCCCTGGCTTCTCCCCTCCTCTACCTCCCAACACTGGCTGTGCCTCTGTGATGGTTAATTTTAGGTCACATTGGCTAGGCTAGAGCAGGGGTCCCCAACCCCCCAGGCCATGGACCGGTACCGACCTGTGGCCTGTTAGGAACCAGGCCGCACAGCAGGAGGTGGGCGGTGGGCGAGTGTGCGAAGCTTCATCTGTATTTACAGCCACTCCCTGTCACTCACATCACAGCCTGAGGCACTCGATTCTCATAGGAGTGGGGACACTACTGTGCACTGCACACGCGAGGGATCTAGGTTGCGCGCTCCTTATGAGAATCCAATGCTGATGATCTGAGGTGTCACTGTCTCCCATCACCCCCAGATGGGACCATCTAGTTGCAGGAAAACAAGCTCGGGGCTCGCACTTATTCTGCATTATGGTGAGTCGTACAATTATTTCACTATGTATCACAAGGTAACAATAATAGAAGTAAAGTGCTCAGTAAAGGAAATGCACTTGAGTCATCTCGGAACCATCCGCCCCTCCCCCCACCATCCCCGGTCCGTGGAAAAATTGTCTTCCATGAAACCGGTCCCTGGTGGCAAAAATGTTGGGGACTGCTGGGCTAGAGTACTCAGGTATTTAATCAAACACTAATCTAGGTGTTGCTATGGTAATATTTTGTAGACATGGCTAGCATCTAGTAACGGTGGCTAACAGTCAGTTGACTTTCAGTAAAGGAGATTATCTTTCACAAATTGGGTGGGTCTGATCCAATCAGTTGAAGGCCTTTAAGCAAAACCTGAGACTTCTAGGAGAAGAAATTCTGCCTTAAGACTGCAGCATCAACTCCAGTCTGAGTTGCCAGCCTTGCCAGCCCGCTTTACAAGTTTTAGACCCTCCAGCCCCGCCCCACAATTGCATGAACTAGCTCCTTGAGATAAATCTATCAATCATCTATCTATCTATCTATCTATCTATCTACTATATATCTACCTCCTACTGGTTCTGTCTTTCTAGAGATTCTGACTGAAAGCATTGGCCCAAACTACACAGAAGCCAGCTGGGTTGAGAAATGTAGCTCCCCGTGATTCCATGCAAAGCAGGGAAATGTGATTAGCACAGTCTCTTACCTGGAGTGACATTCTGAATTCTTCTGCTTGGTACTTGCCTGGAATGCTCCTTTCTTCTGCAGTTCCCAGGTGTTTGCACAGCAACAGAAGCTAGCATTTCCTGAGCACTTGATATGCACCAAGCCCTGTGCTAAGTACTTTACATGTGTTATGTCATCTAATCCCCTTGACTATCCAGTGAGGCAGATGCTGTAATTATCTCTATAGTGCAGATGAAGAAACTAAGCATTGAAGTAACATGCTCAGTGTTACACAGCCAGTTAGTGGTAGAGCTGGGACAGTATCCCAGCCTCCTAGCCCCTCCCTTTCAGACAGAGGAGTGTAGTTAAATGATCATCCATCAGGGAAGCCCATAGTCCTGGGTTTGAATCCAGGGTCTACTATTTTCTATCTTTGTAATGTTGAGCAAATCTCTGGACCTTGCTTGGATTTCATTTGCTCATCTATAAAATGGGACTATCAGACAGCATTGAGAGGATTGGATGAGTTCATGTCTGTCCAAGTGCTCTACCCCCAGAGGGTACCACAAGCCTAAGCATCCTCATTCACATTTCCATCCTTTTCTCTCCTACTCAAAGGAGTTACTGTACACCTTTCTCTTTTCACTTTACTACACACTGCTCTGATTTTCATTTTCTTTCACCCAATTATACCAACTGATTTTGCCCAGCTTGACACCCAAAGAAGGTAGTGAGTAGTGTCTTGGACATGTCACCATCAGCCAGTCTAAGGGTTGGAAGAAAACAATGTATGATTTGCTGTGTTTAGTGCCCCGGAAGTTAAAAAAAAAAAAAAAAAAAAAAAGGCATGCTGGGAGCTTCCCAAAGCAGAACTATGGCTTTTTCCAGAAGCAGTGAATTTACTTCCAGCAGGCTCTCACTGGCTCCTTTCATTGAAAAAAGGATTTGTCTCTACCTCCTCCCAGCCCTCGAAGCCTGTGTTCACAGTTAGCTGCTTTCTTGCACGCCGTGCATGGATCGTGCAATAAACCATGGCCTTTTGGTTTCTTTTCTCCAAATATTGATCACTGTTCTGAATTTTCCATTCCAGCTTTGTCCTTCTATGATTTATTTGTAAAACAGGAGGGAGGTCATTCCTTCTCAAGCTTCCCTTCCTTTCTTTTGTTATTTTTCATTTTTACCTACCTACTAAGAAGAGAAAAATAGTCATTGAATCTCAGAGAAATAATCCAGGCCCGTATTTCTCAAACTGGATGATATGTATCTCTGGGGGATATGTGGCCATGTATCAGGGAGTAGTTCTTAAAATACAAATTAAACATGGAATAGCTTTCTGGAGCATTATTTCACCCAAAGATTCAGCAGAGAATATTTTTTTTGTTTTGTTTTGTTTGTTTGTTTGTTTTTGCGGTACGTGGGCCTCTCACTGTCGTGACCTCTCCCATTGCGGGGCACAGGCTCCGGACGCGCAGGCTCAGTGGCCACGGCTCACGGGCCCAGCCGCTCCACGGCACGTGGGATCTTCCCGGACCGGGGCACGAACCTGTGTCCCCTGCATCAGCAGTCAGACTCTCAACCACTGCGCCACCAGGGAAGCCCGAGAATATTTTTATATTAAAACAAATATTATTATTTTTTACTAAAACAAACCAAGATTTATTACAGAGTAGATTCATCCACATGAATTTTTAGGTTAAAAACTGAAGTCTGAACTCAAGGACTTTAGGTAGAGGGAGAACAGGGTGAGGCACGCCAAGCATTGACACCTCCAGCCCCCAGGATGTTGAGAACTGGCTTATCATTCCAGGGTGGAGATTGAGGGCTTCTTCTATGGAGAAACTGAAAGGCCCAGAGAAAAGACCATCTTTAATAACATTTGGGGAGCTACCCCCAAATAAAAAGGCAAGGTTCCCACATAATCTGTTATTTCTGCCACACTTTCAAAGATCACCGGAGTCTTGGATGTGATGGGTCAGCACTCAGCCCCATCTCTGCCTCGTGTTGTCTGGAACCCAGCAAGTCAAAACCTGTATTTCCCAGACTCCCTTGTAGCTAGGGTATGAGAAGAGATTTGGTCCCACCAATAAGAAGCACTTGGACAATTTGGGAAGATGGAAGGTGGGTAGAGGTCATCTTCCTGATACTTTGGGATGTTTTCCTGCTGGCGAGCAGGTTATGGAAGTTTCTAACAGCAGCCCTCTCCCAGGGCATGTCTCCAGCTTTGTGGGAAGTGAGTGAGTGTTGGAAGTGAGTGTCAGAATGGCTATCATCAAAAACTGGTGAGAAGGGACTTCCCTGGTGGCGCAGTGGTTGAGAGTCCGCCTGCCGATGCAGGGGACACAGGTTCATGTCCCGCTCCGGGAAGATCCCACATGCCGCGGAGCGGCTGCGCCCGTGAGCCATGGCCGCTGAGCCTGCACGTCCGGAGCCTGTGCTCCGCGACGGAGGGGCCACAGCAGTGAGACGCCCGCGTACCGCAAAAAAAAAAAAAAAAAAAAAAAAAAAAACTGGTGAGAATGCAGAGAAAAGGGAACCCTCATACACTATTGGTGGGAATGTAAATTTGTGCAGCCACTGTGGAAAACGGTATGGAGTTTTCTCAAAACACTAAAAATAGAGTTAACATTTAAAAATAAGACATGCATACACTTTAAAGTGTGCTAAAAAACTTGTATCAAAAAACAGCAGGCCCCTGACCCTGATCCTTCTTATCCTCAAGTCCTGCTCCCTGGGCAGCCATTTTTTTAAAAGTCTTTTAGCTGTTTTCAGTTATTTACCTTCAAATAAAATGTTTATATACACTTCTTGATTTGACTGATTTTTATATTGTCTGTTGATTTTTATTTTGGGATAAGACAATTTAGCTCTCATTTGCTTCCCCTTTCCCCTCTTCCATCCTCCCAATATAGTTACATCACAACTTTTGATTAAGTCAACATTCAAAGTGTACATTGTTATGATTACTGCCAAGCCAAGTCGTGTGCTATAACTGTATTTCCTTTTTGGGTGTATTTTGGAGTCAATAGTTTTCTTCTTTCTTTGTTTTTTTCTTTAATTTTTTGAACTGAAATATAGTTGACATACAATATTATGTTAGTTTCAGGTACTACATAATTTTACGCTTGTATACATTATGAAATAATCACATTGATAAGTTTAATAGCCATCTGTCCTCATGCAAAATTATTGCACTGTTATTGACCCTATTCCTTATGTTGTATATTACATCCCCATGACTTATTTATTATATAGCTGGAGGTTTGTACCTCTTAATCTCCCTCACTTATTTCACCTACCTCCTATCCCCTCACTTCTGGCAACCTCCCATTTGTTCTCTGTATCTATGAGTCTCTTTTCATTTTGTTTCGTTTGTTTGTTTGTTTGATTTCATATAACTGAAATCATGTGGTATTTATCTCTCTGTTTCTCACTTATTTCACTTATCATAATATCTTCTAGATCTATCCATATCATCACATATGGCAAGTTTTCTTTTTTATGGTTGAGTAATATTCCATTGTATATATATACCACATGTTTATCTATTCATCTACTGATGGACACTTAGCTAACTTCCATATTTTGGCTATTGTAAACAGTGCCTCAGTAAACATTGGAGTGCATATATGTTTTCAAATTAGTGTTTTTGTTTTTTGAGGAGAGTAAAATTGCTTGATCATATGGCAATTCTATTTTTAATTTTTTGAGGAAGCTCTATACTGTTTTCCATGGTGGCTGCACCAATTTACAATCCCACCAACAGTGCACAAGGTTTCCCTTTTCCTCACCAACACTTGTTACTTGTATTTTTGATGATAGCCATTCTGACAGGTGTGAGGCGACATCTCACTGTGGTTTTGATTTGTATTTCCCTGATAATTAGTGATGTTGAGCATCTTTTCATGGGCCTCTTGGCCATCTGCCTTTCCTCTTTAGAAAAATGTCTATTCAGTTTTATGCCCATTTTGTAATCAGGTTGTTTATTTTTTGATGTTGAGTTCTAAGAACTGTTTATATATCCGTTTCTATATGTTGGATATTAATCCCTTATCAGTCATATCTTTTCTCCCATAGGTTGTCTTTTCATTTTGTTGATGGTGTCCTTTGCTGTGCAAAAGCTTTTAAATTTAATTAGGTCCCATTTGTTTATTTTTTCTTTTATTTCCTTTACTTTAAGAGACACATCCACAAAAATATTGCTGCAATTTATGTCAAAGAGTGTTCTGCCTATGTTTTCCTCTAGGAGTTTTATAGTATCTGGTCTTAACAATTAGGTCTTTAAGTCATTTTGAGTTTACTTTGTTTATGGTGTTAGATTTTTTTTTAACCACTAATTTGAAAAGATATGTGCATCCCAATTTTCATAGCAGCATCATTTACAATTGCCAAGATATGGAAGCAACCTAAGTGTCCATCAACAGATGAATGGATAAAGAAGATGTGGCATACACACACACACACACACACGTGCACACACACATACACACATACACACGATGGAATACGACTCAATCATAAAAAGAGTGAAATGTTGCCATTTGCAACAACAGGGATGGACTTGGAAGGCATTATGCTAAGTGAAATAGGTCAGACAGAGAAAGACAAATGCTGTATGATATTACTTGATGTGGAGTCTAAAAAATACAACAAACTAGTGAATATAACAGAAAAGAAGCAGACTCATAGATATAGAGAACAAACTAGTGGTTGCCAGTGGTGGAGGAGGGGCAATATAAGGGAGATACAAACTGTTGGGTGTAAAATAAGCTACAAGGATCTATATTCAACATGAGGAATACAGCCAATATTTACTAATAACTGTAAATAGAGTGTAACCTTTAAAATTGTATAAAAATAAAATTTTTTTTAAATAATAAATTTAAAAAATAAAATATTCCATTTCCTTTTTCCTAACCCAACGAGGAGGGAGAGAATAATTATTTGTGCCTCACTTACCACTTTTAGACCCTTGACAACCTGATAGCCTTCTCTTTAGTTAACTGCTTTAGCCCTTTCTCTCGTATCTCAGGTATCTCCCCAACCATTTAGTTCTTTCAGCCATTTTTTTCTGCACTCACTCCAAAGAAATGGGGCTGGAAATCACATGAGATCTGCTCTGTGGGGCACTGAAGGTTTGTTTCCTGGCTGGACAGCATTCACCTTATACCATTGGTTGAAGCCCTATGGCTTCTCCTGCCATCTGGGGGGTCTGTTGAAAACTACATTTAGGTCCCATTTAGCTCTAGCCTGGCCTACAATCTTGACAAAGACCAATCGTGTTCAGTTTCATTCCCGAATTTTGTCTCATGGGCCCCCATTGCAGTAGGCTGTTTTCTGTGCCTGCTTCAACTTTTCAACTTAGACTAATTTGTTATGACCCATGGATAGTTTGCATTATTAAAATTCTGTCATCTCGCCTACAGGCAAAGGTGGGTAATCTGAAGATCATCTAATCCATTCTGGAACTAACTCTCTCTCTATCTCTCTCAATTCTGAAAACAATGGCAACCATTGGCAGCAGGAAAGATCCTGCTTTCTACTCTGCACACACCCAATGTCAATATGGTATAAATATAAAAATGGGTTCTGGTATTTTGAATGGATGGAGGAGCAATTAGCTGAGTATTTTCTGCTTGTCTCTTTGCCATGGAGGAGGTGGACTGCGGTTAGGCTCCCTGGTGCCAGTCTCCTAAGGTCGTAGCTCACGTGCCTAAGAATCCATTCATTCATTTATTCAACAAACATTTATTAAATGCCAGAGTATGCAGACCCAGGAGGCACAAAACAAATGCTCGTCAAATAAAATTGTGTGACAACGAACCTCAACCACTCAGGCAACGGAGCGAAGAGCAGGCGAGCCTGGCAGGAGCTGGCTCTCCCACCGTCGTGTGTGAGAGCTCTGGGGTTCTTGACCCCTGGCCTGAACCATAGCAAGAGGGCTTGTCACTGAGCCTGTCACGTGGGGCAGAAGCAAATGCCTTGCTGAGGTCTCAGGTCGATTACATCTATTGCTTCCACCTTATCTACATGGCCTGTCACTCTATCATAGAAGGAAATTAAATTGGTCCGACTTGATTTACTCTTCACACGGCTGTGTCCATAAGCTCCCCAGGCCTTGCCCCCTTCTGGCTGACTGCACATTGATTGCTTGATGATTTGTTCTAGCATCTTCCCTGGAAACCAGGTTAAGCTTATCAGGCTGTAAGGAATGTGGTCATCTTTTTCTGCTTCCTAAATGATGGGCATCGTGTGTGTTCTTTGTGAAGCTCCCAAGGTAACGCCCCTTCCCTGGGAAGCACTCAGAGTAATTGCTGGCCCCTCCCCAATGGTCCCTGCCAATTCCCCATATCCATTCAATTGAGTGTTGCGAGTCTCTGTGGTTTTAGTTTCAGATAGCTTTTTGCAAAGGATGCTCCACTCTATTTCAGGTACACTGGCCCCAGCCATGTCACGTAGGGTGGGACTCCATGCCTGGAAAACAAACCCAGGGTTAAAGAAGGAAGACTCAAAGAAGAAACCTACTGTACTCAGCAGCCACGGTGGGGCTGACAGGAGATCAGAAATCTTGAGAATTGTTGGGAACAGGTTCCACACGAGACAAAATGTCTGGTGGTTGTTGCTTTCTGAGTGTAACCCGCAGACCTTACATCAAAATGTAGCATCTTTTGGTACAGACAGAAGTAAATATACACATGAAAACCTCTGCTATTTTGAGTCCTCCGGTTACCTGCTTGCCCTCTTTGCCCATCAGGAATGGTATTTTCCTGGGTTTTTCTTCTGTGCAAAGTAAATGAAGAATACTTCTGGTAAAATTTCATGAAAGCCTGTCTAACCTTTCTGCTTCTGTGCCTTGGTGCTTAGGCCACTTCTTTGTTCCTCAGTGCTTTGCTCTTTTCCTCCTCTCCTCACTCCATCGGCTCCCACCTGCCCCCTTGTTAGGTCCCAGAACACAGCACCATTTTGCTCCGCTTCCTGTCCTTTCTGCGTTCCAGTGTTTTTCCTGAGTCCCCTGAGCTGATTATTTAAAGGGCACTTGTTTTCCCCCATAGTTCTTTATCTCCTTGAGCCTTTTCCTCCATGACTTAGTAAGAAACTTCTTATAAATTCCTTCAGGTGTAGAAATCTGCTTTTCAAAGCCTCTCTCTTCTTCATTAACAACGCCTACGAAGGATCATAGACTTTTGCACTCAACCCCAAATCTAAATTTTCTTCCTCCAAAGAAATGAATCAAGATAAAGTAAATTGCTCCTAATGTACCATTAGAATTTGGCAATTCTTGTCCTGATTTATTCTGCAGATATTTTAGTGTAGAAGAGATTTTCTGCTTCATCATACACATTTACACCCATCACCCAAGATGCCAACCTGGCATTTCTTTGCAGATCTCGTTTCCTACAGCAGCCCTTAGATTTGTAGATTAATTGGATAATTCTCACTCATTAGAGGAAATAGTTTCACTCTCTTTCCATGAAGAAACCAAGAAACTCCAACCACTGCCTAAAATGGCCTTCCAGTTTTCTTTCTTTCCCATATTCTCCCTTACCCACCCCCTCCCCATGCATACAACTTTTCCCCATTTCTCCTTCTTTAGTTTCTTCCTGCAGCTCGTGGGCAGGTTAAACCACTTGTGACATCTGAGGCATGTTAAAAAGTCTTGTTTGTCCCCCATCACTCCCTACCCTGTCCCATCCCACTGCCTGGTCTCTCTCAATTAGTACCAACCTCTTGGGAAACACCTGGTCCAGAAGGTTCTGTGCCATATCTTACTCAGTAAGCTACTATCACGTCCCAGCCCATCAACTTGAAATCATTTATCAGGACTCTGAAGAAATGGGAAATGGGACAAGTAAACTTTGATGACTCAAGAAGGAAACTGCCATCTGCTATGTCACCTGGGAAGATGAGGTCAGGATGGGGAGAGGCATCAGAGGGGGCCAGTTAGTGGTCTTTGAAGCTCTGAGAAGGAGACAGAAGGGTGAGAAATTAAGAGGGTATGGGCATGGACATGCTCCATTGGTACCATTTGGCTGGAGGATAATGCTGAGTTTCTCCATAAAAAATATAAAAGTGAGATGGGGAAGACCCATTTGGTGACTTGAGCCAAGCCCCACCAACATAGGGCAAATGGTACACGTCTTCCTGGGACGGCTTTAAGTTTAAATTATGAAGTGATGGGATGCCTGCTCCCTAACTGGGCAGATAGAAGGCCTTTCCTGGAGGTACCAGCATGGGAAAATCAGTTCTTCCACTTAGCTGAAATCCTCCTATGCACTTCCCAGAGCAGTGGGGTTTTCAGCGATGCTGCTCAGTTTTAGTAGTTTGCAAAGGGAAATTAAGGTAAAACTGATTGCTGTTCCCCTTCCTTCCTCCCACCCCTGATTAAGTCAGTGCTGTGCAGCTGGCTCATTGGCTTTCAACTTGGGCTGTGCATTGTAATCAGCCGGGGAGCTTTGAAAACTCCCACCCAGACCAATTGAATTCAGAGCCTCTGAGGGCGGGACCCACGCAGCAGAAGTTATAAGACTGCTCAGGTCATTCCAGTGCGCAGCCAAGTTGAGAACTGCTGCGTTTGCTGATCTGTGTTTTCCAGCAACCCAACTTGGTGGGGTCAAGACCCCTGTTGGGTCTTTTTCTTTCCCTCACTGGCTCTGTCACTTCATTTCAGTGGTTGTCAAGCTTTCTGTGTTCGTGTCACACTCAGCTCTGAGATTTTTGGCAGCCCACCTGTGGTGATTCAAAGACTTGAAGTTACACCGCCCAGCTGGCACTTAGCACAGGACAGATTGTTTCGGTGTCTCTATAAATGGCTGTATATGCTATTGCGTGAGTCGCCATTTTCCACTGGGTCAGAAAACCTGGGCCTGGTCTGAACCCTCTTAGATACTCTCAAGGCCAAGTTCTTACTTGCTCCAGTGAACACACCTTCTTCCTCCGGCATCAACCTGGCATTAGGCTATGCCAATAACCCATTTCTCTCAACGAGTTCTACCCAGTTGTACCCCATAGTGTTAGAGCCACTCAGCTTCCATCTGAAAGACACCCAGGAAGCATTAGTTAGTGGCACAAAAATTAGGTCATACACGCTGATTGAAACTGAGCGTGCTCCTGTGAAGAGGTTTGAAAAAGGAGCGGCAGCAGGGCAGTTGCGATCACCACCCCTAATCACTGCAGTCAGAATCTCCCCCATCCCCAGCCTGGCTCCCCCACTTAGGCAAGGCAGGCACTCACCTGCCCAGCCCCTGCCTACCGCCTGCTCAGGGCTCCCTCTACCAGGAGCTGCCCCATCCCAGGAGGAAGCATGTAGTAAGTTTTCTGTGTGAGTGGGAAACTGCCCCTCTGTGGAGCCGCTGTCCTCGTCACTGAGGTCTCCTCCCTGCTCTCCCGCCCTTGGGCCTGGTTTCTGACTTCCTGGCTTCACATCCCCCCACCTTCCTGCCTGGTTTCTCTCCCTGTTCACCACTCCCGCCCTGTCCACGAGCGCTCAGATCCCAGCCCCTCCTCTCCCTGGGCCTGGGGCCTGCCTGCCTCTCTTGGCTCCACCTTGAGTCTCCCAACCTGGCTGTCTGGTCAGCTTCCTGAGTGCCTGCCACCACCTTCAGGTGCCTGGCGTGGAAGAGCTCTCTTCAGCCCATGGTCAACCTCAGAACTTTGCTTTTCTCTACCATCCGTCCAGCGAGGTAGTCATGTTTGTCCTTCTGACCTAGATCCAAACCCAAGTTCTACCTTCAAAGGGGTCCCATTTTGGAGACCCCAAGACTGAAGAGATTCAGCCATTCCCCCTGAGACCAGCACCTGGTCATGGGTCCACGTGGCTGACCAAGAGGCAATCATTTATTCCTCTTGATGGCTCCTTCAGACCCCAAAAAGCAAAGAGAACACAAACATGTTCCCCTGGGATGTGACAGGAACCCATGAAGGAAGTTAACCCCCTGAAAGGACTCTTGGTTCCTTTTTCACAGGTCTGTTTGGTGCCTTGTCAGAGTATTTTGGCCAAAACAGCTTGGCTTTTGAGGAGGGAAGGAGAACAGATACTCTGTGTCCTATGTAAGAGCCCTCTCCACTCTTAGCCTCCGCTACCTCCCCTGCAGATGAAATCATCCCAGCTTCTTGTGGAGAAGGTGAATGAGGTGAAGCCCCGATCATGGAGTATTGGCACTGGATCATTTTGTTCCAAGATGGCATTCTGGAGGGCCAACTCTAGCCACTGGTAGTGTCTGCCTGGAGAGCTGGGTTAAGGTTCATAAGGCTGCTGTGTAGACTGGTCATCAAGAATGCAACAATTAATTACCAGTGTCTGCTGTAGATGCAAGGATGGAATTATGGGCTGTATATTTACTCACTCTGATCTGGTTCCACAATTGCCTCTCCAGAGAGATGAGGTGACTTGCCTGAAGTCACAAGACTAGTTAACAGAACCAGGAATTGAACTGAAATTGCTGACTTTGGTCTATTGCCTGTAGGTGGCACTTCCCAGGGTGTGCCATGAAGTTAAATGTGCGTATTTGCAATAGATACTTCTCATGTGAACTGGGAATTCCTACAAAGCCCCAAATGGGGACAATCTCCGCAAAACCAGCCATCTCATTGTCTGTCTCTCCTTCTTCCTATTTTTCTACCATTCAACTGATGGTTTTATTTTTATTTTATTTTTTGGTGAGAACATTTAAGTTTTACTCTCTTAATTATACAATACAGTGTTATCAACTATAGTCACCATGTTAGACATTAGATCCTTATTCTTATAAATGGAAATTTGTACCCTTTTACCAACCTCTCCCTATTTCCCCCAACCCCCAGACCCTGGTGACCACTTTCCTCTCTGTTTCTATAAGTTTGACTTTTTTTAGATGCTGCGTATAAGTGTTACCATGAAGTATTTGTCTTTCTCTGTTTGGCTTATTTCACTTGCCCTCAAAGTCTATCCATGTGGTTGCAGATGGTAGGATTTCCTTATTTCTATAGCCGAATAATATTTCATTGTATATATATATTACAATTTCTTTGTCCATTTGTCCACTGATTGACACTTAAGTTGTTTCCATGTCTTGGCTATTGTAAACAATACTTCAATGAACATGGGGGTGTAGATATGTCTTTGATTTAGTTTTGATACTGATGTCTTTGATACTGATTTAGTTTCCTTAGGATATATACTCAGAAGTGGAATTGCCGGACCATATGGTAGTTCTATTTTTAATTTCTTGAGGAACCTCTAAACTGCTTTCCATAGTGGCTGCATGAATTTACATTCCCACCAACAGGGCACAAAGGTTCCCTTTTCTCCACATCCTCACCAACCCTTCTTATCTCTTGAGTTTTTGATGATAGCCATTCTAACAATGAGAGGTGGTATCTCACTGAGGTTTTGATTCGCATTCCCTGATGATCAGTGATGTTGAGCACTTTTTCATGTACCTGTCTGCCATTTGTATGTCTTCTTTGAAAAAATGTCTACTCAGTTCTTCTGTCCATTTTAAAATCAGATTGTTTTGGTTTTTTTCTGTTGAATTGTGTGAGTTCTTTATATATGTAGTCAACATTTCATATCTGCGTTACATCAGGTTTACATGATGTAAACATTGTGTACTGTGTTTACAATCTGTGGTTGGTTGACTCCACAGATGCAGAACCCACAGATACGGAGAGCTAACCATGGGACTTGAATAACTGTGGATTTTCATATCTGCTGTGGGTCCTGGAACCAACCCCCTGGAGATACTGAGAATCGACTATTTTTTAAAAAATTAACCCCTTATCAGATTTGCAAATATTTTCTCCCATTCCGTAGGTTGCCTTTCCAATTTGTTCATGGTTTCCTTCTTCCGTTGCCAAGACTGATGTCAGAGAGCTTATCCCCTGTGCTTTCTTCTAGGAGTTTTATGGTTTCAGGTCTTATGTTTAACGTTTTACTCCACTTTGAGTTGATTTTTGTGTATGGTATAAGCCTCCAGTTTCATTCTCTTGCATGTCACTGTCCAGTTTTCCCAATATAATTTATTAAAGAGACTATCATTTCCCCACTGCATATTCTAAGCTCTTTTTGTCATAAATTAATTGACCATAAATGCAAGGTTTCTTTCCGGGCTCTCTATTCTGTTCCAATTATCCGCGTGTCTGTGTATCTAATCTTTGGGTATGGTTTATGTCAATATTATACTATTTTGATTACTATAACTTTATAATATAATTTGAAAGCAGGAAGTGTGATATCTCCAGCTTTGTTCTTCTTTCTCAAGATTGCTTTGGCTATTTAGGGTCTTCTGTGGTTCTATACAAATTTTAGAATTGTTTTTCAAGATTTATTATAAGGAATTGGCCCAGATAATTACAGAGGCTGAGATGTCCCATGATCAACTGTCTGCAATTCCAAAGACCTGAGAACCAGGAGGGCCAATAGTGTAAATTCCAGTCCAAGTCCATGTGTTGGAGAAGACTGGTCCCCAGCTCAAAAATAGGCAGAGAGAGGGCGTTCTCTGTTACCCTGCCATTTGTTCTATTCAGGCCTCCAAAGGATTGGATGAGGACCACCCACACCAAGGAAGGCAATCTGCTTTATTCAGTCTGTGAATTCAAATGTTAACCTCATCCAGAGATGCCAGCACAGACACATGCAGAAGAATGCTTCACCAAATATCTGCACACTCCATGGGGCAGTCAGGCTGACACAGAAAATTAACCATCACAGCTCATGTGATGGAGTATATGATGAAAGAAGTTCAACCATTGAAAATGATGTAGGACAATATTTATTGACACAGATTTAATGATATATTCCTGAGTTAACAGAATATGTTCCCAAAGAGTCTATATTGTTTGATACATGTTTTAAACTGCATATGTGTGTAGATAAAACATCATGAAAGAATATGTAAGTAGTTAAAATCTTCATGATAAAATTACCTATGAAGTATAGCATGTCTACATTTTCTGGTTTTCTACCAAAAACAGAAGTTACTGGCAGGTAGTCTCCAAGATGGCCCCCAATGATCCCCATCTCCTGTTATTCATGTCCTTGAACCATTGCTTCCTTTTTGCATGTGGGCTGGATTTAGTGACTTGCTTCTAGACAATAGGATGCAATAGAGTTGATGGGATGTGATTTCCAAAATAGGGTATAAGAAGACAGGCATCTGTCTTGAGCACTCTCCCATGCTCTCTTGTTTCCTCACTTGCTTCAATGGAAGCCAGCTGCCATGTTATGAGTTGCCCTATGAAGAGGTCCCCGCGGCAAGGACCTGTGGGGGGCCTCTGACCAACAGTCAGCAAGGAACTAAGGCCCTCAGTCCAATAATCCACAAGGAACTGAGTCTCGCCAGGAACATGCCAGTGGGTCCTCCCCTAGGTGGACTTGCAGATGAGACCATGGCCCCAGCTGAAGTCCTGACTGCAGTCTTCTGAGATACCTTAAGCCTGAGGCATCCAGCTCAGCTGTGCCAGGATTCCTGACTCACAAAAACTGGGAGACAATAACTGTGTGTTATTTTTAGCTGTTTAGCTTTGTGTTAATTTGTTACACAGCAATAGAAAGTGAGACACTGATGTAATGATATTTTAGAAATTGCTTTTGAAAAAAGTCCTAGGGACAGGTTTGCCAACAAATTTATCTCTAACTAACTCCTCAGCTTCGGTTCCCCTTTCCCCAGCCCAGGGCTTTCTTCCTAACTTTGCCAAACTAGTCAGTCTCAAACATCTGGGTCCTGGTCCCCGCTTGGCCACAGGATCCCCTACCCCTCTAGGCATCTGTTGCCTCCCCTTTGTGAAGACGGGGTGGGGTACAATTGCCAGGGACTTGCTCCCAGGGACCTCTTCTCTGTGCCTCTCAGGGGTGAGCTCTTCACCTCGTCTCCTTGCATTTAGTCTTCATTTTTCTCTCTCCCCTCACTTCAGATATAAAGGCTCCAATATTTATGAAGTGCAGATTCTGGAGAAAAGAAATGAAGTGAAAATACAGGAGCCCCGAGGAGGACCCTGACAGGGCATCCTGCTGCACCAGTTACACTCGGAGCCAGATTCAGGGAGCCCCTCAGCCATTTCTCCATCCTCTTCAGTACCTAAAAAAATAGGAATAAGTTAAAAAAACCCAACTGCAACCAAACTACCACACTTCACATAAAGTCTCTCCTGAAAGTTCCAAATCGGAAGAAATATTTGCTTGGAGCCTGGCCTCTGGGTAAAATTTAGTTCTGCCTGAGAAAGAGGGGTCAAGATGAGCTTCTCAAAGCCCTACACTGCCAAGTTCCCTGCACGTCGGGGCCTCTGCCAGCCAGGCGTGATGCGAAATTGAAGTGACTCTGAGCCCAAACCCATTAAACACTCCGGGAAGGTGCTTCTGCGCTCATTAATGGAATTAGGTGCTCGGAGAGAAAGAGATCAGATGAATCCCTCAGGCTTCCGTTCTGTAATCCTAGGAAAGTGATCTGATCAGGAGCCCAGTTAAATACAACAAAAAGTGCAGAGCGCTCTGAGTACTCTGGAGATCCAGAACCCGTCTGTTTTTCCCTCTAGTGTGGCTCACTGCATAAGCCCAAGGCAATCCCACTACCAGCATAGAATGGTATATTTTGAGAGTGATCAAGCACTAAATGTTCGCCAGGATGGAGTTGTGAATGGCTCAGGCAGTCATGGGATTATGAGCCTCACAGAAAACTGATGTCATGTCGGGCCCACTTTTCACTCTGCTTCCTCTGATGGTTTGATGCTGGGCTTCAATGACGCTGCGGAAGTTGGTTGGTCCATTTCTGACTCTTCCTGTGATGACAGTCCTTTGTCTTTCGGCGAGGTCATTATCTTCCTGTGAGGTTGCAACAGCAGTAATAGAACAGCAATAGTAATAACAAGTGGGTGATATACATGTATATTTATATACAATCCTATTTAAATTTTAAGCCTATGGGCTAAGTATTATTAAATCCATGTAGAGAAGAAGAGATTGAAGCATAACAATATTAAGTCATCTCCAAGGACATAGCTATCAAGTGGCAAGCCTGGGATTCCCACATAGCCTGTGTGACCATGAACCTGTGTTCTTTGCAATAGATGATGAACTACACTGCTTGTGGGTACTAACCTGAAGCCTCCTGACTGATCTGTGGTCACTACACCAGCATTATCTTGCTTGGAGATCCCCTTGAGCTATGAGAGAGGTGGATGGTCAAAGTCAGTGGTTCCCAACCTGGCTGAACTTACAATCTGCAGGAATGCCAAGGCCCAGCTCCCACTCGCAACTAAAACTTTTAGGCTCAGGGGTCTGTGATGGGGCCACCTGTCTGAATTTTGTTAACAAGGGCTTTGGTTGGTTCTGACACAGTCAAATAGCAGACTGACATTTTGGAACCACCAGACTGAGTGATCTGAAAATTCCCTTCCAGAATTAAATCTCCAGGGCAGGAGGGCATTTGGAGAGCTGCCTCGTCACCTGGCCCTCTCCTTACTCCTTACTGTCAGGTGTCCCTTTCCTGGGCTGAGCTCCCTCACCCTCGCCCTCTCTGGCTCCCTCTGACCCTGGCTAGGGACACACCACAGCAAACACACTGGCCCTGCCTCTGCCTGAGCTCCCATCTTTGCTAACTCTTTTCTCTGGCTCTGATATTCTACTCCCTGTCATCGAATCCTTCCAAGCCTGTATTTTCTTAATAGGTAAAACATACACACAGTACAAATCCCCTGATTTACAAAAGGACGTATTGATAAATATCTCCTTCCTACCCTATAACCCAGGCATCCAGGTCTCGCGCCCAGAGGGTCCCCCAGTCATGCTTTACAAAAAAGAAATACAGGGCTGTGTGCCTGCTGTACATAGTGGTTTGCTCTGCTTATTCTGAGGAAACTGTGCCTTGAAGATTATTCCAGATCCATGCACAGAAGTTCTGCAGCTTAATTCCTTCACAAGAGTAGGCCATAGTTTGTTCTAGCCATCCTCTATGGATGGCATAGACAATGTTTAGGTTGTTTCCAACCTCTGGCTATTACTAACAATGCCACAGTGAATATTTTTGTATGTATGCCATTTCCCACATGTATGAGAATATCTGTAGAGTAAAATTCATGGGAGTGGAATTGTAAGTCAGAGAGTATATTGTTCATCTTAACTCCAGTTTCCCATCCACTTTGAGTCAGGCTTCTAATCCCTGGCACTCTGGGTAACAGAGCCCAGGCCTCTGCTCATTTACGTCCCAAGTCTCTACCCCGGGGCCCTGATTTCCAGGGGCATTTCAATGGGTCTGGGCTGCCCACTCACCCTCACCTGCCCAATGTGCTCCCTGCTAGGCACCCAGCTGAGCCTCTGAGACTCAGGCTTCCACATTACAGAAGGTTGCAGACATCTTCCTCTCTGCCTGGGCTTGTTCCTCAGACGCTGGGATTATGGCCTCTGTCTAGATTTAAAGTTCCCGAGAGCTCTTTCCAGTGCTAACTGACCTCTTCCGTAGTCGTCTCTGTGCATCCAGGTTCCCTTTTGTCTGCTTCAATCAAACCCAACTCTTCATTTCTTCTAGCTGGCCGGCCGTGTCGAAACTGAAGACCTACCACAAGTCACGGAATCTGGACCATCTCCAGATATAACCTCAGCGTAGGTGACACTTGTCTTGGGACCTTTCTGTCCATTTTCTCTGGGTCCCTCCATGCCTTCAAAATGCTCTCCAGCTGCCCAGAGTTTCCTCTGGGTTTCTTGCCTGTATTCGCTGACTGTATTTAACAGCGCTGTGTGCTCCAGATTTCTTCTACTCTCTCCAGCCTTATTTCAGAACGTGTCTGTCTTGTCTTTCATCTCCTAAGGGTCCTATTGGATAAACTCATCCTCATTGGCAGATAATGTCATCCATGTGATAATCCTCCTAGAGGTATTTTCATCTTGGGATGGGGCTTCCCGAGATCCCTTTGCTGAATGAATGGCACTACAGGGACGGGAGTAGGTCAAGGAGGATTTGAGGAATGGAGGGGTGGCTGGTAGAGGTAGCATGGTCCATGGTGTGGTCCATTTCTAACTGTGTGATGTACGTCACTTTGCAGAGCCCAAGTTTCCTCATATTACATTTCTCTTAGTGGTGTTGAGGTCAACTAACATAACTGATGTGGAAGTACTTTGTAAGGTACAAGGTACTGTTACTCTTTCACCAGCATCCCCCAAAGTCCAGAGTGCCGAGCCGCCAGGAATGCCAGCCCTGTGCGAGGCAGCCACTTGGCAAGAAAGGAGGACCAAATTGCTCTATATTGTTTCCACCTCATTCTCTAGAAAGTACAGACAGCAACAGATTAAACAATGAAACCCTTGTGAAAATCTTTCCATCATCAGGGTCAACTCTAATTTTTTCATCTTGCCTCAGACATTGACTTCAATTTCTTAGATTTGCAGAGTAACAGATTCTTCCTGGTTATAGGGAGATGGTCTCCTTGAGTTTGTTCTTGTGAATGCTAGACATTTAAGTGTCCTTTTTTGCATGGGCTCAGTTCTCTCTCATTCTTGGAAGACGTTTCCTGGGTCTGGTCTTCACACTGTGTCTTTCTGTTCATTCAATTTGTGGTGGCATCCTGACTGTCACAGGAGGTCTTGGAACAAGCCTAGATGAGAGCTGACAGCTTCCCTGCTCGACGCTGCCTTGGGATTCCCAGAGTGCTATTATCACAGCTTCTGACCTGAACTGTACCAAGCCAGGTGACTTGGATGCTTTCTTTGTTTCTCTGTACCGTCCTCCTGCCTTTGTTCTGATTTTTACGTGTCCATTACTACTGGCCCAGGTCACTGTATCCCTGACGACCTCCTCAGGGGAAGCAAGGATTCCAGGAACAAACATTTTGTCCCTTGGCTAGAGTAACAGTAAATGAAAAGAGGAATAAATGCTCCTTTCCACAAAAGATTTAGGGGCAGCTTTGGTTTCTCTATTCCCCAGGTCAACTCAAAAAAAAAAAAAAAAAAACATCAAATTCTCAATCCCAAAAGCTCATTCTTATTCCCAATGTTCTCCACAGTAAGCCTATGACAAAGGTATTTTGGGGAAACTAGAATCCTGAGAAGTTAAAGGATTTTTTTCAAGGCCACATGCTTAGTAAGTAGTCTGACCAGGATCCAGGAGCAATGAAAGGAAGGGAAGGATCCCTTCAGGACTGAAACCAAGTAAAACACGGGGCCAGCGTTCATGGCAGGGGAGATTCTGCTTGTTTAGAGCAAACTGTATCTTGAAGATTATTCTCCATCAATACCTAGAGACTTCCCCAGCTTCATATTCTATTTATGGGTGTGTCATAATTTATTTTCACCAATCAGGTGAAAACTGGTATTAAAATCAAAACCACCATAGTGTCATACCCAGCTATAATTTACCCTATGTGTATACACGTGAATGAATAGTTAACAGTTAACGATATCTATATGTATGTCTGTATGTTTGTTTGTGGGGATCTTTATTCATATACTATCTGCTCACATAAATACGAAATAATCTTTTATTTGTTCATCCATGGTGGTGTTTTAGTTTTTTTAAATGAATTCCCGTGTTCTTTTATGGTCTCAGGTTAGGAATTTGTCCAAGTTCTGTATATTCTTTCAACTAATTGCTTCAATGTCAAAATGTGGTGCTTCTTTAAAATTATACATATATATATATATATATATATATATATATATGACATTTTGGTATTTGGTTTTTGGCCTTCCATATTTATTCAGTTCGCCTTCCTCAACACCTCTTTAGAACAAGAGTATCACCACTTTTTTTAGTGGGAAGTAAGGGTCATATTGTATTTTCTGTATTTGTGCACAGTTATTTCAAACGTGGTGTTCTAGTTTTTTGAGAGACAGGGGAGGAATTGAATTCCCACGTAGACACGTGGAGTTGGACATGTCTGTTTGACAGCCAACAGGAGCTGTCAAGCATATATCCTCCACCCCCAAGTCCAAACTGGGACTCCATAGTTCCATCTTCAGATGTCATGGTCCTCAAACCCCTTATTGTCTTGGGACCCTACTCTGAGAAATACTCCATTTTTCAAGATTCCTCTTTAATGCGGCACCAGAATTCAATACAGTGTTCCAGATAATGGTTGACCAACAAGAAAGACACTTGTTTGTTGTATGAGACTTAGAGACTGTAGCGGATATTCCCGGTGCACAGCTCGCATCCCCTTGAGCCTTACCATGTTGGTACATGCCCGCCTGACTTCTCACTGCCAGCACCTGTATGTCTTCACCTGAGGGCTTTCTCTGGCTACCAGAGTCCACTTGGATTGTGCCCAGTTGGAAGTGCCAAGGAATGAGCACTCCCCACAGGGGCCTTCCATCAACGACCGATGGGAGTTGGAGTATAAATGCCACAGCTCTCTCACCTCTCAGCCGGGGTGACCCTGAGATGCACATTCCCCATGCTTCACCGAGTGTCCCAGCAGCGTCAAGCTCCTGTCACCTGCATAGCTACTGGCTTGATACTCGCTCTTCATTGGCTCCTTCCCTGTCCACCCCCTACAGGACAAGGTGTCATGGGGTCACCTCCCCAGTTAATTACTTGTACTGGAATCCTTCTCTTGGGCTCTGCTTCTGGGGGTCCCCAGACTAAGGCAGCGCCTAAAACTGCATCGGCTTTCTTAGCAGCCACATCGCGCTGCCGCTTTGTCCTGATTTTACGGTCAGATAAATCTCCGACCTTGTATTCACGTCAACTGCGGCCAAGTCATACTTACCTAATGCTGTGCCTTTTTTCCTATTGATTTTTGTAACCTAAACTCAGACTTTGTGTTCAGTCCTGTTATACTCTTGGTTTATTTCCATATTCCAACCTCACAGAATAACTCTGAATATTGATTTGTTCTTTGGCTGTGTTAACTATCCCTCCCAGACATGAGTCATATTTGTAAATCTGACAAGCACGTCTTTTGTGCCTTCATTGACTTCTTTTAGAAAAATGTTGAACAAGGTAGGGTTAGGAACAGAATTCTAAACTAAATTCCTCCTTGGGTTGAATAGTCAAGATCTTTTTCCTAAGAATCCCCGCTGATAGTGATTCAAACTAACTGCCCGAGTTGAACCCAGAATTTACAGATTTGCCCATAAGAATGTGGAGCATGAACGGCTTGGTTGTTTTGCTAGAATCAAGGTGATCCACAGTTATGCTGTACTTGTGATACACAAGTCTAGAACCCCATCAAAAAGGAAATGCGGTTAGTTTGACTTGTTATTCACAAATTCATGTTAACTACTGAGAACCCCTGGTTTTATTTCTAAAAGCCCCCAATCTTCCTTTTAATAATCTGTTCTGGAATGTTACCAGGGTTCAAGTTTAAGGTTTCTAGAATCTATCCTTTCTTTTTTATTTGAAAATGAGGACTTTTACCAATACCTATTTTCCTATCCTCCTTCCTTAATTTCTCAGCAACAGAAAGTAGTACTAAGGTCACATTCGTACTACTTTTTGGAGCCTGGCATGCGATTTATCTGGCGACATCAGTCCATTTCAAATGGTCACACACTCCCTACATCCTTCACTGTCTCCCTACTGCTGAGCTTCCCATCACTAAGGAGGCTGGTTCTTGCCTGAGAACACAGATGGGGCCCAGAGCCCCATAATCCCCCATCACCCTTCTCAAACCTGGATCCCTCCCTTCCCCATTTTTCTTCTTATACCAGACACATGGTTTAGAGCTTTTGAGATTCTCTTTAGCCCTGTGGGAACCCAGGCTCCTTCTGCCTCAGTCCCCACCCCACCCCATCCCATGGTGGATCAACCTACTCTCACCAGATCTCCCTAACCTCACATTCCACTTTGAGGTCCCTGACCAGCACCCGGGGTTTTGCTTTTTGTTTTATTTTATTGTGCCTCTCACTCTCTTTTCATTTTCGCTGGGATCATTCACATTCAATAATCCGATTCATTTTTACCCTTTCCTATTCCCCATGAGAAATACCCCCTTTTATAATCTTTTACCTTGGGATCAAACCCATTTTCCCTCTGAAGTATTTGAGGTGAGGTGGGCATCTCTTCCTGTCTTTGATCTTGCCCACCAACCACCAGCTGTCTTCTTCAGGGTCCTTCATTTATTTTTTAAAAATTTTTATTGAAATATAGTTGATTTACAATGTTGTGTTGATTTCAGGTGTACAGCAAAGTGATTCAGCTATACATATATATTCATATATATATAAATTTTTTTAGGTTGGCCAAAGTTTGTTTGGGTTTTTTGGTAACCTTGGATGGAAAACACGAACGCACTTTTTGGCCAACCCAATACATACATATATTCTTCGAGGGTTCTTCAATTGTGCTAGAACTGTGAGAAGGTTTCAGTCTCCTTCTGTAGACTGCAGTCACCCTGAGGGCAGGGGTGGACCCGTATTCATGTTTGTGCCACCACAACGCTTGGTTCATCCAGCCTGATGTACGCAGGATCTCTGTGGAATGAAACTGGATAACTGGATGCCTTCCTTCCTGCATGCAGGATGAGGGTTACTTACATGAACCTTGTCCACCACTGGTGTGTTGAGGGAAAGGGCTGGGGATGCTACTGGCTGCTGGAGAGCAAGAATTTTATTTCCAGGTACAAATTCCCTCACTTCCTAGCAGCCCAGCCGGCCCCCTCAGGAAGCCTGGGGAATCAAGCTGGCAAGGTTGCCCACCATCAGAGGCTTTCAGCTGAACAACTCAGGGGGAGGAAGCCAGCTTGCAGACTTCAGAGTATCCACAGCCCAGGGAGCCACTGCACTGCACTGCGGAATGGGGCTGTAACAGACACCTGCCTCAGGCGGGTCGGCAGGGCACGGGGCCTGGAGGAAGAAGGGGGAGGGAAGGGGGGAGGAGGAAGAGGGGAAAGGAAGGGAAGCGGCAGGGAGGGAAGGAGGGGCCAGTCAAGACTCCTGACTCTGCCCCCGAATCCCTCTGCAAAGCCATTATCAAAATTGATTCTACTAAATGAAAGATTTACCTGGTTGAACGGTGCTTTTAACTGGCGGCAGTTAATTAATTAGCCATCACTAGCCTGGACATCATAATGGGATGATATTTTGATGCTAACACATTATTGAAAAGGACAAGCCGTGTTTTTTTTTTTTTTCAAGGAATCAATTAATCAGCCCCAAATGAAGATTCAGACCACTGTGTACGCTCACAGGCACTTTAATGTCTTCCTTTGCCGGGACCCCCAAATACCTGCTTTAGGACTCTGTGCCCTGGTAAGCAGTTGGAGGCAAGTCAATGTTAACTCAGTATTAAAAAAAATCTTACAATAGTTAACTTTACAAAATCTCTGAGACATCTTCTTCATAATTAATAAATGAAAAATGTTCCTGCAGCTAATCAATGAAGTTGTTAGAGAGAATTGATTGGACGAGGAACTCTTTTTTATGGGTACAATTTTTCACCTATTCAGAACAAAAGACTCCCTAGAGCACCATCAACTTGATAGACACTTAAGAGTCTGACCCAAAAGGAAAAAAAAAAAACAGAAAGATGATTAATTAAGATCTCCAGCAGTGACATTTACTTCCATCCTGTGGGCGAGAACTGGGTCAGGTGTGCAGGTGGCTACTGTGAAGCTTCCGGAAGGTTAGGGAAACAGAGGTGCCCACGGACATCCCTCACCCTGAGGTTGCACCCTGGACATGCCGGAGGTCCAGCCTCTTTGGAGGATAGAAACAGGAGTGGTCCACAGAGGCCTGTGTCTTTCAGGTTGGTTAAGGAGCACAGTAGCCTCGTTCTCGCGGAGGGTGCATGAAATGCATGCAAATCTCCTGGAATGGAACATGCATATTATTTCAGTGTATAAGGTAGTCATCAAGTTCAAGAGCAATGGGCCCTGAGTGTTCCACTGGATCCCAAACCTGACAACACCCCAGAATTATTTGCACAGATTCTGAGGCCCGTGCATATCCACTGAATCAGAATCGGTGAGACTGGGGCCTGGGAATCTGTGTTTTTAAAGATGTGCCCAAGGGATTTGACCCTGGTTCACACCAGGCCGAGATTACCACTGGTTTTGTCCATTTCTCTGTCTTCAGGTACAAATTCGGGATGAGTGATATGTAGAGTGCCCCCTCTTCTTTATCTTTTGTTGGACCAGTCATAGGACAAATATGGATTGAGCCAGGCCTTGTGTTGAGCATCTAATGTGCATTAGTCTTTTACTCCTCACAGAGATCCTACGAGACGAGCAACATGGTTATGATCATCTTACAGATGAGTAATTGGAGATCTAAGAAGGGGAAGTCATTGGCTAAAGGTCACATGCCTAATAAGCCCCCCAGGCTTTGAAGCTGGATTTGTCTGATTTGAGGTCATGTGTTCTAACCACTAGAATACCCTGCCCCAAGTAAGTGATGGGCAGCTGGGAGGACACAGGGCAGAGCTGGGGGCTGGCAGCTCTGAACATACATGTTTGAATGAAAGAATTCAAATCCATGAAGCTTCACCAAGTGTGATTAGGTGGGTTAAAGTGATATCTTATCCCTCTTTCTAGAATGCCAACTACCAGTCTTCTTCAAGCTGAAAGATAATGAAGGCGGGAGAGAGGGTAGATCAGAAGGACAGCTGTAATTTTCCCAAAGCGTTTTTGTCCAGCCAGCTTGCTCTTTCGTTAGAGTAACTATAATCTAATTAACTGATGACTGTACGATTCTTGGCCAGCTGGGGTGTGTGTTCAAAATGCAGGTACTCGGACCCAAACCAGAGCTACTGAAATAGGCGATTTGCATTTTGAACAAGCTCCCCATGCCATTCTGCTCTCTGGTTAAGTGTGACAACCACCGATGTAGCACCTTCCCATTTGCCCCAGCTCCCACGCCCAAAAAGGTGCTGGTTGATGGGGTCAAAGGGACTCTATCAGGGAGTGTTCGTGTCATTTATTGCCGTATAACAAACCACCCAGAACATAGTGGCTTAAAACCATTAAATGCTAGGAACAAACCTTTATTTAACCCACCAATCTGCAGGGAAGGCCCATCCCTGCTCCATGTGGCACCAACTGGGGTGGGGGGCTGAAGAATCTACTTCCAGGATGATGTACTCACAAGGCTGGTAAATCAATATTTCTGTCGGCTGGGAGCTCAGCTGGGGCTAACAGCCAGGGACCTCATTCCTCTCCACATGGGCCTCTCTGCAGGCTGCTTGGGCTTCCTCACAACATGGTGGCTAGATTCCAAGAATGCAAGTTCCAAGAGACAGAAGGCAGATGCTGCCAGTTTCTTAAACTCCTGTGCTGGGAAACTACTACAGCATCACTTAATTCTGCCACTGTTCTATTAGTCAGTCACGGGGCCCAGGTTCAAGGAGAGGGGACATAGACACTCTCTCAATGGTAGGAATGTCAAAGAATTTGGGGACATGTTTTAAAACCATCACAATCAGGCTGCCTGGCATGAACCCGCCTTTGCAATTAGTTCTGTCATATCAGAGGATCATTTTACTTGTCCAGTCTTAAGCAAGATGAATAGGTTGGGTACTATTACTATCTAAGGACCTCTGATTCTATGTCTACACATCACCAGTAGGAGAGGTAGAGAATGTGTGTGCAGGGAAACTCCTCTGTAGGATTTGTTTTAGTTCTTCAATGGTTAATATTGTATTGAGATTCCTTCACACACACCTGAAATCCATGTCCTTGTGGGGCTTATTTAGCTTGGCTGCAGTTTTAGGTCAATTTCAGAAATCCCCCTGAGTTCCTAAGAAGGCTGTGGAGGTGAACTCAACTATTGGGATACAGGCCGAGTTATCCCGCCATTTCCTCCCTCAGACCTGCCCAGCATGAGGACACAATTGTACAGCAGCTTGCTCGGAATCTAAAGGTCATTCTTCAGAAGAAAGCAGAACAAAAGAACAGCTGCTTCAGTGTTACTTTAGTGTCAACTCTGAGATCTGCTCAAGAGAGCATCAAATATCCCCCAAGTTAGGGAAATGTCGGGGAGAAGGGATGGATGGGTTTAGCCAATACTATCTTATTTCCTCATTCCAGCAGAAGAGAAAGGTGCTGCTACTTCTGCCTCACAATGTTAAAGGGGTCAGGGGGATCAGTGAGGTCACGCCATCATGCCAATACCTGGAACACACGATGGGGACCCTTACCAAGACCTCATGTAGGTGTGCGAGTGAGGGGTGAAAATGCTGCACCTTTCAAGCCACCAAGAACAAGTGGCTCAACCTGGAGATGTGCTCCCCGAATCCACAAGACTGGTTCTATGCATAACTGTGGTAAAGACCAAAGCATCATCATTTTCATTTTTTCCAATGAATGTTTTCAGGGCACCCCTCCAGAGAGGGGTGCTCAGGGGAGAGAGGAAGGGCAAGCAATGGAGACATGTTGACCTTGTTTATTAAGGAACTTCTGAGCGCACTGGCGGAGTCACAAACTACAGGGAAGTCAGACAGACATCTCAGAAAGGGAACGTTGAGCAAGATAAGCGGGTGTTTAATATTTCTCTTCACTTCTCATTTGAATATATGATTGTGCCATTTACAAGCTCATCTTTCTTTACATAATAGATGCATTCCAAAGAAGTTCTAAGGAGAAATATCGTTCTAAATAAATTTTATTTTAGATGTGCAATGAAAATTGCTTATTTAAATGACCTTTGAGATAAATTATATTTCTAATGATCTGGAATGTTGGTGTATAATATCTTCTTCCTCCATGCTTTTATCTTTAGAAAAAATCAGGATATCTTTGATATCATTTTCAGTTCTAATATTCCATGATCCTAGGAACTTGTGAAAACTTTTTAGAATTCCAAATTCACTAAATCAAAGAGACCCTATTCCTGGGTTTGAGAGTGTCCAGTTAATATTATGGTCATACAGTGTCCTTTTAAGCACAGAATTACAAACTTTGCTAACAATAATAAAAAAAGGTTAGGGGTTCCTAAACATCTGAGGGGACTCTCTCTATGGCAATTTCAATGAAAGCTGGGGATTCTATTTGTCAGAACTCTTTTAGTTACTTTCAGTTGACCAATACCCAATTTTTCCTGGATTAAACCAAAAAAGTATGGGACTGAGGGTAGTTACAGGAAAGTTTAAGAGATGAAATCTTCAAGAACAGACTGACCCAGGGTCTCCAATGAAATCAATAGATACCGTCTCTCTCTGTTGGCTGTGTTGTCCTCTGTGTTGACTTTATTCTCGGCAGGCTTTCCCTACACGGTGGTAAGAGGGCCACCAACAAAGGCAGCCTTATGTAGCTGCGTGGCAGTTTGAGCTGAAAGGAGGAGCCCCACGTCTAATCCTGAAACATTACTGGGTCACGTGACCGGGGATGGGGTCAACCCCACCCCAAACCTCTCGGACGAAATGAGTAGGAGGAAAACTGGGATACTGTTACAGAAGAAAAGAAAAAGAATGTTGGGCAAGCAAAAAATAAACTCTTTGCCCAGTAAAAATGCACATACTTTGTATTCGTTTCCTAGCAGTGCTGCAACAAATTCCCACAAACTTCGTGGCTTAAAACAGGAGAAATTTTTTCTCTCAGAGTTCTGGCAGCCAGAAATGTGAACTCAAGGGGCCAGCAGGGTTACGCCCCCTCTGAAGGCTCTGGGGGAGAATCCTTTCTTGCCTCTTCCAGCCTCTGGCAGCTCCTGGCATTCCTTGACGGTGGCAGTGTAACTCCAGTCTCTGTCTGTCTCCATCTTCATGTGGCCTTCATACCTGTGTATCTCTGTGTGTCATCTCTCCTTCTTCTAAGGACACCAGTCATTGGATCCCACCCTAAATCCAGGAAGATTTTATCTCGAGATCCTTAACTAATTACATCTGCAAAGACCCTATTTCTGAATAAGATCACATTCTGAGGTTCTGTGTGGACATGAATTGAGGAGGTAGGGAAGGTACGATTGACACCACTCCATACCTCATAAACACACGTGCATAAAATTGGGCATGCATTTTCAGGAGGTTCACGGAATCACTCAAGTCTATCAATAGATCATCAGAAAGGAATATGGACCAAAGATTAAGATACCTTGACTAGGGTATCAACCTTAGCACATGGACGTTTTGGGCTGGATAATTCTCTGCTGTGAGGGCTGTCTTGTGCATTGTAAGATGTTTAGCGGCATCCTTGGCCTCTACTCATTAGAGGCCAGTAGCACCCCTCCCAGGCACGACAATCAGAATGTCTTCTGACATTGCCAAATGTTCCCTGGGGGGAAAAACTTGTTGAGAACCATTGTCCTATCTCATACATTTTGTGCTATCTGGGTGGGTAGTGCCATTCTAGTGATCTAGCAATCCTGGGTACATATGCCAGTGATGTCACATAGAGTAACAGGTGCAAGGATGCCTAGCACAGTGTTGCTTGTGGCAGCTGGTAATAAGGACACACTCCAGGTGCCTGAGGGGAAGTAATAAGGCAAGTGTGGTGTAAAGATGCCTTTTATCCCACATGCTCCTTTATCTTCAGACCCATCAGACCTCTCCACCATTAACCATGCCACTAGACCAAGACTTCAAAATGCCTCAAAGCTTCAGTTTGGTGTTTTGAAATATAAGTTCTGTGGCCAGCTTTGCTCAGCCTTTCCCTCAAGGCTCACACCCTTCTATGGTTCACAAGCTCCTTTTTAGGGAAGAGACCATTCAATCCATCTTTGTTTGCCTTCAAGAGCTTGCTCGATGCTTTGCACTCAAACACCATCCAGTACATGCTACATTTATTAAATGTGTAATACTATTACCTGGAATTTATTTGTTAACTCTACATAAGATGTATGGAGATTGCTTGAGATACAAATAAATGTTTGATTCTTAAGAAAATCATCTATTTTTAGAAAGTAAATATAATTTAACTCAGTTGTCCTGTATAAATAGGAAATCTGATTATTCTTTGATCTTACTTTTCCTTTTTAAAATTTAATTCACAGAGAGATGACTAATTATAGATGACCCCACAGCTTAATAACATATCTGTTAATGTCTGGTCGGGGGGGCGGGAAGCCAAGGAATTAAATTAGGTATTAATGGGGTTTGAATTGATTCGAGGAACTGAAACAAATAACTATCATACCCTGTTGTGATCTAGTTCTTTGTATTTTTACTGCTCAGACTGACTTCAAGCTTGGAAATAAAGAGGAACTCTGTCCTCGCACCTTCGGAATTCATTTCCCTTGGGTCATGTAATGGTACTAGACGCTTGGTTGTGAATTATAATAGACACAATAGCCAAAGTGGTAAGTAAAGTTGGACCATATATTTACTCATTTATTCATTGATTCATCTGTTCACCCATTCAATAAGCATCCACAGGGCACCTACTGTGTCAGACATTGCTCAGAGTCCTAGGGACTTAGAAACACACTAGAAACAGTCCCTGTCTCCAAGGAGCTGCTGGAAAGGTAAGGAGAGGCAAGCATGTAAGCAAATTGGGTAGCACCATATCACTGGGCTGGTGATAAGTTGTGTACAGAGAACAGTGGAGATACCAGGTGGGCAGATCTGTCCGGGAAAGGTCAGGAAAGTCCTCACAGAGAAGATGACCCTTACATTGGCACAGCAGGGCTTGACGAACATCAGGGGAAGATGCCCAGGGGGCAGGTGGACATTGATATTTGGAGAGTAGAAGAAAAGTCTGTTCTGGAGATACCAACCCGGGGGTCGTTAGCTTTTTATTTTTTTTAATTGAAGTATAGTTGATTAACAATGTTGTGCTAGTTTCTGTTGTACAGCAAGGTGATTCAGCTCTACGTACATATATAACAAATCAATACAAGCCACTGTGAATGTTATGTGTGTATATTATTTTTCATACTCTTTTCCGTTATAAGTTATTACAATATATTGACTATAGTTCCCTGTGCTTAGACAGTAGGACCTTGTTGTTTCTCCATTCTATATACTATAGCTTCCATCTGCTAACCCCTGCCTCCCACTCCATCCCTCCCCCAACCCCCTCCCCCTTGGCAGCCACAAGTCTGTTCTCTATGTCCGTGAGTTTGTTTCTGTTTTGTAGATAGGTGTCACATTTTAGATTTCACATGTAAGTGATAGCATATGGTGCGTCTTTCTCCTTCTGACTGACCTCACTTAGTCTGATCATCTCTAGTTGCATCATGTTGCTGCAGTTGGCATTTCTTTGTTCTTTTTTATGGCTAGGTAGTATTCCATTGAATATATATACCACATCTTCTTTATCCATTCATCTGTCAATGGACATTTAGGTTGTTTCCATGTCTTGGCTATTGTGAATAGTGCTGCTATGAACATAGGGACGTATGTATCTTTTTGAATTATAGTTTTGTCCGGATATATGGCCAGGAGTAGAATTGCTGGATCATATGGTAATTCTAGATTTAGTTTTCTGAGGAACCTCCATACTGTTTTCCACAGTGGCGGCACCAACTTTCATTCCCACCAACAGAATAGGAGGGCTCCCTTTTCTCCACACCCTCTCCAGCATTTGTTACTTGTAGACTTTTTAATGACAGCCATTCTGATGGTGGTCATTAGCTTTGAGGTGGTTGTGTGATGCTGGGGTGTGGCTGAGATCCTTCAGATGGCACCTCAGAAGATGAGGGCGAGAGAGAGCTGGTCTGAGCCTTAGCCGGAGGAGGAGACCAGGGCTGGACCTTTGGAACTGAAGGCCAGTTCCCAAGGCCGAGACATCTGAGGAAGCTTACCTTCAGAGTCTAAGAACACAGGCTCTGGACTCATGTGTGGCCTTGAACAGACTGCTTAAACTCTGTCTGGCTCAGTTTCCATAACCGCAGAAAGGGAGTATTAATAGTACCTTCCTCAGAGTTGTTGGAAGGAATAAATGACATAATATTTATAAAACAATGCCTGGCACGTAGCAAATGATCATTGAACACTACCTATTGCTTTCATTTTATTATTAAAATGGATGTGAAAGAGTAGGGAAAAACTTTAACCCTTTAACTATTAGATTGTAACATAAGCTTTTATTTATTCAAGAAATATTTACTGAGTGCCTGTGATATGCCAGGCATGGATTTGGGAAAAAAAATGTATCTTTATTTTCACTAAAATAACTAAACTTTAGCATTCCTTCAATTATGAATATAGGCCACAAACCACAATATTAGCAGTACCTGTGGTTTGTCACCAAAAGCAATAAATATTTTCATATATATCACACTACAGTTATTGCAGATCAACAAACCACGGTATTAGCAGTACCTGTGGCTTGTCACCAACAGCAATAAATATTTCCATATCACACTACAAGCTCTTGCAGATACCTGGGAATATTTATTAGAATTAGCATTACTTCAAAACTCGGGATTTGGCAACCACTTTAGATCATTAAAGTGCTATTTTATGTGTTATTAAAGAAGCACATATATCCCAGTGTAATAAATTTGTGGGTTCTTCTGTATTTCGATAACCATATTTCAATATGGTTGGTTTCCTTTGTAAAACTACGTACAGACAGCACTCAGTATCTGCGGGTTTTCACATCTGTGGATTCAATCAATCCAGCAGATACAGAGGGCCTGCTGTATTGGATCATATGCATTTATAACACTCTATTCTGAAATGGGATCTGTAGTCTTCACCAGATTGCTCATGGGGTCATGGGACACAAAGAAAAAGCTTAAGAACACCTGATATATATCCAAGTCCGGGAGAGACGGGCCCAAAACAAATCACATGAGTATGTAAGATAATGTCAGGTAGTAATAGGCTCATTGAAGACCAAAAGGCAGGGGAAAGGCATAGCGAGTGGTGGGTTGATTTAAACAGTGAAATCAGAGAAGGCTTCCCTGAGAAGGTGTCATTTGAGCACAGACCTGCAGGAAGCCAGGGAGAGTCATGTGTGTATATCATTCCCCAAGATATACACACAAGCTAAGGGGTCAGCAAGGTGAAGGGTCTGAGACAAGAGGGCACTGGGCGTGGACCTGGGGTGGAGCTTGTTCAGTGGGGGGTTGAGAAGGAGCCTTGAGTCTGAGAGAAGATTTGAGCCTCTGTCTTACACAGTCTGGGGTCCGCAGCACCTGGTCAAGTGGGAGCACATAGTAGGCACTCAAGAAATAAGGCGTCCAAGGGAACTAACTCACCTCCCAGGTGAAACAGGTTTGCCTCCCAGGTTACTCTCTAAGGGAAAGTCTGGTGGCTGCCGCTGGGTGTGGGACCTGAGGTCCAGGAAGAGCTGACCTTCCCGTCACTCAGCCCCAAGACTCCTGGCCCAGGAAAGCTGCAGGGTGAGCCCCACAGACATAAATAAGGTCTGAGCTGCTTCCCAGGGTACTGCATAGACCCCTACTTGTGAGATGATAAAATAACTGATACTCTCGTCTCTCCCCAGCTCCCACTACACAGTGACTCCACACCCACTCCCACCTGCCAGAGCTGGCTCTCCGGAAATCACGTGGTGACGGGCGGCAGCAAGTGGAATAATCATAACGTAACTGATGGTTATTGAGCCCTCTTTTGTGTCAGGTGCTTCTCTGAGAGCTTGACTCGTTTAACTCTCACCAAAAATCTTTTAAGGTAGGGAGTCTCATTATCCCCGCTTCACAAATGGGGAAACTAAAGCCCACTGAAGTTAAATAACCGGCCCTAGCACATAGAACTGGTCCGTGGCTGGGCTGGGAGTGGGCCTCGGGCATCTGACTCCGGAGGGTCCTTGATCCTTCCTCTTAACTGCCACGCTGAACTGGCTCTGGGTGCTGTATACCTGGGGGACACCACACCCAAGGTCAGAGGGACCTGGGGCAGAGTGCCAGCAGCTACTTAGGAAGGACTCCAACCAGACAACATTCGACGGCATTCTATCCCACCCGCTCCTCCAGATGGGGCTGGTGTGACCTGAGAGACCAGAATTATAGACAGCTGGGAAAAGCTGCCAAACGTCAAGAAATCTAGCTCGCTGATCAGAAAGCAACAGGCTTAACAGAACCTTGCTAATTGTTGTGCTGACATCCCCAGGATTGCTCAGAAGATTCTAGAATGCAGACCCAGGCAGATCTGACAAAACCATGTCCCCTCCCATCACAGGCACAAGGGATAGTTTTGACCTGGGTACCACTCAGCTCTCCTCCCGGAGGACTGCATGGTGAGCGCTCAGGGCAGCGGGGCAGGATCCTGTGTGAGTGCACAGTTGGCACCATCAGGAGGCACGGAGGCTGTTCCCACCATCACTGGGGCGCGGCACGGAGAGATAGGATCCATATGGGCTTGTGGGACTCTCCCTAAAATGGAAATGTGCCAGTTGTTCTTTTAAAAAAAAAAAGGAAATATTTGACTTTTGGAGCTAGACTCGCCTTTCAATCCAGTCCTCTAAAGGAGAACAGTTGGACTGAAAAAAGATAAAAGGCATTGTCCTCTATGACCCAGACAAGATAACAGAAGAGGGTAGCCCAGGGTTCCTGACCTCTAATCCGGGACCTTCCCCACAGGCCAATGGGGGCCGTGTTGCTTTTCCACGACGGTGAGCCGTCCCCTCGTCCCCCGGGCACACCCCACCCTCCCAAGCACCAAAATGGGGGTGCTGAGTGGACTCATCGAAGGAGGGAGAGAGAAGAAAAGGAACCTCTGGTGACTTTCCGGAAATGTTTTGGGAGAGTGATGGAGCATCTAGGACCTGCATGTAAACAGTTGGAAAGGGACAGAGATCTCGCAGACATTCAGGGATGGATCCTTCAAGCACTAGGCTCAGACATTGATGGGGCTGCAACCAGCCCGCTTTCTCCCACAAATAGGCTTTTCTGGAAGTGGCAGAGCACAGGAGCCCCGGGACACAGGGGCCTTTTAAGGCAGTAGAAATCTCTTCCTCTTGCATGCCTGAGGGTGGGCAAAGCAATTCATTGGCAGCCCTCGGATCGGAGCGGGGAGAGGGCAGGCTGCTCAGCAGGTGCACTGCAACCCAAGGAATGGACTCTCCTGGTTCACACGTTTTATCTGTAGGGCTCCTTCAAAAATATGAATTCTTGGTCCCTATAACCACTGGTTTCACTGTCGAAGTATGCTCACCCCACGGTAAGGACACAGGGGATGTGGTCAGACTGGGGCCACTGGGACAAGGAACAGGTGACCATGCCCATCTGTGAAGAGTAAGGTGGTGGGAGGTTTTGTCCCAGCCAAAGCAGCTGCCTCTCCATTGTGTGTGGTATTTTTCTTTTTTTTTTTTTTTGAGCAGTTTTAGATTTACAACAAAATTGAGAGGGAGGTAGAGATTTCCCATATACCCCCTGCCCCATCACACACACAGCCTCCCCCATTACCAACATCACCCACCAGATCGGTACAGTTGTTACCAAGGATGAGCCTACGTTGACACATCATAATAACCCAAATCTAGGGCTTCCCTGGTGGCGCAGTGGTTGGGAGTCTGCCTGCCGATGCAGGGGACACGGGTTCGTGCCCCGGTCCGGGAAGATCCCACATGCCGCGGAGCGGCTGGGCCCATGAGCCACGGCCGCTGAGCCTGCGCGTCCGGAGCCTGTGCTCCGCAACGGGAGAGGCCACAGCAGTGAGAGGCCCGCGTACCGCAAAAAAAAAAAAAAAAAAAAAAAAAAAAAAAATCCAAATCTATAGTTTACCTTAGGGTTCGCTCTTGGTGTTGTACATTCTATGGGTTTGGATAAGTATGTGATGGCACGTATCCATCGTTATGGTATTATATAGAGTATTTTCACTGCCCTAAAAATCCTCCATGCTCTGCCTATTCATCTCTCCATTTCTACTCACCCCTGACAGCCACCGATCTTTCTTACTGTCTTCATTGTTTTGCCCTTTTCAGAATGTCATATAGTTAGAATCATAAAGCATGCAGCCTTTTCAGATTGGCTTCTTTCGCTTAGTAATATGCATTTAAGTTTCCTCTGTGTTTTTTCAGGGCTTGATAGCTTGTTTCTTTTTAGTGCTGAATAACATTCCATTGTCTGTATGTACCACTGTTTATCCATTGACCTACTGAAGGACGTCTTGGTTGCTTCCACGTTTTGGCAGTTATAATTAAAGCTGCTCTAAACATATTTGTGGACATAAGTTTTCAACTCCTTTGGGCAAATACCAAGGGGAATGATTCCTGGATCACATGGTAAGAGTATGCTTAGTTTTATAACAAAGTGACAGTCTTCCAAAGTGGCTGTACCATGTTGCATTCCCGGCCAATAATGTATGAGAGTTCCTATTGCTCCACATTCTCACCAGCATTTGGTGTTATGAGTGTTCCGGATTTGGGCCATTCTAATAGGTGTGTAGTGGTATCTCGTTGTTGTTTTAATTTGCGTTTACCTGATGGCATAGGATGTGGAGCATCTTTTCATATGCTTATTTGTCATCTGTATATCTTCTTTGGCGAGGTGTCTGTGAAGGTCTTTGGCTCACTGTTAAAATCAGATTTTCTTGTAGAATTTTCAGAGTTCTTAGTATATTTTGGATAACCGTCCTTTATCAGGTATGTCTTTTGCAAATATTTTTTCCCAGTCTATGGCTTGTCTTCTAATTCTCTTGATATTGTCTTTCACAGTGCAGAAATTTTTAATTTTAATGAAGTCCAGCTTATCAATTATTTCTTTCATGGATCATGTCTTTGACGTTCTATCTAAAAAAGCATCGTCATACCCAAGGTCCTCTAGGTTTTCTCCTATATTATCTTCCAGGAGTTTTATACTTTTGCATTTTCCATTTAGGTCTCTGATCCATTTTGAGTTAATTTTTGTAGAGGGTATAAGGTCTGTGTCTAGATTAACTTTTTTTCATGTGGATACCCAGTTGATCCAGCACCATTTGTTGAAGACACAATCTTCATTTAATTGTATTGCCTTTGCTCCTTTGTCAAAGATCAGTTGACTATATTTCTGGGGTCCGCTGTGTTTTCATTTTAACATTTTATTACAGACACTCTCAAACATATGCAAAAATAGAGAGAATAGTGAAACAAGTTCCCCTGTAGCTGTCACCCAGCTTCAACAATTATCCCATTGGTCAGTCTTGTTTTATCTTCATTCTTTTCCCTGTCACCCCACACTGTACAGCAAATTCCTGATGAAACATCTACAACTCAATAGCAAAAAACCAAATAACCTGATTAAAATACGGGCAACGGACCTCAACAGGCATTTCTCCAAAGAGGACGTATAAATAGCCAACAGGTTACCGAAAAGGTGCTCATCACTAATCATCAAAGAAGTACAAATCAAAACCACAATGAGATATCACCTCACACCTGTTAGACTAGCTCTTATCAAAAAAAAACTGAGAGAACAAATACTGGAGAGGGTGTGGAGAAAAGGGAACCCTCGTGCACTGTTGGTGGGAATGTAAATTGGTGCACTCACTGTGAAAACAGTATAGAGGTTCTAAAAATTTTAAATAGAACTACCATATGATCCAACTATCCTACTTCTGGGTAAATATCCAGAGGAAATTAAATCAGTATCTTGAAGAGTTACCTACATTCCCATGTTCATTGCGGCATTATTCACAGTAGCCAAGATATGGAAACAACAAAAGTGTCTGTCAGTGGATGAATGGATAAAGAAAATGTGGTGTATATACACCCTGGAATATTATTTGAACCATAAAAAGATGGAAATTCTGCCATTTGTAGAATATAGATGAACCTGGAGGACATTATGCTAACTAAAACAAGCCGTCACAGAAAGACAAATATTGTATCATCTCACTTCTGTGTGGAAATCTGAAAAAGTCAAACTCATAGAAGCAGAGAGTAGAATGCTGGTTACCAGGGGCTGAGGGGAGATGGGGAAATGGGGAGGTGTTGGTCAAAGGGTCCAAACTTCCAGTTATAAGATGAATAAGTTCTGGGGATCTAACGTACAGAATGGTGACTACAGTTAATAATACTGTATTGTGAGTTGCTAAAGGGTAGCTATGATGTGTTCTCACCACACACACACACACACACACACACACACACGTACACAAAAGGTGAAGTAATTGATGTGTTAATTAATTTGACTATGGTAATCATTTCACAATGCATGCATATATTAAATCATCACATTGTACACCTTTAAGAAATCATGTTGTAAAACCTAAATATATGTAAATTTTATTTGTAAATTGTACCTCAATAAAGCTGGGAATAAAGCAAGTTCCAGACATTGTAACATTTCATCTATAAACACCTGTGTATATTTCTAATCAAGAAAGACTTTTTGAAACATAACCACAAACCACGATCACTCCTAACAACCAGTCCGTGATCAAATTTTCCCGATTGTCTCAAAAATGTGGTTTTACAGTCGGTTTTTCAAAGCAAGATCCAAACCAGGTCCACATATCAGTTTTAATTGATATGTCTATTAAGTCTCTTTCACTCTTTTAAAAATTAGCAACCAAATACCCACCTTTGTGGTCAGTAGGGCTTAGGTTCCAGCCCCCCCGGGCCGACTGGAGTGACTGAGCCCTTCACCACTCCTGCCCTGTGGCCCTTGGCACCATCTGCCAGCCACGGACCTTTCTACCCAGGTTTGCTGACATCCTAAGTGTGAAAAACTGCTTCCATTGGGGAGACGTAAATGACGGGCATCCGCCTGGCATCTGCCTCGTCCGTATTTGTCTGCATAGCACCTAACACTGTGGAGTAGAGCAGGTGATCAATTCCCGCTGGATGACGCTGTTCAGTCAGATCCTCTCCTAACAGTGGGTTTCAGGGAAAGGAGAGCCGGCCGCCCTTAATAACAGGAGTGCAAAGATTTCAAACAGCAAATGAACAAAGCGTGACACTAATAAACTCATATCAAATTACCACGTGCCAGGCAAGGTTCTGAGCACTTTACACATACTAACTCATTTAATCCACACGACAACCCCATGGATGTAGATACCATACTCTGTTTTGCAGGTGGGGAATTTGAGTGAAGTGAATTGCCCAAGGTCACACAGCTAGAAGGTGCAGAGAAAGGGAACCCAGGGAATCTGGCTTTTAACACCCACACTGTCTGCTTGGGACACCAGAATACCAGCTGTGTGGGTTTAGCTGTGTGCCCAAGAGCTGCCTCTGAACACGCAAGGGGACCTCAGCGGAGAGGCAAGAAGCCGACCTCATGGATGTTTAATTTTGACATTTGGATGTGGGAAGGAGCAGAGCTCTCCCCGCCCACGGACACTTGGGGACCCACGGAGTGCATGGGTGGCATTGGTCTGGGATTCAGGGGGTTGGGGTAATGGGGCAGAAAAGCCAAGGAAGGCCGCACAGCCTGGAGGGGAATCCCAGCCTCTCTGCCGGGGGCAGTACCCTTGGCCAGACCTTTCTGCTGAGAACTGCAATAGTCCAGAAGCCAAACCTCATTGTTACCAGTTTTTGAATGACTGTGAACTCAAGAGCTCTAAAAGCAGAGATCAGTAATGTACTGCAATCAGGGTTTCCTGCGGGGGGAAATCCCAAGGTCATGCTTGCCATTTCTTAGCTTCCAGCTAAGATCAGCAGCTAAAATCACGCATGCACTTCCAGCTCTGCCCCACCCAGAGCAGCTGCAGGAGGAGGTGGGTGGTCTGGAAGGTGCCCTGTGGCCTCCAAGAGTCAAGGTCGGGCCTTCAAAGGAGCCTGCCTCCTGTCAGCGATGGGCCCAGTGGACTGGAGGGAACGCGCTTAATAAATGTTTTCACTTTGGCATTTGGAGGAGGGCAGAGCCGGGCCAGGCGTCAGAGCACTCTGAAGTGCTGTGGGCCGGCTGACACTTCCCTGCCCTTTCCAAGGTGTTCTCATGACAGCTGCTACCTGGGGGCTGCAGGGCTGGAGCAACTGCTGTGCAAGGTGGTGACCTTCTAAATCTGGATCAGTTAATGAACCTGGCCGGCCCCGGGGGCCCCGGAGGCTGCACCCTCCGTGGTGGCTTCTGCCGAATTTCTCTTGTTGTTTTTGATTCCCTTCTTCCTCCCCCACCTTCCCATTATGCCTGACATTTCTAAGGCCAAGTTTTGTTACAAGCAATTAGCCTGTGTCAGCGATCTGGGGAGATGAGCTGGGAGCCAAGACACAGGCTGGGGTACAAGAGCATGAGGGCTGCCTGGAAGCGGGCTGCCGAGCGGACCCTGCACGGGAGGCCGGGTCGGTCCCTGCGCTGACGATGGAGCGGGGGCTCCGAGGGGACGCAGGGGGTTCGAGGGTGCAGGACCTCCGGCTCCATGCAGCCCAAACAGGGGTCTGCCACCCTCTGCTCTGGAGCCCTCTTCCTGACCCTAATCTAGAAACTCATTCTCCCAGCCTGAGTCTCCCAGATCCCGGAAGTGCTCAAAAGCCAGAGTTCATGACCTATTTTCACTTGTTGAAGAGAGAAAAAGAAATCATGCATGCGCTTATGCACAGTAAGCTGTACAGGTATATGTGTGTGTGTGTGTGTGTGTGTGTGTGTGTGTGTGTGTGTATACATATATACATATATATATCTATATATACATATATAGTTATTAGTATTTTTAAATTTTGCCTGGAATTATTTGTCCACTCAGTTACCAATTTTGTTCAGTGCTGACTAACAAAAACTAGGAACATGGGCTTCCCTGGTGGCGCAGTGGTTGAGAGTCCGCCTGCCAATGCAGGGAACACGGGTTTGTGCCCCGGTCCGGGAAGATCCCACATGCTGCGGAGCGGCTGGGCCCGTGAGCCATGGCCACTGAGGCTGCACGTCTGGAGCCTGTGCTCCGCGACGGGAGAGGCCACAACAGTGAGAGGCCCGCGTACCACACACACAAAAAAACCCACAAAAAACAAAAACCTAGGAACATAAAATCTTTCTGAATTGATGCATCTCGTGGAGGAGACAACGTACTTCACATGCGGGGTGCTGCGGTGGGGGGGGAATTGAGAAGAGGGAGGGGCCCTGAGTCCACTGACCGTTCGGCATGGACTTCCCCAACCTGGCCTCAGGGCTTCCTGGCCCCATCAGCTCCCCGCAACCCCAGACCTCCACCCTCAGCTCTCCCAGAAGGATGTCCAGCCATTCAGACTCAACCACTGGAGTCTTGGGTTTAAAACTCAGCCATTCAAACCCAACCATTGGTTTCAATGATCTTATCTCTTCCGTATAGGGATACAATGAACTGACTTAGAAAATCACTGTGTACTCCTGAGAGAGGGCCTGACCGAACCCTTCCAGATCACTAAGGAGGATTTCAGAAGCAGCCTTCTTGATGTAGCTTCCATGTTTGCTGTGGAGCCACCGGTGAGCATTTCAGGAAGATGAGGGAGCTGAGGCCCCGGGAGACCACGTGGGTTGCCTAAGGTCACACAGGGGATTGTGTAGATGCCTTGACTGAGCTCAGGTCACCAATCCCCACCCAAGGTTCTTCCCACTTTGAGAAAGGCAGTGGCTCCCTGCCATTTGCTTTCAATCCATGTTTCATCTACAATCCATGAAGGGAATATAGAAAGAGAGTGTGCATTGGCAGCACGATCCAGACACCAAGAAATAATCAATTTTAGTCCTAAAGCAAATAGTGCGCTCATAGACTCCCTTGCAGCCGGACAACAGGAGGCTGCCTGCCTTTCGAGATCAAGGGCGAGGGAAAAACAAGGAAGAAGAGGGGACAAGCAAGAGAAAAGTCTTGGTGGAAGCTGAGGGGGAGGATGGCTGGACCTCCTCGTGGGTGGGGGTTCTCTCTCCCCAGTAGATGGGGCCGAGGGGCTGGGATCAGCTTAGCTGTCTTCCCTGGGGAGGGCTGTGAATGGCCTGAGTGTAGAGAGAATGAGTTCATTGACCCCCATGTCTAGACTCCATGGGTTGCCAATCCTTCCAAGTAGCCTGGGCCACCTTGGCCGATGGCACTCCTGACACCTCTCAGAGAGCTTCCTCTCTTCTAGTATTGCTACAAATAACACCACTTTCCTCTCTTCGGTCTCTTCTTACTGACACCAGATCAGCCACGACCATACGCAGCCCCAGCGTGTGGTTTCCAGACCACTAGCTCAAAAGTTTTGCTTTGGAAGGTGGGGAAAATCCCTCTTCCATGTTGTCCAGAACAGAACAGATGTGACCATTCAGCATCTCTTTCCCCACTCTCCATACCTTTTTCAATGTTTTCAAGGTAATAAATTGATATGATAGTTTTAACAACCACGACAAAGAAAGGGGAAAAGAAAAAACCAAACACATTAGAGGAAGCAGCAAGAAATGTGCACCGGAAACATCAGTGAGAAGCCCCACTTTACTGTGTGCTCAGCAATGCCGTGGCTCCTCCCATGACTTCGAGCTGGACCACCCTCCATTGCCCCTGCTACTTGTTAAGATCCCCATTGGATGAGTTTCATTTTCTCAGTCTTGGAACCTGCCTGTTACATTGGGACAACTGATGACAGGTCTAAAACGCCAAACCCCATTGAACGGCTTTCTTGCTCTTTCTATCTGGAGTCCGGTGATTTTAGCGCTCTAAGGGTGGAGGACACAAAGAATGTGTTTAACCCTCAGGCTTCGTTAAGAACACTGCCCAAATCTGGCATCCCCACCTGCCAATGGTACCTTAACTGGAGGCACAAAGATGGGGAAAGGCTAGCGTGAATACTTTAGACTTGCTGGGTATTTGTAATCATCTGTGAATTGGGGTGAGGGATGAATTGGGGTGGGATGGGAATAGCACCCCAGAAATGACAGCTGAAGTTCCAAAAATTGAGTAGATGGGGCTTCCCTGGTGGCGCAGTGGTTGAGAGTCCGCCTGCCGATGCAGGGGACACGGGTTCGTGCCCCGGTCCGGGAAAATCCCACATGCCGCGGAGCGGCTGGGCCCGTGAGCCATGGCCACTGAGCCTGCGCGTCCGGAGCCTGTGCTCCGCAACGGGAGAGGTCACAACAGTGAGAGGCCCGCGTACCGCAGAAAAAAAACAAAAACAAAACCAAAAATTGAGTAAATGGAAAAAAGAAACTTGGGAAAGCTTTCTTCCTCCTCCGCCTCTCCTGCCAATCATAACAAAACAAAAATAGGCAAATAGCCAATATCACCTTTTATGTTTAATAGTTTAAAGACTAGCCATTTTCAGGAAGTAGAGACAAAATGAATTACTAAGGGAAGCAGTTCTGGTCCTCCAGGGCAGAGCCAGCTACACTGTAGATCTCAAAGGATGTTCTGCAGACCAGCAGTCCCAGCAGCCCTGGGGTCTTGTTAGAAATGCAGATGCTCAGGCCCCACCCCAGACCCACTGCATCAGAGACTCTGGGGGTGGCCCAGTCATGTATATTTCAACAATATTCACCCTCCAGGTGATGCTGACGTCTGCTCAAGTTTGAGAAGCTCTCAGCTACAGCCCCACCCCAGTTTCCTGCATTGGGGGCCATTCAAATGGGAGTGGAAGACTCTCCAAACACCCACTCCCTGCCCCCAGCTGTTCTTGCCCATCCCCACCCCTCTGCCTGTTCATTCCCTGCCCTGCCTACCGGGGCATCCTACCAGCTTGTGTGTTTCCCAGCTCTCTTTCAAAGGCTTACTCAAGTCTCTTCCTCCAAAGGCCCCTGCGCCATTTCAGCCTTGGGAACTGCTCCCTGCTCGGAATCCACACGCACTAACATCTCCACCTCTCATTCTGCACTTGCCTGTCTATTTTAATACCCATTTCCCCAAACAGGAGAGAAGTGCCTTCGGGAGCGGCACCCTTGCCCTGGAATTCCCTGCGTCTCCCACCCCATGACCCCCTGCACACCCTGGGTGATCCCAAGTGGTGGGCCCAGCAAGCTTTTCCTCCAAAAGAGATCCCAGAGCAAGTGTGTAAATCAAAAAGGATGGCCTGGGGGCAGGGGGACCCCACCCGTTTCCTCCTAGGACCGTCCTCCCAGCGAGCACAGCCTGTGGAGCAGGCCCCCTCCTTCCGGCCCCTTCATGTTATTCCCCACGTGCATTAGAGGCTGAACGCAAACAGAATACAAAAGACAAAAGACAGGGAGCCTTTGCTGCTGTCAGAGTCTATAAAAGTCTTGGAAGTGACAGCAGGAGCTCTTGCCTACTGCTGCTACCCTGAAACCCAGAAAGAATCAATTTCAGACTCAGGGCCAAATAGTGCCCCAGGGGGCGTGCCTGTGACAGACAGTGACTCCTCCCAGACCCCCAGACGCACCCCAGCCCTGGGTCTGGAGGGGGAGAGGGAGGAGGGAGGGGTGGAGGGAGCATTTTGCGGTTTACAAAGGGAATGCACCTCTCTCTCTCCCTCCCCCTCTCCCTCTCTCTCTCTTTCTCTCTCTCCTATTTCTCTATTCCTTCTCTGAAATCATCGTCATTCCTCATGGGAGTCACACTAAAAGAAATCATCTTCTTTCTTGCTTCATGAAACCTGGAATGTGACCCCGGGATAGGAACGGTGCCACCTTCCCCTTTGCATCCCAAGTCCCCTAAAACATATTCATTTTCAATAAATGCTTGTATATCATTGATAAGGGCTGTTTAGGGCTCCAGAAATTACATTCATTTATCCTCCTGGATTGCAAGAAAGGAATTATTTATCAGGGACCAGCGAGTATGTGGGCATGTATGAGTGTGTGTGATGAGATAGCCCGACATGCTATTAGCTTTATTTGTTTACTTATTTATTTTCAGAATATTGTTCATCACATAAGTTAGTGTTTTCCATTTAGTAGAAACAGGAAGCTCCTAGGCTAGGGTTGCCAGATTTAGCAAATAAATCACAGGGGACCAGTGAATCTGAATTTCAAACAACAAATATATTTTTAATATAAGTATATCCCAAATATTGCATTGGACAGATGTAGACTGACAGTATCTGTTGTTTATCTGAAATTCAAATTTACCGAGTGTCCTGTATTTTATCTGACGACACTATCTCAGGACAATTCAAGTCGAGAAGGGCAAAGAGATGCTGGTAGAGGAAAAGGATAGAAAAACTTTAAAAATTGTATTATACTTTATCATACTTTTTTAGAAAAAAGAACAAAACCAAAAATTGCTTTTGCAACACGTTTCTTAAAAGCAGAAATTAGGCTCCTTTTATGTGAGTGCAAACGTAGGTGCCAAGCAGGGGTCTCAGATGGAATGATTTTAAATCTCAGAAAGAGCTTAGCTGTTTTTGTAAAAAGGAAAGTTGGCAAGTGATTAGGGCCGATGTGGGCCAGCTGCTCTTTTGTACTTTGAAAGAAACAATTAAAATGGCTGGGACATTAAACTTTAAAGAGCTGGGCGTTCATATTCAGAAGCTAATTTTAAAAGGAGCCTGATACCTGGGAGAGAAGGACATTTTCCAAGAGGACATAATTTCTGTCCTGCCCTTCTGCCTTCAAGACTCTAAATTTTGGAAAAATCATTTAAAATAGCTCATAGGTAAATATTATGGATAAATAGACGAATGCCGGGATAAGAAGGCTTTCTCTTAGTCATGAAGAGGCCAGATATATATATTTTCCCCATATTTTAAATGATAAAAGGCACAATCTGAGAAACTGAATACATTCTGGAGTAGACATATCCAGAACGATATTCTTTCTACAAATTGCTGACCCCTTGTGATATACCAGGCACTAGGTTTAAGAAAAAATACTGAACAAAGCAAATCCGGACCCTGGAGGAAACTCACAGTTAAGTAGGGAGAACAGATCTCCAAGCAAAGACAGCTCCCCGTGGAGGAGAGGCAGTGTGGAGGCAGGGTTCAAAGTGTGGGCGCTGGGATTGGACATGGGCTCAGACCCAGCTCTGCCACTTGGGCTACATTTGTGAAATGGGAATAAAGGTAGGATCACTTCATGAGATTGTGAGGACTAACTCAGTAAGCAAAGTAAAATACTTAGTACATCACCTTCCATACAGCAAGTGCTTCCTAAATGTCAGCTGTTGTTATAAGTGTTGGCATATTTAGGGGGATTTATGGGAGCACAGGTCAAGGAGACTGTCACTGCCTGGTCGCAGAGATGGGGGCGGGCATGGTGATGGCGGCTGCCTGGAAGCTGAGCCTTAGAGGAGAGTAGGACTGTCAAGTGGCTGAGGGCATTCCCTTCTCAGGGCATAGAGGGGACATGGTGTGTACAGGACAGTGACAGTCATGTGACATGGCTGTCACATGGGAAGGACAGTGTTTGGGGCAACAGAGGCGACCAGGAGCCTGAGTATCACGGTCCTTATAAACTATGCCAGGTGTTTGACCTTCTAGAAGAATTGCAAACTCTGGTGGAGTTTGAAGGGGGCAGGGACATAATCTGTATTTCTTAAAAGATCCTTAATATTGGGGCAGAAAATGAATGGGATGTGGGCAAGAGGGAAGGAAGGGAGACAATTTAAGCAGCCATTTCAACGACCTATGAAGGAGATGGTAAGGACTGAATTATGCTGGTGGCCTGGCAGGTGAACAAGATAAGAGTGATACAAAAGTGACTCAAGAGACAGACTCATTCTGGGGCTTCGGCACCAACTGGGCGTGAGGAATAGGGAAAGGAGATCAGGATGGCTCCCAGGTTTCTGACTTGGGTAACGTGCATGAAGGTGTCATTTACTAAATGGAGAACAGCTTTGGGCATGAGGATGCAGAGGTAGAGGACTGTGCATGATACGGTCCACGTTTATTTACTGAGTTCGAGGTGCTTAGGGGACATTCAGGTGGAGACTAGTGCCTAAGAAGTCCAAAGAAACAGGGACCTGGGCCTGGGAGAGACATCTATCTCTCTGGAGATCGAGAACATAGGTGGCAATTGCAATGGCGAACTTAGATGAGATGGAGGAAGGCTTGGGGAGCCCATGAAGGGGACTGAGAAAAACAGGCAAAGAGGTGGGAGGAAAACGCACGAGCCTGGGATTGTAGCCTGCAGAAGACCAAGTTTCAAGAAGGTGTTCCCCAAATCATCCTTCAGATACATTGTGTTCCAAAAGGTGTCCTTTGGATTTGGTGGTGGTTGGTGGGCCTGGGTGGAGGCATCAAACAGATGGCAGATGGTTTCAGCGAGAGCATTTATCGCATCTAAGAGCTGCAACACATCCAGCCTCACCCGTTAGGAGAGTGGAGGCGCATAGAAAGAAAACACCAGCATTTCAAAAGAAAAGCAGATCCTTGATTTCATCGAAACACTCTCTCTCCCCCGAGTTAAAATGGTTTTGCCTCTGAAATGTGGACACTATATTGTTCTATGAGCTCTGTCCTAACTCAGAGATAGTATATTTCACTGAGCAAATTCACACAATTATAGCCTCCATCAATAATCTCACCCCATAGCCTTTAAGACACAAGTGCAGACAGCTAGAAAGGTTAACACTTTGAATCTCTTCTCTAGGAAACAGTGAAAACACCAAGATTTCACCACAGCAGTTCCCTACCTCCACCCCTCACCATCCCCATGATCAAGGCAACAAGGTTCCATATTTGTTAATCAATCAATGTTTATTGAGGGACTAGTACATGTGTCACCCTGTGCTAAGCTTTGTGGAGCTTACTCTGTGCCCGGCACAATGTAACACTCAATTAATGTCTGCTGTGGCTGTTGTATAAGATACCCAACATGGCTCCAGCCTTCAAAAAGCTTACAGTCTGGTTGGAGGGGAGAGAGACAAGGAGGGTAACTCGGGACCTATATAAACTTCACGGGAACATAGATGTAACGCGAGCCCCTAGGACAATGCCTGGCATCCCTGTCATGTGTTGGAGAACGTCAGACGCTAGGAGAACACGGAGGATGGGAGAAGGCTTTGCAGAAGAGCTGGTGCCTGACCTGAGTCATATTTTATCCATCCACCCTGTGTGCCCTTCCGATTGTGTAAGAGTTCTCCATCTTAGACTGCAGTCGCCTATATGGATCAGCAATGAGATCTCCATGGTTCCCCAGGTGCTGCCACATACACAGATGGACACTCACTTAAGCTTTTTTTTTTTGCGGTATGCGGGCCCCCCACCACCACGGACCCTCCTGTTGCAGAGCACAGGCTCCGGACGCACAGGCCCAGCGGCCACGGCGCACGGGCCCAGCCACTCCGCGGCATGTGGGATCCTCCCAGACCGGAGAACCCGCGCCCCCTGCATCGGCAGGCGGACTCCCAACCACTGCGCCGCCAGGGAAGCCCGTCACTTAAGCTTTTGACAGTGACCATAGTAATCCTATTGCAGCCACCAGCTCTGCACTGAAAAAGGTCCGCTGTCGCACACGAGTCCTCGGCCCCCTCCTTCCCAAGTCTTAGACTGTGTGCTGGCATGGTTTTCCTGAATGGCTCACTTGTGTGTTATTTGTAATAGTAGACGTCGAGGTTACCATAATTATCCCGTCACCTTTCGTCAGGATTTAGGGCACAGGACAGTTCCCACTGAGTCTCAAACCACTGCTCCCGGCTGCCGGGCAAACTGGAAGGCCACTGGATAACTCCACTGACCTCTAGCTGACCTGCAGGGATCAATGAACAATTAATTACTATCATCCCGCTCCGGGAGAGATAGCACACTGCCATTTCTCAATTACAAGTGGAAGGGGCCCTTGGCTGACAGCTGCCCATCGGCCGAGCCAACCTCCTGCTGATTCGAAACCCCCCACACCCCGCCCATCACCATCACGTGCACACATGTGCGAACACCCGGGACCCACCTCGGATCACGTCCATTCCTCCACTGCAGCTGCCAATACCCACACTTACACTTGAGTGTCTCATACAGATCACCCGCCCACTACACCCACACCGACAATCACGCTAGGGTCTGACTCATATCACACCCCGGGTCTTTATCATCTCCATTTTCCTGATGTGTTATGTGGCTCCTATTCTGTTACTGTCTAAGGGTAAGGATGGCTCCTTGCAAAGCCAGGACTCAGGGAGATTCGTCTTCACTATACTTTGTGTCACAGCTCTACCAGTGGCACCTTGGTATTTTCCACTTTCACCTCTTCCTACATCTTTGGTGCTCTCTCTCCCTAATACCCCACCCTAATACTCTGTGCTCTGTATCCTCCCCAGTCACCCCAACATAACCTACATCTTTCCTAGCCCCTCCCCATGTAACAAAGTGCCTTCAGCTCATCCTCTCTTTCAGGGCCCCTTTCTCACAATAAATGACTAAAGCTGGACTGATCAACTCCAACTAAGATACTCAAGGCTGGGGCTTCCCTGGTGGCGCAGTGGTTGGGGGTCCGCCTGCCGATGCAGGGGACACGGGTTCGTATCCCGATCCGGGAGGATCCCACATGCCGCGGAGCGGCTGGGCCCGTGAGCCATGGCCACTGAGCCTGCGCGTCCGGAGCCTGTGCTCCGCAACGGGAGAGGCCACAACAGTGAGAGGCCCATATACCGCAAAAAAAAAAAAAAAAAAAGATACTCAAGGCTGCTGGCTGATAGCTCCAGATACCCCACCTGTGGGTAATTAGGGCATTTCATCCTAAACTTAAGAGTGAGTATGGTGACATCTTCAGAGGCTCTGGTTCAGCCTGGAGGTGGGAGTGGGCTGTTTTTGGTCATAGAGGCTCTGAGAACATTCCTATCTCACTAGATGTGCATTTCTCTACTTAATTTCCACAATAAACTGTCTGAAGACTGTTCATCCCATTGGATAGATCCACTCGCCAATGCTTTTTTGGTTGTATGCAACAGAAACCCAGCTCTAAAAAGGAGAGAGTTGACTGGAAAGCCAGAAGTATATCTAGCTCAGGCTCTAACAAGGGACCCAAATGTTTGGATAAAGTCAACAAGACTTGGTCTCTGGCTTGGCTTTCCTCCCAAGCTGCATCTCTCTACAAGGACTCCCCCCAGATTCCCAGGCTTACATTACCCACATACTTAGCAACCTCCACGGACAAAGGAGCTGCTGCTTCTGAGAAAGAGACGTCCAACAAAAGCCCCAGGATTCTGTCTCTTGCTCTAACCTGAGCCAATCCCCATCCTCGAACCAATCACATTAACCTGGGGCTTGGAACACAAAAATTCAGAAAATTCCTTCTTTTCTAGAGCTCCTGACCCGTAATACCCCATAGCAGACTCAGTCTATGGCCAGTCCCGGTCCCTGATGGCTGTCTAGGGATGAAAGCCCTTTGCTAGCCCAAAGGCTGGTCTGGGGAGACCAGTGAGTGTTTAGAGGAACTGGCAAGCCTGTGGCTTCTGGTCCCTTGTCAAGAAATCAAAACCACCTTAAATGAATAATGCACGTAACATCCTCATCAGAATACCTGCCACCTGGGAGGAGTTCTCAGCAATGACCGCTATTACAGGTATACAAGTATGACCCTACTCCTTACGTTTTCACCCTGTTGCCCCACGCCCAGAAGAGAGAAATGTTGGAATAAACACTCCCAGTTCCTCTCCCCACCCCTCACGTGCGGCTCCAGCCAGAGGAACAGTGAGTTCTCTGCCCGGGGACATCATGGAAAACCGATCAAATCCAGTGGGTCACATCTGCCAGGAGCCGGCTCCCTGAGTAGACGTGGACATGTTTTGCTTGCTCTCACTTGGACCTGCCTGACTTCGTCTAGAGTTTGCTGCCCTCCTTCCCTGCCCACCCCCATCCTCCAGGGAGGGGGGCCTCTCTTGAGGGGGCCAGTAGCTGAGCATGTAAGTTCAGACTGGAGAGCCGTTATCCAATTTTACAAGGGAGCCCTAGGTTTCAGGTGACTCTTTATCCTACTTAGCTCTTCAATAGGTTAGAACCGAGAGGGGAGAAAGTGTGATTAACGCCTCCCCCATGTTAAGTACAAAATAGCAACTATTATTATTATTATTACATAGGTCATCTCCCCAAACCCGAAATGGTAAGGGAGCCAGGCCCAGCCATAGCTGTGGCCTCTGCTTTTCCTCCCAAGAAGAATCATCTGCCCTGAACGTCCCTCTCCTGGGAACTGAGTCTTGTCCTCGGCAGCAAACACAAAAGTAATTGGAAAGCCCTGTTTCTGGCCTACAGAAGCCCTCCAGTTCCTTGGGGCTCAGGCACCAAATCATACTACAAGCCCATATATCTGCCCAGGGAAGAAAGAAAGCAATTGAAACCCAGTATTTAAAGGCAGTCTCAGATCTATCCCTGCTCTCGACAGCCTACAAAATGTTGGAGAATAGACCCTGCCTTTCTCTGGACGATAAAACGGGATCCACTATCCAGGAATTGGCCCTGAGAAAGTTCATCGCTCATCCTCATGCGACCTTCCTGAGAACCCAGAACTGCCAGCCAAAACTCTTTGTTCTAACAGTTTTATCCTTCCACTCACTTGTGAAGTGAGTATTGTCTTTCCAGCATCCCAAGATGCTTTATTTTTGTGCATTTTAATGGAGAAAACTCTTACCCGCCAGCTTTGTTTACCCAGTGCCCATCCTCCTCTACTGGAACCCCATCCTAATATGCTCCCAGAAAGGAATTTTAAGACCAAATAGTCTGGCTTGTTCCCATTCAGAAAGCTTCCCTGTTGTTTGGACATTAATGAACTAAAATCCAAGTCCTCGGCCAATTTCCTCGCCCCCTAACCTGACTTTGGAAGCTTGCTGGTTCCATGTTGAGCTGGTTACCGACAACAGGCAATCAGTCATCACGCCTTGTCTGTGGGCGGGGAGCCCAACCGCCCTGCAAGTCCAGACAAGATTGCATCACACACGGCTATCAGTCCAGAGAACCCTGCACAGCCCCGGGAGCCGATAACCTCATCCCTGCGCTGGCCATGGAAGCTCATGTTATTGTTGACAATTAACCTAATCCAAGAAACCCACATAAATCAATCACTACAGCCAAAAAAAAAATAAAGTTCTTGCTCTCCCATAGTAAATGTGTGGACAAAGTGACAAGGTCAGTGGCCTGGGTTTACAATGTTGCCAGTAGAATCGGAGACATTTCTGAGAATATATAATTTCCAGAGACCCATGCTGGGTGATCGGCATTCCATTGGCCCTCAGACCTGTTTCCTTAGCTCGGTATCTGATGCCTCCTTTGGGTTCCTTCTCGATGCCTCCCTTCAGCACTGTCAGTCCCAAAGCTTCCCTCTGGTTGCCCATTGGACCCGCGGTCCCTCTCCTCCCCTCCCCACAGGGTACCAGCCCAGACAGTCCTTGACGCAGGCACTTTCTTGGACCGCTCAGTCTGCTCCAGGGGATCCCACCACCCCAAATGTTCCCCAGCAGGACCTGTATTTAAGTTTCCTAGGGTTGCATGGCTGGGTGACTTAAACAACAGAAATGTATTGTCTCCCAGTTCTGAGCAGGGTTGATTACTTCTAAGGTTGTTCCTGGCCTCTCCCCTTGGCTTGTAGATGGCCATCTTCTCCCTGTCTTCACATTCTCTCCCCTCTGTGAGTGCCTCTGTGTCCAAATGTCCCCTTCTTATAAGGACACAGTCGTATTGGATTAGGGCTCACCTAACAACCTCACTTGAACTTGGTTACCTCTGGAAAGACTGTTTCCAAATGAGGTCACATTCTGACTTATAGGGGGTTAGGACTTTGACATATGAATTTGGAGGGGACATAATTCAACCCATAAGAGGGCCCTTATCCTAAGAAGGTAACTGGCCCCATTCCTCTTTTGCACCTCACTGAGGACAGGGACTGTGTCCAGTGCCTGCCATCGGGTGGGCACTGAATTCACACGCCTCTCCCCACACCTCCTTCATGTTGTACTGTCCCTTGCTAGTGACAGCACAGCCCGATGGCCACAGGGATTCCTGAGCTGCCCAGAAATTGGGGGGGGGGGGGCAGGGGCGCCTGGAGCCAGCCCGCTGTCGGCAGCGCTGCCTGAATGACCTAGACACGTCCTCGCCATCGACTCCAGCCTCGAGGGAGCAGCCACTGCTGGGGACGCAGGTCCCTCCCTGGCAGAGCCTGCATCAAGCTCGTTCTCTGGCTCCATTTCTTAATCTCACCGGTGGTTCCAGGAATCCATCCCCACACGCTAATGAACCCCTGTCATTAGAGGCTTGGCAAACGCTCCCACGCCAGGGCTCCCCAAAGCCCCAGAGAGCTGGCCAAGGTCTAAGAGGCAGCAAAGCCATTTTCAAAAGCAAAAGGGCAACAGGATCATAGTCTGACATTTTTTTTAAACCTGCATTTATTTAGTAAATAATGTATGTTAATGCAACGTATGTTATATTATGCAATAATTATGGAAACGACCCGCCCCTGCCATCCCAGGCCTCACGTGGTCTTGTGGGGCTGCTCGGCAGGGATCCTGCAGCCCCTCCAGCAGAGCCTTCTCCTTGGGTCCGTGAGAGGCTGCAAACGTGGGAGCTCAGCCCCACCCCATCCCCTCTGCACCCCCAATGCCACCCACGCCCCATCCCCCACCCCCCGTCACCTGCTGGGCTGCCTGCCTCTCCCTGTACCTCCCTTCTCACACCAGACCACTCACACCCCACCATCTTCCACAGACCCTCCTCGGACCTGCAAGACCTCCCTAACCGGATTGGCCTAAAGTCACCTCCAGACTTGTAAAAGTCACATCATCCAGTTGTCATTCTGGCCCTAATTGACATAGGAGGAGCAGTTGCACCTCAGCTGTTTCCCAGGTCTGTCTCTACGCAGACCCTGGAGTTACAGAGGCCTGCCCTCTGTAAGCCAGTTTGGACCAGTATAATTATTATCAATGTATCCTTATCTATACTGACATTATATTCCAGGGCTCCAGGGCGGTGCTAGGCACTGAGTCAGAATTCTTCCAACTTCAGGTGACTAAAACCTGAACTTCAAGTCAGCTCCATGTTTGTTTGGGGGCGGTTATGTGGGATGGCGGTTAATTAACTGCAAAGACACGTGACGGAACTTTCTGGGGTGATAGAAAGGTTCTAATTCTAGACTGAAGTGGTGGTTATGTGGATGGATACATTTTTTATACCCACCAAACCGCACAATTAAAATCTGCCTTTTGTTGTATGTAAATTATCCTTCAATAAGGCTGATTTAAGAAAAAAACTAATGTCATCATAACAACACAGAGAGCCAGGTTTCCCTCATGCTCTGACGACTTTGACGCTCTAGCCCCTTCCTCTGGAGAGATCTGTCCTAACTGTCAATTCTTGCGACACCTTAGGGGTGACAGCTTCTCATTCAGCAAAATAAAACAACAAAACTTTTCCTTTGGGATGTTTTCCTCAAACTAACTGGAAGACTACGGGTGATTGGTGCTAATATATGGCTTCCATAATTTCATTTTCACCTACTGGATGTAGGTACATTTTTTTTCCTTTACCTAATGTAAAAAGTTAGCTTTCATTACATTAATTTAGCTATACAATGAGAACCACATGCTGTGACTGCAACAACTGTCTGTCTGTCTGTCTTGAGCTGTAAGTCCCTGGCTACAAGGATGAGAATACCTGAGCAGAAGCTCTCATTTTATCTGAGGGTGGTTCTAATAGAAAAGGTAACAATCAAGCCTAGAGCATCATTTAGCCCATCCATCAGCTTCCATCCAGTTCTTTGAGAGTCAATGAAACAACTGTGATCATCCAACAGGAAGGAAATATAATCTCGGCGAATAACCATTCACATAATAGTGGAATGTTTCCTTGCTATGATAGGCTTTTGCTAGATCACGAGAGGAATTTTGAGCTACTCTCTAGATGTAAAGGATATACGGTATAAAACAAGATGTTTAAAGACTTACTAAATAACGTTAATAATACCAATATGATGCTCGGTCTGAATTCTCTTGAAAAAAGAAAAAAGGCTAAGTCGTGAATAGATACATATGATCACCAACTGCCAAGTTGAATAAGGGAGACTACATTTCCCTGAGGCTTGAAATAAGGATAATAAAATATTGCTTTTGCAGAGCCCCTTTCTTGGAAGAAGAGCTCATAAAACTTTATCATACATATATTTGCTGTACTAATTTAATCATTTAATCTCCCTCCTGCTTTTCTGAAGGCATCTTTACTACCGTGTGGCAGGGACCGCAGACTAATTGTGTTTACAGAGAATGTCAAGCCAGTCTCTGGCACGGTCTGGTATTCTGAGGGAACTCAACAGTGAAAAACATCACACGATTCACCCCTTTATCAAAAAACATTCTCAGCGTTTAAGAAAACCGTAACCTGTGTCCCTACGAAGCAATGAGCTTGTTGTGTTGATTAACCTTATCTGTAGTCTTCTCGTTCATTCTCTTGGTCACACAGGCTGTGTGGGAGAGTAAATACTGCCCCAGACCTTACCTTTTCACCTCTTCCTAATCTTCCTTCAGGGGTTCCTAGCAACTGTCCTGCCCCGAGAACCCAGGTAAAATACGGAAGGGTGGAAACTCAGGCAAAGCTTGTAGTCTTTCGACCGATCTTCACCCGGAAGAGGGAAGCTGAGAGGCTCCATTTTGGGGTCTTCCTTAAAGAAGTTAAGCTAACTCTTAGGAGCGTGTCTGCCCCTCCCACACATGCCCCTTTGTTCTTCCATTTTGCCCAGAGAAATAAAAAGCCAAACACTCTCATCTTCAAGCAGAGTGCTGGGGGTGGCCAAAGGGGAAGAGACAGTGTAGGCAAGATATCTCACAGGTGAGGGGTGAGGGCTGCTGGCCCTGCCTGGCCCTCCAAACACAGAGGCCGGCTTTGGGGTACTCACTCCCAACCCAGGCCGATTTCCTCCCAAGAGATGCTTCTCTGTTGGTATTGAGCTTTTATCCTTTGCACAGTTAATGAAAAGACAGAAAAGACAAAATTACCAGCGGTTTCGGGGCCACGAGAGCATTTCCAAAGCCAGTGCTCAAATGTCTCTAGTCATTATGGTCCTGTTCTCTCTCCTGATAAAACTGGTTTCTAACTCTTGATCTAACTGGAATTCCACATCCACGCCTTAACCCCTCTGCTCTTGATGGAAGCCCAGAGGGTTCCATATATGGTTGTTGGAATGAATGAACAAATACTTTTTTACATGCGGTGTATTGTTCCATCCTTAGAACCACCTGGTGAGATAGGAAAGTCAGGTATTCCTCCTCTTTTTAACAGATGTGCAAACTGAGGTGCCAAGGGACCCAATGACCTCCTAAGGTTCCATGGAAAATGAGTTATAGGGCATTAGACCTCACACTGCTCTTTCCACCCTGGAAGGAAAGATGAAAAGCAGTCAGTGACTAATCCACAGACCATGTCTCGGTTGTGTAAGTTTTTAGCTGAGTCATTTATTAATAAGTAATCAGCCTGCTACCTTATCTTGGTGTGGCTCCCTTCCCCTCCCCCTTCTGTCCTTTCCACACATTCCCAGTGCCCCCAGGACTTCACAGTCCAACAGAAACACTATTTCTTCCATGGCACCTTCCTGAGACCCAGCCATGGAAGTTGACCTTTCCCCACCCCTCAGGCATCTCCCTAATGCTGGTCGTGCTTTTCTATCCTGCCTTATCTCCTCCACTAGAATGTCAGCTCCATGTCTGGGTCCTCTTAGCAGTATTCATGGCCCCAGCCTTGCCTGTCGGAACACTCCCACCATCCCTGGAAAAAGTCTAGTTAGAGGAGGTTTTTCCATCAATTATTTTGGAGCAAAAGCTAGTTTACGCCAAGGTTGTTCCTTTTCCTAGGGAGAAATGGGGGCCACCAGGAATCGGGTAACGTGGAGAAATGCATGGAGTGTGATCCACCTTGGGTCTTATTATTTCTGGACACAATGTTATTACTTCTTTGGTCCTCTCCTTCCTTCTTCCTGTTCCCTCAGGCACAGGGTAACCATATAGCAATGGGATTGATTTTTTTTTCATTCATTTAAATGAAAAGGCTTTCCTTTAAAGTACTCTCTTATTCTAATGACATCCCCATTGTTCAAAATGTATTGCTATCTCTCCTGGCATTTCTTTCCTTGCTGTTGAATATTCTTTTGGGTAATTCTCAAGAGTGGCAAGTTTTCATCCCTGAGGCTGGGTTTGGCCATGGATATTTAGCCAGATAATAATAACAGCTGTGAATGTATGGAACATTCTACAGGTTCAGAGAACTAAGGCATCCTTCATGTTGACAGAGTCAGAATTAAGACCTACAACTAAGGTGGTAAGTATCATTTGAGTAGAAACTTTGACATGATAATGAAGAAAAGGGACAGATTTCTTGGGTGGCTCAAGGGTAGCCCCCATAGCAAGGCCAAAGGCCAAGTTCTGGACCAGCGATGGGCAGCGGCAGCCTCACTGGACAGCTATTGCCACTGTTGGAGGGTAGAACGGATTTGGGTGCATTCATTCCCCTGTGCTACTTCTTAACAATCACAGCCACTGTGCTAGGGGCTTTCAACAAGCATTCACAGAGTTCCTACAAAGTGCTCAGTGCTGCAGTAATAACAGGTACAGGGCTCCAATGTCTGGATTTGCGGTCTCGTCGGGGCAAATGTAATAGTGTGACACGTGTAGGAACGGCGGTCTGTAGGACCAAATGGCACAAAGGAAGGCGTTGTCACATCTCTTGGAGCTAATGGGACGGAGGGGGCTGACGACCAGGCATAGGGTGTCAGAAGAAGACTCCACAGGGTTTGCACCAACCTTCACAACCACCCCTAAGGTGGCCCCCATCGTGTGGGCCAGAGAAGTTGCAAAGCTGGCCAAGGTCACTCAGCTTGGAAGTGTGAGAACCAGGGCTATTCTCTCTCTGGTGGGCTCATTGCTGGATCTCCATGTAGTGACACTCAAGGAACATACGAGGAACTGAATCTGAGGCCCAACATGACTCTCTTTCCACTAGAGAAATCTGGCTCTGCCTTCCTTTTCTTGAAAGATCGGTTTTCAAAAAAATTTTTATAGGAATTTTTCAACTAAGGCAAAGCATCTAGAATAGTCTCTGGCACAGCAACCAGGGAGAACTCGGCAGAGGCTCTGCCTATTAGTCCCTGGGAAGCCTTGGGAAGTCACTTCACCTTCTAGGCTCCTGTTTCCTCAGACAGAAAAAGAGGAGATTGGGACTTCCCTGGTGGCGCAGTGGATTCTTAAGAATCCACCTGCCAATGCAGGGGACATGGGTTCAAGGCCTGGTCCGGGAAGATCCCACCAGCCACGGAGCAACTAAGCCCGTGTGCCACAACTACTGAGCCTGTGCTCTTGAGCCCGTGAGCCACAACTATTGAGCCTGCGTGCCACAACTACTGAAGCCCGCACGCCTAGAGCCCGTGCTCTGCAACAAGAGAAGCCACTACAATGAGAAGCCCATGCACCACAACGAAGAGTAGCCCCTGCTTGCCGCAACTAGAGAAAGCCCACACGCAGCAACGAAGACCCAACGCGGCCAAAAATAAATAAACAGATTAATTAATTAATTAATTTTTAAAACAAAGGAAAGGAAAAGAGGAGGTGGCTAAATTCAGGTGGGGGCACAAACCCAGGCGCTGTCAACATCTGGATGCACCGTAAGTGAGCTGTGGCCTCCAGAAGTGTAAGAAGGTGGCCACCCCTCAGCTGTGCCCACGTAGGAATGGGGCCTGGGGTTGTCAGCCAGAGCTTCCAGTATTTCCAGAAAGTCTCTCAAACTTTATTTGAAATCTCCAGATTTTTAAATATTGACAACAAAGTCCACTTCAAACAAAGAAACAAGGAAACAAACCAAAACAACTACTCAGGTCCAAAAAGATGTGTCCATCGTGGAGACCGGCCTGGCCGTCAGTTTTCAACGTCAGATTACAGGACACGTGAAGTCAGCTCTAGCTCTGGAATTTGGCAATTAAGTGGAGGTTGCTTGTTTCTCCTCCTGTGAAGTGACACATGAAATAAGAAGAATGAAACCTAGGTGCCTTCTGTCTTTGAGGCCACGCTGCTGAAGGCTGTGCCTGATCGCAGGTGACAGACGTTCTCAAGCTGATGGCGTTTCCTCTGACCTTGGCTGCCAGCCTGGAGCCTCACTCCTCCTTTCACGGTTAACGTGGCTTCCCTACCCCCCGCTCCCACCCAGCTGGAGGCTACCATGTCAGCTGGTGACCCTTGTCATCCCCCAGTGCCTTCAGGTATGTAAGCGTGGTGCTTTTCTTTCCAAAACGGACAGAGAAGACGTACTGTCACAAGGCAGATATGTGCCTTAAAGTCGCAGCTCTAGAGAAAGGTAAGGTTCAGGAAATATTTTGTTGACAAAAATGTGTAACTATGAGAAGGGTCATCAGATAGTATCAGCTTTTACAGATTGGGGCTGCTTAGAAGGGAGTCTATAAAACACTCTTCACAGAGACTCAAAGGAGTATTGATTTTTTAGGAGCAGAGGGGGTCAAAATCACATCCCTTGCACAACAGCTGCCACTGCTCCCCCACTCTGGACCTTTTTAACAAAGAACGAGACAGGAAAAGGCAGAAAGATAGAGCCGAAGAGAAGGATGAAGAGGAACGCATCGTCTGGTCCCTGAAAAGCTTTCCCGGGGCCGCAGTGACGAGGAAGGGTGAGTCCCTTCAGGGAAACTAGAACCTGGTTTCGTGTTCTGGCTGCTGCAGTGGACGGCCGCCCCTGGGGACACGTGCTTTGTGTCTGCAGAAAGGCAGTGGGAAAGTTCACGCAGGGCGGCCAGTGGCCTGATGACAGTGGCAGCCAAAAATTTCTCAGGTTGGGCTTCCCTGGTGGCGCAGTTGTTGAGAGTCCGCCTGCCGATGCAGCGGACACGGGTTCGTGCCCCGGTCCGGGAAGATCCCACATGCCGCGGAGCGGCTGGGCCCATGAGCCACGGCCACTGAGCCTGCGCGTCCGGAGCCTGTGCTCCACAACGGGAAGGGCCACAACAGTGAGAGGACCGCGTACCGCAAAAAAAAAAAAAAAAATTTCTCAGGTTGAATCACCTGTTCCTGCAAGTGCATGAAATGCCCAGAAGACACCAGGCACTTTCATACTCCAGAAGGAGCGTGATGAAACTGGCCTCCAGGACACTGCTGGTACACTCCACATGACCGGAATATGCATGCTTGCTGATGCTTTTTGGTCTGGAAGGACAGGCACATCGAAGGCAGAAAAGGGTCACTCTTGTGCTGCTGCAAAACGTGACCCAGTATTAATGTCCACCATGTGGGCCTGGGAGAGGTCCCTGGCCGGAAGAGGGAGGGGAAGGCTTCTTTAGGAGGGAAGCGGGATTCATAATCAGAGGAAGACCACTTTCCGGGCTGCTGCACCCAGGAAGACATCAGAATGAGTTAAACAAAGAAAGCTCGGGATTCTCAACAGAGCAGACGAGAGATCCGTGGCGCCTTAATTCCTGCTACTTACTAGAAGGGAGGAGACCTTATTCTCCACACTTCCTCCTTTCCAGGGCCAACCAGTTGATAACTAGGTTCAGTTTACCTAGAAAGGATCAAAGTATTAGCCCCTTTACCCAAAGTGGAAGGCTCCGAGAGGCTGGTGTGGAGAGCACTACAGTGTGTCCTACTTGCCTCCCAAGTTGGAAGTGACAGTCCCAGGCCTGGGCCGAGTCACTGGGAAGTAGAAGAGGAAAAGCTCGCTCCACCTGGGGCGGGGCGTGGGTGGCAGGTGTAGGGAGGCCAAGAACAATGGGCCATGTTGACCGCGTTTCAGTGATGTGAGCCCGTCCTGGAGAGCTGGCCTTGCAGATACAGGCCCCAACTAATCCCATCACACAGCCCTGAGGATGGGGAGATGAGACCAGAGAGTTCACTCCAATACTGCTCCTCCATGTGGAAACATGAGGAAGCGGGAGATAAAGGTTCCCCCATCTCTCACATGCACATTACAGAGTAGGGCTGGGCCCTCCAACGGGTCAAAGCCAATGTGAGAGAACCAAGCTATAAAGTTAGACACCAGCTAAAATAGAGCGGGTTCAGCAGACCAGTCATCCATGCCGCCTCTGATGAGCGAAGTCAACCGACAGGGTGACACGGCCAAGCAGGGGAGCCATGAGAATCAGGGTCTCAGGAGCTACAAAAGAACCAAGGAGAAGAAGGCTGCAAAAGATGGGCAGAAGGGGTTGCTATGGGAGCACAAAGAATCTTCAGCCCCGGCTGAAGACTCTCCTTTTGAAAGCCCACAGCTTGACCCCTTAGAACTGCCTTGGTGGTTCTTTTTCCAAAAGATTCAGTCTCCAAGCCAGGCATCTGGACATGGGCCAGATACACATATGGGGAGCCCAGAATGGAAGGCCAGCCTGAGGCGGCCAATGGCCCAGAGTCTGTATGCATAGAAGAACACAGGCAACAAAGAGAGAGGTGGGACGGTGTACTGGGATCACAGACTCTGTGAAGAGTGGGGCAGGGCCAGGTGAGAAGCTCTAAAGGTGAGAAAAGCCGAGCTCCAGGGAGGGCTAAAGGGGAAAAATCTGACCGACTTCGCACACACTGAACTTCCAAGAATTTCCAAGTATGCGCTAAGAGATAGACTAGACACAAAGTAAGGTCTTCGGGGCCTGATTTGGACAAGATCTGACCAAGATGGCAGCCATCAAGTGCCGAGTGCCAGGGGCACGTTCTGCCTCTGATGGCCTTGAGGCAGAAGGAGACCTCAATTTAAGGTGCCACAGAGCTGCTTCCCCGTTCTAGAATTTTGTGAGTGTGGAGATTCACCTTAGTCTGAAGCTTTAGGAAAACTGGGACATGTCCATGATGACAAATGGGCTCAAGCCTGGATAAGATTCCAGTGAAAAGTGGGACTTTTCCTGAGTGAAGTAAAAAGCTTCCACACAACAGCAAATCCTATTCATTCACATTTCTCAACTTCGTACAATCTCATTCAGTCAAATCTTGCTAAGACCTCGTCTCTTTGTCTGTGTACACACTTCCCACCCCTCCGCTAATAATCCCTTAAGGCTCAAGCCTGAACTTGAACAAAAATATTTATAAAATAAAGCTATAAGCAAAGGTCATTATTTAAGGTTATGTTGACACTTCCGTTACCAACCAACAATGGTCTTTCATTAACCAAGATCTCCTTGTTTGGTCACTAGAGATTGATGCCTATCAGTGAAAGACTGAGGGCCTCTGGTCCGTGGACCTGCTCCAGGTTGCTCAGATCGTGACCGGCACCCACAGTCGGGAAAGCTCAGGGCTTACTTCAGGTAATAAATGATTATCTATCACAAAAACACCACAAACTGAACCCTAAGAAAAGATTTCGCCAATGGCCCTGCTGGCTTATAGGGATTAGTCTAATCTTTCCCATCAGCAATTGTCTCTCCTCTCTCTACCTGGGGCTCCCTGGTTGGCTCACCCTCTGAGGAAACACTGGCCACAGGAAGGAAGGACTGTTTGGAAATTGGACATAGTGAAGACATGTTTATCCTACAAAGGGTCCCCCGTGGAAAAAAATGGGAAATGGGGTTTTACCCTTCTTTGGAGCCCCCAAACCTCCCCGTGGACTCATCCACTCAACAATGGGTTGAGGCCGTACAAGAGAATAGGACTTCCCAATGTCACCCAGCGGGGACAAGAGTCCAGATTGGACTCTCAGCTCTTCGGGGCTGTTTTCACTGTACCGTGTGTTCCTGCAAAAGGGAAGCTGGCAATGGAGTGTGCCAGCCCTTAGGAAGTGATAGAACCTAAAACCAACACCTCACCTAGCACAGCAAAGAGGAGTCTGGGAGTGGAGGGGAAATCTACACTGACTCTCAGGGTGGTAAATACTTTAAAAAGATGGATGGGTTCAAGGACATTCCTTCCTCAGCCTTGAATGACCCAGTGACCCATTCTACAAACAAAGAAACTAAGTTTCAAAGAAGTTAAAAGACTTGCCCAAGGTCACCAGTTGATTATCCGCAATAAAGCACCCCCAGGCCAATGCTCCCTGCTGCACTGTTTCCCCACATCCAACTGGTTCATTTAACACGGACTTCTGCTTCTTGCCTTCTTTAGAAAAGATGTATGTGGATTTTTTCTTTTAATTCCGCTTCTAGGAAGTTATCCTGCTGATACACGCTCACATCTGTGAAACGTGTGTATAAGATTATACACTGCAGCACTTTTGAACGATTGGAAACAACCTCTAAGTCTCCATCAATAGGGGATTATTCATATAAATTATGGTATGTCCATGTGGTGAAATACCATGAAGTTATTAAAAAGAGTGAAGCACATTCACTGATGCGAAATGACCTGTAAGATACAACGTTAAGTGAAAACGCAAGGTACGCAACAGTACATTTTATAAAATGTTTGTGCGTGAAAACGCAAGGTACGCAACAGTACATTTTATAAAGTGTTTGTGCGTGTGTTTGCCTGCATAGAATAAGTTGAGAGAATGTCTATGAAACTGGAAACAGTGGTTGCCTCCTGGGTGCTGATGTTTGGCACATAGTAGGTATTCAATGAATTTCTGTTATTGGAGGGTCAAAGTGCACCCTGGTCAATATTTGCTTTTTACAGAGCATGAAATAGAAGTTTATGTATCCAATTATTCTTATTCCCCCGAACGTTGACACCAGGGTCCAAGCCAGGATTCACTTTATAGAGTGATTATCCATCTGTAGCAAACATCTCTGCGGCATGACCCATCCAAGTGTTTTTCAGCAAAGCATAGACTGAAGTCCAGCCTGATCACTTACTTTATAGTGTCAGAAAGAGAAACTCATCAGACACTTAGTGTCCCACAGGAATACTTTAAAGTGTTTCCTAGACAAGTCTACTGGGAAGTGATAATCTCTTCAGTAGAAAATAAATGCAGAAGTGGCCCAGGCAAAAACTCCAGTAAAAGGACACACTCCTTCCTCAAAATCATGGGAAAGAACCAACATCGGAAATGGCTTCTTTTCTTTGTTAATTTCTAAATTTTTATCAAAGAAATATAGTCCCTCATGCTGGCAAGATCACTCCCTTCTGCCGCCACACCTGGACAAACCATCCTCCTGGACCACCCATCCCCATCAAAGTTTAGCCTCTCAGACTCCAGTTCCTAAGGGTTCCTCATCTCCCTTCTCCAAAATGACAACTAGGTGAGAACTGAATAAACTAAACATATTAATGGTAGATACATAGTAGTAACCCTATGGAATATATTTTCCAAGAGTTGAATCCTTTATTAGTAGCAGACTAACAGTAAAGACCCTAAACCTAAATAAATAACAGCTAGTACCTATATGGCACTTACCAGGTTCCAGACACCCGTCTGAGCACCTTACCAGTGCTAACTTATTTAATCTTCCTAACGATCCAAGGAGGCCAGTATTATGAGTGTCCCACTGTACAGATGAGGAAACTGAGGTTAGTTATCTTTCCCCTGGTCCACGTTTAATAAGTGATGGAGCCAGAATTTGAATCCAGAGAGTCCGACTCTAGAACCGTGCTCTTAGCTACAAGGTAGGAGGCCAGAGGGAGGATTTAAGGCCCTGAGACAAGCCAATAAAAAGATGGTTTAAAATCCTGGGAGCACAGCAATCAGAGCTGCTGTGGATTCCCTCCTGTTCCAAACACACAGAGGTCCTGGATAAAATAACAAAAATATGTTTTAAATTTTGAGCCAAGTTGCAAAGAAGGAAAGAAAACTCCCCTGGTGCAAGAGGCAAAAATGGACTATAAAATGGAACCGACGAGGGCTGGAGAGCCCGGCGGATATATGTCCTGGACACAGGTCCCTGTGGCACGCACGTTGGGGGACACAGTTCGCATCACACAGGAAGCAGCCTTGAGACCTGCCTCTAAGCGGGCGCTTGGAAGAACTGCCTCCTCTATGAGAAAAGACTGGGGGGAAATCTCTCCTAATGGCTCCGAGAAATGACAAAGCGGTGTCATCTGCCTGGGGCTCCAGAGGGAAAAATGTCTCCCTTGTGAAACTGAAATCCCAAGACTGAGGTTCCCACAGAGGGGAGTATGAATGTAAACTACCCTCGGGGTGCTGGACCCCCAAGCTGTGGAATTCATAGGAAACCATTCACAGATTGCAGAAGCAAAAGGCAGGACCCCTTTCTTTGCCCTTCCATGACCCAGGGCAATGGGACTCCTGTAGAAAAAAACTAACCACCACTGAAAAGGAGTCAAAGCTTAAGGCAATATAGCACAGGACCCATCCCAGGAGGTCAGCCGACAGCACCCGGGATGCACCTTCCCTGCTTTATTTTTCTTCAGCGTACTCATAGGTGTTGGCGTTTTTTAATCTTCTTTTTTTTAAATTGAAGTATAGTTGCTGTACAATACTATATGTTACTATATAGGTGTACAATATGGTGAGCCACAACTTTTAAAGGTTATACTCTATTTATAGTTACTGTGAAATAGTGGCTATATTCCCCACGTTGTACAATACATCCTAGTAGCTTATTTTATACTTAATAGTTCGTACCTCCTATCTCCCTCCCCCTATATTGCCCCTCCCCTCTTCCCTCTCCCCACTGGTAGCCACTAGTTTGTTCTTTATATCTGTGCATCTGCTTCTTTCTTGTTATATTCACTAATTTGTTGTGTTTTTTAGATTCCACATGTAAGTGATATCATACAATATTTGTCTTTCTCTGACTTATTTCACTTAGCATAATGCCCTCCACGTCCATCCATGTTGCTGCACGTAGCCCCAGCTCTCACACAACCCCAGTCCTTCTCTCTCTCTTTACTTTGCATGACTTCTTCAGAGCACTGATGGGAAACTAAGTTATTTATTTTGCGCTTATTTGTCTATTGTAATGGCAACATTTCATTCTTTTTTATGGCTGAGTAGTATTCCACTGTCACGTGTGTTGGTTTTTAATTTGCCTCCCTCCCTAGAATTTAAACTCGAGTGTTGAGATTTTTTTTTTCGTTACTCCATCCTCAGTACCTAGAACAGTGGCTAGTGCATACTAGACATTCAGTAAGTAGCTATCCCTCTATTTATTTATTACATTGTTAAAAGCAGTAATACATTTGCTTATGGCCATGTACATAGGTGATATATAAACCTAGGTAGGGAAGAACTCCGGTAATATCAGGAGACAGGTTCCCTCTGGAAAGAGAAAAGGCAAAGGATGGGGACAGGTTGATGATGCTTCTGTGCAGCTCCATCTAAAACAGGCTATTTCTTTAAAAAAATGATTTTAAGGCAAAATATTAACATCTTTTACATCTGGGCAGTGGACACATGAGAATCTTGCAGTATTCTCTGTGTTTTTCTGTGTGTTTGGAGTATTTCCTGATTTAAAATAAAACTAAGTAACGGAAGGTATTTGGGGAATGAAGGGATGAGTTTGCATTCTCCAAGCACCCCGTGGAGCCTGGGGGCTGCCCTCATCCCACATCTGAATTCGGACCACAGCCCTGATGAAGTCCAAGGGCCCCAAGGGCAGGAGATGCCCGGTTTGCTTCCAGAACTTTTGGCTGCCGAGTTTGGCAGTAGAGGGAACCAGTCTCCAAAAAGTGACTTTCCCAGCTAAATCCCTCTGGGATGAAGCCTGGGTGAGCGTGGGACTGGGAAGTAAGGTCGTTTCCACTCCCTCTTCGGGATTTATAAGAATGACCACTCACAGACCTCTCTGCCAAAATGCAGGAATTCACTTAAAGACACCAGCTACCAATGCATCTTGCAAGGTTAGGGATTTCTGTTGGGGTCTGAGAGGGAGCTGGCTCCACGACCCGCTCCACGGAGTGGAGCCGGGATCTGGATCCCTCGTCCCATTTTAGATTTACAGAAAAATTGAGCAATAATGAAGATCTCCCATATATCTGCACCACCACCTCCTCTGCCCCAACTTGTTGCCCCATTAGTGACATACTGCATTAGGGTGGGACATTTGTTACAATTGATGAGCCAATATTGATACATTATTATTATTATTATTGACTAAAACCCATAGTTTACATTAAGGATCACTCTTTGTGTTGTAAAGAAAACACAACACATGGGTTTTGACAAATGTCTAAGTGACAAGTATCACCGTTACTATATCATACAGAATAGTTTCACTGCCCTAAAAATCCCCTGTGCTCACTTATTCACCCCTTTCTGCCTCTCCCCCCATCTAACACCTGACAACTGCTGATCTTTCAATGTCCTCGGGGTTTTGCTTCTTCCATAGTGTTACATGACTGAAATCATACAGTATGTAGCTTTTTCAGATTCTTTCACTAAGTGCTTTCTTTCACTTAGTGACATACATTTAAGGTTCCTCCATGTCTTTTTATGGTTTGATAGCTCATTGCATTTTAGCACTGAATAATATTCCATTGTCTAGATGGACCCGAGTTTATTTTTAGCCATTCACCTATTGAAGAACATCTTGGCTGTGAGATTAATTTTAATAATATATTTTATTTAACTCAGTATATCCAAAACATTAATTCAGCATGTCATTGATATTTTAAAATGATTAATGAGACATTTTGTATTCTTTTTTCGTACCAAATCTATCTTCAAAATTCAGTGTACATTTTATATTTATAGCACAGCTCAATCTGGCTAGCACCATCTTTCAAATATTCAACAGTCACAGGTGGCTGGTGGCTACTGTATTGGACAACACAGATCTCAAAAATGAGAAAATATAGCCCCAACCTTGGAAACTTTATAATTTCACTAGAAGAGATCAAACATCCCCTCTTTTCACCCTCAGTGGCTTGAGAATCATATACATCCCTTTCACACAGACACAAATATGTTCAAAATTTTGCTAATTTATTGCCTGAACTTTATTTCACCTTTTTCCATGGAAAAAAAATTTTATAGTTGTTTTATTATAGGCACCAGGTCCCCCTCATCCCCCCAAATTTGAACCATAATATGTCTAAAGTAGCAATTTAAAGTATACAGGAACTATCCAGCAAGTGCAAATAATACCTCCCCTCCCACTGGAAGCTTCCACATTCCTCTTATAGATTTTTAATGTGAAAATTTGTTTTATTCAACAGGTACTAACTGAATACCCAGGGAAGCAGTTTTCTTTCTTTTGCTATTAATTTTTATTGGAGTAGAGTTGATTTACAATGTTGTGGTAGTTTCTGCTATACAGCAAATTGAATCAGTTATACACATACATGTATCCACTCTTTTTTAGATTCTTTTCCCATATAGGCAATTACAGAGTATGGAGTAGAGTTCCCTGTGCTCTACAGCAGGTCCTCATTAGTTACCAATTTTATATACAGTAGTGTGTATATGTCAATCCCAATCTTCCAATGTATCCCTCCCGCCCCCGACCTTTCCCCCCTGGCGACCATAAGCTTTGTTTTCTATCTATGAGTATTTCTGTTTTGTAAATAGGTTCATTTGTACCATTTTTTTTTGAGTCCACATATACACGATATCATATGATGTTTGTCTTTCTCTGTCTGACTTACTTTGCTCAGTATGACAGTCTCTAGGCAGGGAAGCAGTTTTCAAAGTGTGGTCTGGGTCTCCTGGGAGTCCCTGAGATGCTTTCAGGGGTCCATAGGGGCAAAATTAGTTTTTCATGTTAATGCTAGAGTTTATTTGCCTTTCTCCTTCTCATTGTCTTTTGAGTGTACAGTGGAGTGTTTCAGAGACTACGTGTTGAGGGCTGCCACAAGACCAAATATGGAATCTCGCTAGTTACTGCTGGGCAACATACTGAAGAGATATGCAAAAATATAAATCAACGCCAATACATAGTTTAAATCTTTCTCAGTTTTAATTCCTAATGTATTAAATATGTCAGATATAATTTGCATAAACAAAGCTCTTTGGAGTCCTCAGTAACTTTTAAGAATGTAAGATAGTTCTGAGACCCAAAAGTTTGAGAATCACTACTCTAGTGTGTTCCAAGCTCTGTGCTAAGCTCTGAGGAAACCAAGATAAATGAGCTTGTAAGTCAGCGAGGCAAGCCACCTGAGACACCCACCTCCTATGTCTCTCTCCCCGTCTTGCCATGACTTCGTATGGAGATCATCACATTTAGGAAATATCAATGAAGGTGTCCTTCCCGCAAACCTGATAATTGAGAGACCAGGTAATTTCGTATACACAACGAGATATTTTATTTGAGTCAAAAGGAACACACAATTCATGATTATGATGGCACAATCATACTGTGATGGTCATGGGCAAACCAGGACATGGAATTACCCTAGAGAAAAGTTCTGTCTTCTTGAAAATAATGAGATACAGGTTGGGAAAGTCCCCATGGGAGGAAGAAATTTGGCTGCTGTGTGTATGTGGGTGATGATTCTGAGCACATCTGGAGTGGGAGGGAGGCTATAGGGATGGGCAGCTGGGAGGAGGCCCTGAGAGAGGAGTGCCAAACAGAGAACTTGAGGAGATGCAAGATAGAAGTAGGACATCCCCTTAGCTGGGCTTCACATCCTGGGGGTCAGGCTCGCCTAAGTCCCGGTATAGTCACACTCTTTCCAGGTGATTGTCACTTACTACAAACTGAAATAAGAACAAACAAAAACGCCTCTGGGTTGTGGGAGGATAATGGATAGAGGGGGTTCACGCTAGAAGATTTTTTGCAGGTATCAGGACAACAGAAGAGGACTCTGTTTATGTGGACTTGATGCCCTCATCACCCTCCAAGAGGAAGAGGGTAACTCTACCCCCATGGAGTATGGCCATCATTTTATTTCATTTATTTGCAAGTTTCTAAGTGAATTTCTAAGATGCCTGATGAGTGGCGTTTTAGAAATGTCATATATTTTTATCATCTTAAAATGAGCAAGGGGAAGTAGGTGTTGGGAGGAGAAGCAAGAAGCACCATTTGCAGATTTGTCCTGAAAAGATGATGGCTTTTGACAAAGGATACAGATGGTTATCACATCCCATAAGCTGAGTCTCATCGGATCAGCGTCAGCATCATGGCAGCCAGGCAGCGAAATGAGCTCAAAGCTCCGCTGTGTGCCGCGGACTGAATGCACTGACCCGGCCCCAGAGGTGTAATGCCTCCAGGAACCCAGGGACGGTTACGCATCCCATCCTAAATCCTGGCCAGCTCTGAACTGTGGGTCAGGAGACCTGGGATCCAGGACCAGCTTAGTCACTGGCTAGCTGTGGGCTTTGCCTTTTATTTCTATGTTTTGCATCAGACAATTGGAGGTAATAAAGTCTTCCTAGGATGTTGTGAGGATCACAGGTGAGTTAGTCCAGGGGCTTGGAAGCAATCAATAATGTAAGGCAGCTCTGTGTGTATGATATGCAAAATCAACCCTACTGCAGAGATTTCCTAAAAGCCAGCCAAAAATCTTACTTGAATGAAATCATGACTTGGTCACCACTTAGAAAATGACCACCGTTCTATTAACTGCTGAACGGGCTAAAAAAGAGAGAGAGAGAGAGCGTGGAGGAAGGGCAGGCAAGAGGAAGACAGTGAAGATAAAATTAGACAGACAAGATTGGTTCCCTTAACTCGGAATTCAATCCTGTCATCTCCTTGACAACTGGCCCTGCCGAGGGACAGGGTGCAGAGGTCAGGTCCCAGGGGGTCACCTGCCTTAGCAGAAATCCAGGCCTGGGGCCTGCATGGTCGGCAAACTGGAAAACCTGAAGTGGGAAGCTCCTGGCCAGCCCGCCCGCGCCTGCCTGTGATCGTGGGAGAAGGGACAGCAAATGCACTGGGTGCTACCTCGGGGTGGGGGGGTGGCGTGGGATGCGGGGAGCATCCACAGGGGAGCCAGACCCAGTGAAGGTCCCAGCAGTGTAGGGACAGACCCCGGCTAGGAATAACCAGGAAGTCCTGTCCTGGGCTCGGAGTCTAGAGAAGCTTCCAGAGCATCCCGGCACCCCCCCACCCCCCACTCTTTCCCAACCATCAGAGAAACAATGCCACACGGCCTCTGCAGCGCCGGTGTGACCAGCTGCAGCTTTGACGACCTCCCCACGCTGGGCCTGACTCAAATCCCAGATTCAGACCAGGTCTCAGGTGTGCAGGGCCAGGTGCCTTCCACCTTCCTGAGCAGAGTTCATGTTCAGGCCACGGATTCATAAGAAACCACAGGCTTGGGCAGATTTGATATCAGTACTGATCATTCTAAGGCAGAATGAACGGACGAGGAAACGTCTTTCAAAAGGCCCATCTCACTGTTCTCTCAGCCGCAACTCTGTCTACCTTACCTCCTTACCTGCTGGAGCCTTCCTCTGGCTTCTGCTCCCATGAACTCCCCTCCTCCATTTAAAGACACATGTCTCCCTGCAGATTGGGGGTATTTACTCTGCAGTGGATCCTAAACCTGGCCTCAAGTCAGAATTGCTTGGGGACGCTTCCTAAAACCCAAATCCCCGGGTTCCAGCCCAGAAACACGGGTCAAAGTTTCAGGCACGGGGTCTGGGTAGCTGGCTGGTTTTAAGTTTTCCCAGTGACTCTGATGCAGTAGGTTTGGAAAACAGTGTTAGGAACCACTAGATCAACGGGTAATCATCACTCTTTTCCTGCAGCATCTAATGTTTACTTTTTCTAAACCATTCAGACGATGCTTATGTTATAGAGTAGGCTTCGAAATTGGCCTGCACTTTTAAGGCAAAAAACTCAAAGAAACTTCACACTTGCTATGCTGTATGTCTCAGTCTGCACAGCCACCCAGAATGTACACGCTCACTCCCCTCTGTCATTAGAGGGCTCTGTGGGAAAATGTGAAAAGGGTGGATCTGATATGTTACCTCTCCCATGAATACCTGCCTTTGAAGGGGACCTCAGGGAGTAGAGAACATAAGCTGTTCTGGAAAGAAATTAGACATAAATAAATAAAAATGATAGTGGGACTATAGACATGGTAGATCAGGCAACACTTGGGAGCGGCAGGAATTCGCCGCCCTTCCACTCATGCCAGGCAGCAAAGAATAATGAAATAGCAGCTCCCACTTATGAAGCACCTGCTAAGTGGACACAGCATCTGCGCAGCCTCAGCGCTGCCGTCCCCATCTTATCAATGACGCTCAGAGCTGTTAAGCCTCTAGCCGCCCACCTAGCAGCTTCGCATCCAAGTTGCCAGGGCCCTGTTCTCCCTTCCTGTGATGGGGCCCCTCTGTAGGAAGTGAGCAGCGGCTGTAGGCCGAAGACTCACCCTGAAAAAGCAATGACCAGACAAAGTAGCCTCTGTCCCCAAGAGGAGCCTCCCAGGTGAGAAATGGCCCTTTTGAGACAGGAACTCCAGGGCAACTCAGGAAGGCCGGGCGCCTGAAAGCCCACAGGAAGCTAATCCCCGCCAAGGGTGGGGTCTGGGCTGGTTCTTGTGGCTTCCCAGTAACCTGCCCACTGTCATCGCTCGCTCCAGTTTGCTCAGGTCCGTAGATAGACCATGATTAGGTTTCCGGCCAGTCATAATATTATACCTGGATCATATGTGGGTTAATCGCCTGAAGCTGGGCTAATGTCCTTCCTCTGCAACAGGCCTCACCCCCGCTGAAGGCTGAACCCCTCTTTCTGAGGGACTTGACCTGTGTGAGTTGTGAGGGGCAGTGGGGTTTCTGTCAGGCATCTGGTGCATGGCACCGGAGGGAACAAAGGGTGATAATTGGACGAGGAGCTCAGTGATTGCCCCTCTCTAATAAAACCACCTGGACAGCTAGCTTTTCGGAAAAATAAATGCAGGGAGACTAAAGAGAGTGATGTCTTGGCATCCGGCTCCCCAGAGTGAAAGCCCCTGAGACCCACTTGCCTGACTCATCCAGGCTTGATGTACTGTCCCACCCTGCACCTCTGCCAGGAACCAGCTACAAACCTTCCATATCTCTCCCAAGTCTCATTACTATGCAGACCAATTTTTCATTCATCTGGAATCCACTGTAGCATTTTAATGTGGAAAGCCTGCTACTCCATTTCTCTCCCCAGAAGAAAAATGGCTTAATTTCTCCAGCTGATAGATTTTTTTTCTGATCCTTCAGACAGTAGAAAAAGACCCTGGAAAATCAGCCATTGGACTGTCCACAGACATTTTATGATGGCCATAAACAGGGCTGTGGAGGGGTGACACACCAGGCAGCATGCTGCTTGGTGGCCTCAACTTTATTATCAACCTGCAAAAATGATGGCTAGATAGATACACAGATAGATAGGTGATAGATGACAGATAGAGACAGATGATAGATAGATAGGTAGATATAGATAGATAGATGATAGATGAATGGATGCGGGGTGGATGGACAGATGGATGGATGGACGGATGGATGGATAAACCATGAAAGAAGCTGTCGTTTCCCACCATATTCGAAGCATAAAATCCCTCCCCATATTTTTCCTGGCAGATATATGAGACCTTCTGACACCAAATCAGTCCAGACTCTCCTACCTACAAGCCCACCCCCAAACTGAGACAGATTTCATCAGCAGAGGAAAAATCTATTTAGGAAGGAAATTAGAGACAAAATTGAGGGTAATCTTTTTAGGTGTGTTTTCGATTGTTCATTAAGCCTGCAAGGCTCAGATGGATGAAATCAGCCCATCCTTTCTGGGGTTCTTCCTAGAAGGTTGAAGATAGCCTGGTCTGGCCTGGGGCAGAAGGGACCAAGGGCAGAGAAATGCCAGACCCACTTCTGGATGAAAAGACTGGAATTTCATTAGAAGAGTGTGATAGTTTAAGGCATAGACCCTGGCACCAAACCACTTGGGTTCAAACCCCAGACCTGCCATGCGCTAACTTTGTGGCTTTGGCACGTTACTTAACCTTTCCATGCTTAGTTTCCTCATGGATAAAACGGTCAGAGTGATAGTATAGACCTCAGACGGTTGGGATTTTGTGAGTTAATTTGCCTAAAGTGCTTAAAACAGAGGCTGGCATGTCGTAAGCACTATGGGGGGTGAGTCAAACCTCTCCTCTAGACCGCAGTCCCCCCCAAAATTAAGCAAGTTCACTATACAAAGATGAGACTGTAACCCCAACAGGAAGATAATCAGATTTCATGAACTCAGCCTTAGGTTCGAGGCAGGAGGTTGCACTTAAGTATCATCTTCTTCCTTTACACTGTTTATTGACCCTCCCTAGGAGCCAAAGCAACACTCATTCAAAGCAATAGCCCAATCTGGGCCTGGGCTCCGGACTCAGAGGAAGTGAATTCTCAGACCCAAGGGCTTGAACGTCCAGGGCTGAATTCTCTACTTTCAGCTGCTACGACCTTGGAGGAACCACTGGGCCTCTCAGTGTCCCTCAGAAACCCTGGAAGAGTCAGCAGACTTTATCCTGCAGCTGATCAATTTCAAAGGCCTATATTGTTAGGTATGACTTAGAAGTCACCCAACGCCTACGTTAATGTTAGTTGCCCCTTTGTTAAATGTCCTTACTGACGTGTGGCCTTTCTTGTTGTCTGGGACCTCAGAGGAGCTGAAGTTATAAAAGCAGAAGACAGGAGAGAGTTAACATTGAACTTCACTGTGCAAAAATATGCACTGTCACAAGACAGAAATAGACACACAGACACAGAAAACAAACTTATGGTTATCGAAGGGAGAGGCGGGGGGGGGGGGGATAAACCAGAAAACAAACTTATGGTTATCGAAGGGAGAGGCGGGGGAGGGGTAAACCAGAAAACAAACTTATGGTTATCGAAGGGAGAGGCGGGGGGGGATAAACCAGAAAACAAACTTATGGTTATCGAAGGGAGAGGTGGGGGGGGGGGGATAAACCAGGAGTTTGAGATTAACAGATACACACTGCTATATATAAAACAGAAACCAACAAGGACCTACTGTATAACACAGGGAACTATACTCAGTACTCTGTAATAACTTATAAGGGAAAAGAATCTGGAAAAGAATATATATATATATATATCTGAATCACTTTGGGGTACACCTGAAACTAACACAACATTGTAAATCAACCATACTTCAATTAAAAAAAAAAAAAATCAGAGCTTCCCTGGTGGCACAGTGGTTGAGAGTCCGCCTGCCGATGCAGGGGACATGGGTTCGTGCCCCGGTCCGGGAAGATCCCACATGCCGCGGAGCGGCTGGGCCTGTGAGCCATGGCCGCTGAGCCTGCGCGTCTGGAGCCTGTGCTCCGCAACTGGAGAGGCCACAACAGTGAGAGGCCCGCGTACCGCAAAAAAAAAAAAAAATCAGTTCTGATTGTTTCGCTCAGGCAAGACATGCTATCTCTAAAAACAAAACCAAAATGTATTCCACTGTCTCTCCGTGCCCCTCATCTGCATACATCACAGTGACCGGTTAGAGATTCAGTTCCCAGACTGAAACACCAGTTACTGATAAGCTTTGACCCACTGCCCAATGCTCTCTGCTCCTCCCGCAACGAGAACCAGCCAGAGCTCTCCCTGCTGGCCTGGAGTCACAACAACCATTCTGCACGAAGCCAGGACATTTTCTTGGGAGAACAGGAAGTAAAACTAGAGCATGTCAACATGGTGGAGTACTACGTTGCCATAAAAAATGCTAGGCATATGGCTTGAGTCAATATATGGAAATGAGTGTGTGAAATCATGTTAGATGGAAACAAGAAGAACACCCAGTAGTCTGCACACACTGATTACAACTCCATCAATACATATGTCTACATACTCATAAGCAAGGACTAAAAGCAAATTTAGAGTAGTGTAAAGAGAGGATGATTTACTGGATTCTTTTTTTCTCCCATAATGTCTTATATATTTTTTATTTTTTTATGAGAAGAATAGGAAGTTTGGCTTTAGACCAACAAGAGTAGAATTTAGCTGCTCATACAATGGCTCAGACAGGAAGGGGCATTTGCTGTGGTTGAAAATATGCATTGAGGGAAGTTATCAGCCTGAAAACACAGAGTGTTATGAGCTGTGCCGACCCTGCCCCGCCAGGCTAGCTACAGCTCCAGGCTGGGTGGGGCCTCCAGGACCACTGGACAGAGAACAATGCCCAGGGATGGAGAATACAGAGGAGGCTTCAAATGGATACAGCCTTGCTCTCTACTAAGTTTACGTCTTGCTCTAAAGGAGGGTGATCATATAGTCCTGGTTTGTCAAGGCACAGCCCTAGCTGTGCCCACGGTCCTAGTATAAATATGAATGACATCCCCTTTTATCACAAATGCATCTCTGTCATGATGATAAAGAACACAGTCATCCTACTAAAAGAGGCCACGAGGGCCCCAGGTTGCTGCCTAAGATGTAAGGGATACCTGTGCAAAACACTTGGGTACACAGCTGCTCTCCTCACCTCACAATGACCAGGGTATCAGGATGGTGTTTCTGTCCCCTCTTCATGAGGACGCCCAGCCGTGGCTAAGTGTTGGGATCGCTGGTAGTGCTGAGCTAGAGCCGACTGGCTCATCTTTCCAACACCACGTTCAATGACGTCATGTTAGCAGCCTGAGATCAGCACAGATGGGAGTATCTACACGGTGGAAATCAGGAAATGCCACTGACCTGGGCTTTTCTTTTTACCCCCGACCCTCCCCGGGAGCTGGTTGTAAAATATTTAGCAGCATGCCATGGATTGCTGGAGTCAGTGAAGCCAGAATGGAAACCATCCTATGGGGTTATGATCACACAGGTCCATACTTAGCCCCAGACAAAGTTCACAGCCACATTTTACACGAAGTACCAAAGAATAACCAGGAAACTGTGAGATGTGGTGGTCCCTTGCAGAGGGAGAAAGGGACAAGCCTCTCTTTTTATTTTCCACACATATGGAATAAAACAAAATGAGAACGCAAACACAAATCAATTCAACTGTCTCAGAATATGACAGCTTGACTCACGTCTGCTACCTGACAAGGTTATTTGCATCCTGTTAAAGCAGGTGACTGGTGTGCCATTGATACAGCACTGAATCTTCCCAAAGTGACAGCTTTTGAATCACGACTCTTTGTTCATCATACAATTCCCTGAAGACCCCTGCCCAAGTTGACACCATGACGTGGGTGTCACTGTAAAAAGTGGCTTATTCCTTGGCACCAACAACACCTAGTTAATTTTTCCATCACTGCGTCACCTTCCTCCTGCAGCTCCTCGGTAGAGCCCTTTGTGAAAGTCAACATTTCATGGTCATGGACAATTCATTACTTCCTGTCACATGCTATTTATTGTCAGCTCCTTTGGAACCATGGCAAACATACGATGAACTCCCCAAAAGTTTTAAGAAGTTTTTAAAGTAACTTACTGGCACCTGCACTTCAGCACTTGGTTAGTAAGTCAGCTAAATCCAAAAGGGTCAGTGAAAGAACTGAAGGTGAAGGAAATCCTGGTCTGATCATGGAACTCAAGGTACTGAAGAATAAAGAGTGGGAGGGATGATCACCAGCGCTGATTTCATAATAACCATGCTTGTTCGGTTGTGTAAGCTTTGGGGATGAAAGGAGAGCTATGCTTGCGTTGACCAAGCATCTCCTGGGTGCAGAGTACTCAGCTTGGTGGCACAGGGTGATTCAGAAAAATTAGGATACATGCTCTTTGCCTTTGTAAACTTGCAAATGAGACCAAATGGAGGCAGAGGATATATTGAGGTGGTAGTGAATGGGAGAGAGAAGACAAACCCAAATCGCAATCCTTGACTTACCATAGTGATGGAGGGAAGTTAAATTAATTTAGTGTTTGTGGCTGGATTGGATTAATCAGGGCTATCTTCTGGAGGAGCCTTTTGATCAGGACCCTTGAATGTATTCCACTGACAGCTATGGGGGGTTGTAATTTCATGAGCTGAAAATGAACCAGAAATTATGAAATTCCAAAAATAAGAAAAGATCTTAGCACATTTTTCTTCAGTTCAACTCTTGTTATTCCAGAATGCTCTCTGGCAACGTTTAAAATTTTTTCTCAATGACAATTCCACTGCCCCCAAGTTTCCCCCAAATTTCAATGTGTCTAGGACCTATGAGGAAGAATTAGAGTAGGTGATGGTATAACTCCTAGAGTGACAGCTATGCTCACCGGGCTTTATATACCTGTTTGCTTGTCAGCTCCTCCCACCAGCATGTGAGTTCATTAAGAGTGGGCACCATGCCAGGCTCTGCAGGTACTGTGTGCCCAGTGCCTAGTATAGAAAGGGAAAAGCAGCCTCAGCCTTGGTTGAAGGCTTGGATGACAGTCATACTTGACCCTGGGATCACTAGGATTAGCAATATGTTATTTTTACAATGTGTAAATCCTTGCACCTCCCTCAAGCAAACTCAGTTCTCCCAAGAGAAATTTATCTACTCATGTCACCACCTTACCATCAACCAGAACACATATTCATTCTAGGTTCCTTCATTCCCTAAGAATTTAAAGTTTTGTGGTAATTTAAGTTTCAAATTATGTAGAGCAAAACCAAAAATCTTTGAAATAGGAACATTTCTTTTTAGTGATTATACAGAGTTGGGTCCAGTATAATCTCATGATGCTGAGTTGATACAGCCTTTAAAAGAGGGAAGAATGAAGAATGGATGATTCCAGTTATGGGCAATGACACTGATTTCCATGTTACACCTGGATTTCTGCATGTCCAAGGTAGTCAGCTTTAAATTATATAGGCATTTGAAGAAAAATGTTCATATAAGATTGTATTTCTGTAAGCCCATAGTTCACAAAAAAGGGACTGGGTTGATATTCTCCAGATGTGTGTCCCTCTCCTTTGGCACAGTTGGGCTCATTTATCACGGCCTGGAATAGTTCTTTCCAAGGATGACTGTGCTGTAAGTGGTGTCTTCAATGACTTCACTGAAGCTCCTTAAATATCTGCTTGTGTTTCAGAACAGCATTTAGATCATATATCAATGCATGACCTTCTCATAACAGATCACCTGCCCCTGTATTCCAGATTTGACAAAATGTGGTATTTGATTCTAGCCTATCACTCATAGGCAGGGTGACATCTCTTAAAAGAAGGAGTTGAACCCTATATAGTTCCTTTCTTGTCTAAATGATTTTTAATGAACATCAATAATATAAACTCAGGTGAAGTTTTCTGAAATTCAGTTTCATTTTTTCAGTAATTCTGATAAATAATTGCCCAATTTTCTTGACCCACAGCTCACTAATCTCTATCGTTGGCTCTGAGGATATTTCTCTGTAGACATAGTTTCTGAACTTCTCACTAGGGTGTGTGTGTTGTAGTTAAGAATTCCCTTTGTTCCACTGTGTATCTGGGTTAGCCTTAGACTTTAATATTGGCACTTACAACTAGAAATGAAAAAGAAGTAACAACTGACACTGCAGAAATACAAAGAATCATGAGCGATTACCACAAGCAACTATATGGCAATAAAATGGACAATCTGGAAGAAATGGAAAAATTCTTAGAAAAGCATAACTTCCAAGACTGAACAGGAAGAAATAGAAAATATAAACAGACCAATCACAAGCACTGAAGTTGAAACTGTGATGAAAAATCTTCTAACAAAAGTACAGGACCAGATGGCTCCACAGGTGAATTCTATCAAACATTTAGAGAAGAGCTAACACCTATCTTTCTTAAACTCTTCCAAAATATAGCAGAGGGAGGAACACTCCCAAACTCATTCTACAAGGCCACCATCACTCAGATAACAAAACCAGACAAAGATGTCACAAGAAAAGAAAACTACAGGCCAATATCACTGATGAACATAGATGCAAAAATCCTCAACAAAATACTAGCAAACAGAATCCAACAGCACATTAAAAGGATCATACACGATGATCAAGTGGGGTTTAACCCACTTGATGCAAGGATTCTTCAATATACACAAATCAATCAAGTGATAAACCATATTAACAAATTGAAGGAGAAAAACCATATGATAATCTCAATAGAGGCAAAAAACCTTTCAACAAAATTCAACACCCATTTATGATAAAAACCCTCCAGAAAGTAGGTATAGAGGGAACTTACCTCAACATAATAAAGGCCATATATGACAAGCCCACAGCCAATATCGTTCTCAATGGTGAAAAACTGAAACCATTTCCTCTAAGATCAGGAACAAGACAAGGTTGCCGACTCTCACCACTATTATTCAACATAGTTTTGGAAGTTTCAGCCCCAGCAATCAGAGAAGAAAAAGAAAGAAAAGGAATCCAAATTGGAAGAGAAGAAGTAAAACTGTCACTGTTTGCAGATGACATGATACTATACATAGAGAATCCTAAAGATGCTTCCAGAAAACTACTAGAGCTAATCAATGAATTCAGTAGAGTGGCAGGATACAAAATTAATGCACAGAAATCTCTTGCATTCCTATACATGAATGATGAAAAATCTGGAAGAGAAATTAAGGAAACATTCCCATTTACCATTGCAACAAAAAGAATAAAACACCTAGGAATAAACTTACCTAGGGAGACAAAAGACCTGTATGCAGAAAACTATAAGACACTGATGAAAGAAATTAAAGATGATAGAAAGAGATGGAGAGATGTACCATGTTCTTGAATTGGAAGAATCAACACTGTGAAAATGACTATACTACCCAAAGCAATCTACAGATTCATTGTAATCCCTATCAAACTGCCAATGGCATTTTTCACAGAAGTAGAACAAAAAAATTCACAATTTGTATAGAAATACAAAAGGCCCCAAATAGCCAAAGCAATCTTGAGAAAGAAAAATGGAGCTGGAGGAATCAGGTGCCTTGACTTCAGACTACACTACAAAGCTACAGCAATGAAAGCAGTATGGTACTGGCACAAAAACAGAAACACAGATCAATGGAACAGGATAGAAAGCCCAGAGATAAACCTACACACACTTATTTTTGGTAAAGGAGGCAAGAATATACAATGGAGAAAAGACAGCCTCTTCAATAAGTGGTGCTGGGGGGCTTCCCTGGTGGTGCAGTGGTTGAGAGTCCACCTGCCAATGCAGGGGACACGGGTTCGTGCCCCGGTCCGGGAAGATCCCACATACCGTGAAGCGGCTGGGCCTGTGAGCCATGGCCGTTGAGCCTGCGTGTCCGGAGCCTGTGCTCTGCAACGGGAGAGGCCACAACAGTGAGAGGTCCGCATACCGCAAAAAAAAAAAAGTGGTGCTGGGAAAACTGGACAGCTACATGTAAAAGAATGAAATTAGAACACTCCCTAACACCATACACAAAAATAAACACAAAATGGATTAAAGACCTAAGTGTAAGACCAGAGACTATAAAACTCTTAGAGGAAAATATAGGCAGAACACTCTATGACATAAATCACAGCAAGATCCTTTTTGACCCACCTCCTAGAGAAATGGAAATAAAAACAAAAATAAATAAATGGCACCTAATGAAACTTAAAAGCTTTTGCACAGCAAAGGAAATCATAAACAAGATGAAAAGGCAACCCTCAGAATGGGAGAAAATATTTGCAAATGAAGCAACTGACAAAGGATTAATCTCCAAAATATACAAGCAGCTCAGTAACAAAAAAACAAACAACCCAATCCAAAAATGGGCAGAAGATCTAAACAGACACTTCTCTAAGAAGATATACAGATTGCCAACAAACACATGAAAGGATGCTCAACATCACTAATCATTAGAGAAATGCAAATCAAAACTACAATGAGGTTTCACCTCACACCGGCCAGAATGGCCATCATCAAAAAATCCACAAACAATAAGTGCTGGAGAGGGTGTGGAGAAAAGGGAACCCTCTTGCACTGTTGGTGGGAATGTAAATTGATACAGTCACTATGGAGAACAGTATGGAGGTTCCTTAAAAACTAAAAATAGAACTACCGTATGACCCAGCAATACCACTACTGGGCATATACCGAGAAGACCATCATTCAAAAAGAGTTATGTACCACAATGTTCACTGCAGCCCTATTTACAATAGCCAGGACATGGAAGCAACCTAAGTGTCCATCAACAGATGAATGGATAAAGAAGATGTAGCACATATATACAATGCAATATTACTCAGCCATAAAAAGAAACGAAACTGAGTTATTTGTAGTGAGGTGGATGGACGTAGAGTCTGTCATACAGAGTGAAGTAAGTCAGAAAGAGAAAAAGAAATACCATGTTAACACATATATATGGAATCTTAAAAAAAAAGGTTCTGAAGAATATAAGGGCAGGACAGGAATAAAGACGCTGTTGTAGAGAATGGACTTGAGGACACAGGGAGGGGGAAGTGTAAGCTGGGACGAAGTGAGAGAGTGGCATGGACATATATACACTACCAAACGTAAAATAGATAGCTAGTGGGAAGCAGCCACATAGCACAGGGAGATCAGCTCGGTGTTTTGTGACCACCTAGAGGGGTGGGATAGGGAGGGTGGGAGGGAGGGAGACGCAAGAGGGATATATGGGGATATATGTATACGTATAGCTGACTCACTTTGTTATACAGCAGAAAGTAACACACGATTATAAAGCAATTATACTCCAATAAAGATGTTAAAAAATATATATATTGGCACTTAAGTGATGATTGGTCTCAAATAACTGTAAAGGTAGAGCTGATTTCTGGATGATAACAATGCATTAAGGAGTAGACAGTAAAATCTCAGTGTGTTTCAGCTTTAATTCATTTGATGAATAGTCAGTTGGGAATAGCCATCGGTTAGGTTCTGAGTCTCTGTGGGATGGTGGTATTTTTTTCTGTCTCTCCCCAAAAGCCTACTCCAATTTATTGTCTCAATGAAATGTGAAATCCCAAGTCTCAACGGATTTCATTTTAAGTTTTACTCCAGTCGAAGGATTCCACTTAATGGGTTGTACTCCAGTTCCTAAGAGGGCATGTAAGAAATGTCCTGGCTTAGACAAAATTCTCCACAAAGTCACAGAGCTAGTGGAAACTTCAGAGATCATATAGTTCAATGTCTTCGTTTCACAGACGAGAAAACCAGAGTTTAGAGAGGTCAAGTGATCTGATCAAGGTCACTTAGCACATTAGTAGCAGAGCCAGGGCAAGACCCATCCAGTGCTCTGTTCATCAAAACATACTCTCTGCCTAGTATATAGACCACCTTGCTGCTACCTTCTCCTTTTTATCATACTTTCTCTTACTCATCCTCCTAGTTCCCATGAGTCAGCTCTTTCCTGGCCACGCATTTTACATTTTGCCCTTCTAGTCTACCATGGAACATTAATTTTTACTTGAGTTCTTACTAATTGCTTTCATGAATTATTGTATAAAGTTGGTGCTCTCAGTTTTGCTTATATCCATGGTTTCTAGTCTCTGCTTTGACCCTGACGCTTGAATACTGGGAGCATCACCTAGTAAAGGACCTGGATATTAGTAAATATTCATTTACTTCTTCCTTGATCCTAGATTCCTCACTGTCTTCTACTTTTCAACCCACTGCCAACTCCAGACCCTTAACTTTGAGATATTTTTGGTTCTAATCGTCCCCACTTTATGGATTTGCTGTCTCTGTCCGTGGTGCTGATATTAGCAACAGCAGTGACTGTACAGCCTGAGTGGGAAATGCAGTTAAGAAATCTTCATAACACATTTGATTATTCTGGTAGACTATTTGGCCAAACAAAATTAAGTAAAATGATAATTAGAAATTATAATTCTTCATGTGTACTTAAAATAGACATATCAAAATAAGTTCCCCTTTTCAATGACTCTCCAGAGAAGGGCTGTCAAATCAAGTGAGTGGTAGCTAGTGATGTGCTGGTAGATGTGTAACAAATTTTAAACATTTTTCTCCAGGGGAAAAAAACCCCACATGATTTGTAATGTTTTCTAATTTCCGTGATGTAAATAGTACTCTCACAATGGCTGACTTCAAGCTACCCAAAGACGTCACTGAATATGAAGGTGGGAGAATATATATACAATCAGCTCTTGTGAGTTAGTGTAAACTGGCTCCATCACACCACTGGCCATAGCCCAATATTGCATCTTAAGTTATCCAGGATGCAACTTACCTAAGGTGGTCCAGAGCAAAAATATCTGGAAGGACATGTCTCTGAACTAAAGCCCTTTAGTGAGATCCTAGTGTAAAGCTAGAGAACAATATACATCTCAAGTGCAACAAGGCAGACAGAGTTCCCCCAAAAAGATACGATAGATATTATCAAAAGTATTTTAAAAGCAGGAATGAATTAGGATAAACATAATCTTGATATTATTAAAAAAAAAAGTTGGAGTCCTGTCCTCATGATCTGTGGATGGGTGGTGTGGGAGCATATCACACTGATTTAATGGTACATGGCCAAGACAAACTCCCTCAGTGTCTCCTGTGACAGGATTTTCTCAGCTGTAGATAGGAAGAGTGATATCCAAGTTCTAGGAGGTGTGTTGAGGTTCATTTTGCAATCACAGATAAAATTTCATTTTTGTAAATACTGTTTTTATTTCTAGTGTTTTTAATTAAAAACTATTTTAATATTTTGGCAATGATAATAGTCAGGACAATATTTTGGTTACAAATAACAGAAACCAACTCAACCTAGAAAAATCAGGCATTAATTGGGAGAAAATTGGGGGCACTTCACAGAACAACCAAGGCCCCAGAGGGCAAGGATTCATCTGGGATTCAGAAACAGTTGGTACCAAGAATATGACAATATCAGGACTGCTGCCTCTTATCTCTGCTGCATCATCAGCTTCATTCTTCCCTCTTCCTACAGAACCCATCTCTCCATACAGTAGAGAACAGAGCTTCTTTCAAACTTTGAAACTTATAGCCACAGGGAAAAGAAATACTGACCCCTTTTAGTTCCAAATCCAAGAATCTTAAAGAAGAGATTTATCATCCCAATGAAGTAACACCTTTCCCCTTGGACCAACCAACTGTGGTCAGGGTGGTAGGATAACATGAGAACCATGTAGGGGGTGGGGAAGTTCCTAGGCAAGAGATGTTGTTGGGCAGGAAATCCATTAGGCATCTACCCTTCTTCCTATTTCTACATGTCATAGGATTGGTACACAGTACTAAGGCTCTCCTAATGTGACTCTTAACAAATTATACTCCATGATGAATAAAGACTATCATAATACCAAATGCTTGTAGTACTCCACCAATTTTTTTAAAGTACTACTACTGAGTACTGAACCAGTTTCTTCCAAACCTGTTTGGGCATAATGTACAAGGCTTTAAAAAATGTTCAAATTCTCAAGCTGACTCCATTTCTATTTAATTAAAATATTTTAATGTGGACCCAGAAATGTGCTTTAAAACTCCCCAGGTGTTTCTGGTGCAGCCAATCTGATGGTTGTACATTGATCAACGTTTGGAAATCCACACTCTGGGATCTAAGTGTATGTGAATCAGGATCTCAGGGAAAATGAGAGTAAAAAAACCAAAAAACAACAACAACAAAAAAAAAACTGAGAAGTAGGAGAGGGGATGTAGGGAAGTTTAGATAAGGAAAACGAATTACTCTTTCACATGACAGCCAGAACTCATTACAGGTATACCTTTCCTTAGCCAAAACCCTTAGGGCCAGGTCTGTTTCACAATTCAGAATTTTTTGAATATTAGAGAGAGAACACAGTTGCATAGGCCATATATTATCTAATACCCTCAGAGAATCTGTGGTAACACCCCATAATCAAACTTTGATATTTCTGCAGCAAAGTGTATGAATATTTACACCAAGTAGGATAAATAAAATATTATACACAGCCCCGTGTCAGTTCCTTTCAGATTTAGCTACTGAATGGCTTCAAGTCAGGTCACTGGCACCAAATGAGTTATGAAAACACTTCCAAGCTGGAGGTATCATATTTCCTGACTTCAAAATATACTACAAAGCTACTGTCATCAAAACAGATTGGTATTGGCATAAAAACAGACATATACATATATAACATATATATGTGATATATATATATCAGATGGTATGCCATAAATATATACAATTTTTATTTGTCAAACAAGAAATGAAGGAAGGAAGAAAGAAAGAACTTTTTTTGATTTCCAAATTGTAGTAAAGGATTTAGGGACTTATTTTTAAGTCAATAAAACTACATTTGAAAGGGATTAGAGAAAGTTAAGACCAACATAGCCAAAAGCAGCTCCTAAGAGAAGCTGGACCATACCTCATCGCCTCCACTCATGTTTCCCTCTAGCTCATCCTCCACTTTGCCACCAGAATGGCTCAGGATCATCCCTGCTTAGACTCACCCTCCATCACCCTAAGAATACACCCACTCTCCATACATGGTCTCCTTAGCAGCATCCTTCATGACCTTGACTCTTCTCCTGGAGTCTTGTCTCACTTATTTCCCTGTCACTTTATCTTCTAGTCTTATGCCAATATGACTTTGCATATGCTCCTTCCTCCTCCGTGCACATCCTCTTCCCTTCTTGTTTACCTGGGAAACTCCTAATTATATCTCAAAAGCCCTCCTTGGGTGTTGTCTCCTCCATGAAGCCTTTCCTGAACCTTCCAACCCCATCCCACCAAATGGTAAGCTTCTCTTTCTGCTACACCCTTTCTCTACGTTGTCACACCTCGATTACTGCCCTGAAAAATGGTATATTAGATTATTTACTTTCTTCTCTTCCTTTTGAAGGCAAGGAGGACTTTTTGTCTCTATACCCCAGTGCCAAGGACAGAGCCTGGGATATGCAGTAGATGATCAATAAATATCATTAAGATTGAGTTCTCCTTTGAGGTTGAAATTAGAGGGTTTGAAGGTATACTATGGATCCCCAATAATAGGGGCCACTGAGAATTCCAATAGGTTTCTGTGTAAGTCTATCTCAAATTCAAGGAAGCCTAATAGAAAATATTTATTGAGCACTTGCTTTGTGCCAGGCATCATCTCATTCCCACAATAACTCCATGAGGTCATCAGTACTGTTCTTATCCTCATTTTTCAAAAGATGAAACTGAGACTTTCAAAGGTTAAGAAATGTGCACCATGTCACAAAGCTAGAAAACAGTCAAGGTGGAATTTAAGCCACCTCCCAAAGATGCCATTTTGATGTCCATCGTGGGCATCAGATCTTGCACTCAACAAGCCTCCACATGGGTGGAGGGAAAGGTTTGCTCTGTACTGGAAGGGTTTAAGGTGTTGGAGAAGGCCCACTGGCCAAATAAATATTTTCCAGCTGGTGTCAAAATTGTTACTATTAGTGATTTAATCCTTGAAGGGAATATCAGAGTAAGTTCCTAAGACTTCACAGTATGAATGACATTACCAGACGTATCCCCATTGCAAAAGGAAGGTAGTCACAATGGCTTTTGGGCACGAGCGAGGGAGGTCAAAGTAAAGATAGGGGAGTTATCACTGAAAACATTGGAGGTGGGGGGAGAGCTGGACAGCAAAGATCAGCTTCGCTGACTTTACAGTTTGGCTTCTGGACAACATGGATCTCGTCATTTGCCGCAGGGAATTTCTCTGCCCACTGGGCGTATCAGGCACAAAGCTAGAAGCCCCTGCTGAGAATAGAACGACATAGAGAAAGAACCAACTCCTCCAGAATGTACTTTAAGTGTCTTTATTATGTTCCAAGCAGTTCATCCATATTGTGGGCTTTCTCCATCAAGCAAGCGCCTTCCTTCAGAACAAACTAGGTCCCAAATCCACCCAGAAGGATTCAGCCCGAAGATCGAAGCGTGTGTCCACACTAGACTCACCCTATCTCACAAAACCATTTTTCTTTTAGTTTACAAGGCCATGCGTCTGGTTTTCTTGCTTCTCTTATCACTGCTCCCAGGCTGTCTTCCCACGAATCACTCTCTGTTTCCCACTGTCTGACTTCTTAACCTCAGTATTTCTGCCTTCTCCCTTTGCTCTCTGAAGGAAACAAGTCTCAGATTTCACCTCTGCTGAAGCCTGACATCTTTTCAGCACCTATCAGAGCATCCAAGAATTCTTCAGACTCTAGTTTCCTCCAGCACATGTGCTTGTCAGCAGCCATCGTGAAGGGCATCCAGCTCAGGGCAGCACTAGGAAGCTATTCAGAGTGGTCCCTCATCCGGGCTGCATGTACCTGGTGCAGATTTACCTGTGTGTAGTGCAGGTTTTAGATACATCCGAAGGCTTTGCCTTTGTTCAGTCGAGTGGGGGTCACCACCCAGCTCTGCCCCATTCACCCAACGTGCCCTATTTATAAAGAAAATGCCTCTTTGCACTTTAAAAAAGAGATACTTGTAGTTGAGTGTCTCAACATGGAATGCTCCCCATGCCAAAATTAGATGGGAGAAGAATTAAAGAGAAGGGCTAATCACTTTCTCCTGGGAAGTGCAGCAGGGCAGCCAATATCAAATTTGGACCTTACTAAACAGTATGTTGGGGCCTCTGCTCTCCTGAATTGTAGGTGTTGAGCTGGAAGGAACCCAGAGATCTGCCCCCCTCATGTCACAAAAAGGCTGCCCAAAGCCACCCAGCCAGTTAGTGGCAGAGCTTGTGTTAGACCCCTGGTCTCTGACTCCCTGGCCAATATACTTCCAACCGTGTGCCCGAATTTCTTCTTTTGAAAACCAAGAACATGAGGATCCCTTCGTGAAAGTCATTTTCCCAAGGCTTAGAGAGGAAAGAGCCCCTGGAGCAGGGCCCTCTCCTCCAGGACCCAGGACCCCTGGTGGGACCCGAAGGGATAGAAACATGAGAACCTCCTCCAGGAGACCACATGTGGGGTCACCCTCCCTATCAGACATCCACCCAGGGGGGATGGGAGATGAGACAGAGAGTGGGGCACAGAGGTTTGACCTTTGACCTGAGAGCTGGGGGAAACCAGGGAAGTATTGTGAGGAGTGGGGCGCCCGATAGGGTGACACCCGGCAGCACTGGAGAAAGGGGGGAGGGTGGTTGGAGCTGGCCAGATGCGTGGGATGCAGAGGGGGTGGGATGTGCAGGGTCCCTGCCAAGGAAGGGGGTAAAGTGAAGCCCCAGCTGGGCTCTGTGATGAGGCTCAGTGCCCCTTCCTTGGGCTGAGTGGCTGTGGAGCAACTTCCTGCTGAAGTAAAGGGAAGCGAGGCAAGGGCTCGGGGTGGTGGGGAGTGGGGTGGGGGAGGGGCGGATCCCGAGATTTTGCAAAGCCCAGAGCAATCGTCGTGGAGGGAAAGGGGGCAAAGTGGGAGGGAAGGCAGCCTTCGTGCTGCAAGAGCCCTGAAAACACATGGCCAGACTTGCCTTCTCTTCCCCCAGCCCTTTTCCAGAGGGTATTTGAGAGCAAGACAGAGCCCACCTTCCCCATGTCCCCGTGTGGAACATCTGCCTTCTCTCTTTCTCTCCCTTCCTCTTTCCCTCACTCCCTCTCTCTTTGCCCTCCCTCCCCCTCGCCACCACCCCTCCCTCTTCTACGGCTGATTACACCCTGGAGCAGCTGTGTTGTACTTTGCCCTCTCCAATTTTCTCATCGTCAACATTTAGCCGCGTCTCCTCCCCATGCAAGTTGTTGTACCCCCTGACCCAGGTATGAAAGGGGCACAAGAAGCCCTTCTTTCCTGGGGACGACCGCTGTGGCACCTCTCTGCAAAAGACTACTTCAGATGATGCCTGCTCGCAATTTGCAGTGTGTGTGTAGCGGGGGAAGAGGGGCTGCTGGTTTGAATATTGTTTCTGGTTTGCTCCAGGGAAGTCTTGGTTTTCCTTTCCCTTCTCCTCCCTGGCCCTGCTCTAGACGGGAATATTCCATTCCCGGGACACCTTTACTCTCCACCCCACTCCCCTGCTCCCCCTGCCCCCCACCCCAGCACTGCGGGATTGTAAAGCATGAAGGAAAGCTTCAAGGTTGAAGGATGAGAGTACTTTCACTGTTTTTGTACCAGTATCTCTCCCGACATCTGTGTAGTCAACCATTCCGCTCTCCTTGAATTGCCTTTGCAAAATGCAAACTCATGAGCCAGGAATGTCACTCAAACCTTTCAGCACTTACCTTTATGAAGTTGTTAGCTTCAGCCCCCATCAAGGTCCTGAAGACCTGGGACTTAAGCTTCAAGTACCGGCTGGTACTAGGAGGTCCTTAGGAACACCTGCTTAATACTGAAGGTGAAGCCGGAGAGAAAATGGTAAAGAAACAATAGCACACATTATCACGATGCCTAGGACCACCGACCCAGCCCTGGCCTCTCCCCTAAGACATGGACATTTCTGCATCTGCGTCCATTCTCTTTCAAAATGAGTCATTGCTTCCTTGGCTGGTAATGCCACAGAGTACTTTTCTCCTTCTGCTGTGTGTCAGGGGCAACTGTTTATAACTCCATCTCCCAAGAGGTTCAAATAGCTCCACTGCCCAGCGAGAAGAAATATCATTCTGAAGTAGGATGAGCTTGAGTTTGGGAATGAGACAGACTTGGCATCTCATGTCAACTTTGCCCACTGGAGTAACCAAGCCACCATTTTGTCACATGGAAAATGAGAAGCATGACACCTACTCCCCAGGCTGCTGGGAAGAAGACAGACTTTTAAAAAAGAAAGAACCCTCATCTGTGTCTTAAGGTTCCTCTTCTCCGTAAGTCTAGCGTGTTATAGGTGCACAAAAGTATCACATCAACTACTAAGAATGTAGTAGGGCTTCAGAAAATAAAAATAGAATTTTTAGCATAAGAAACACAATCCATTCATCCCAGTGTTTTGTTAAACTCTGCACAAATGATGCTGGGAAGCAGCCATGGGGGCACTGATCCTCAGTGGAGGGTCAGAGCAGAAGAGTCTCACCAATGCTCTTCCTCCGTTGGTTTTGCAATTGCCTCCCAGCATCCAGGCCCAGCCCCATCACGGTGTAGCAACCTTGATGTTCAACCAGGTGCCCCTCGCCTTACCGTGGTGACTGATTTAGCTAATGCAGTTTCATCCATCCAGTGTCTGACATTACCCTGCCCACAGGGGTTGGTTCAGGGTGGTCCATCAACCCAAGCCTCATGCTTCCTGTTCCGCAGTTGTGGACAAGTTGCTAGACCTGAACAAAGACACAGCTGGCCCCAGCTGCTGCTGGCTACCAGGAGGGAAGCCAGCCTTTAGATGGCATCGATTCCCAGTGGCAGAGAAAGAGAACAAAGAACCTGGGTCCCTGGGAGAACAGGGACCTGGATCCATCTGAGCTGCTGGATCAACCATTCCTGAAGCCGTCCACCTGTGGAACTTTCAGCTACGGGAGCCTACACAGTCACTTATCGTTTACACCAATTCAATTGAGAGTTTCTTTTATTTGCAACCAAAAACATCCTCTCACATGTGATTCTGATACTGATGTTTCCCCTACACTTTAGGCTCAGGTATCAGAGTCTCTTAACTGGGTTGGGCAACCTACCTCCCATCTGTGTGTCTTGCCCCACCACCTGTTTGCTGAGCTGTTTCATCCAGAACTAGGTCTCGGGTTCTGAATTCCAACTTGATAAATCAACTACAAACCTTCCTCATTCATTCACTCAAAGAATCTTTCTGAAATCTTCATTGTGTGCCAGGCCCTATAGTGAGCACTAGGAATAGGAAAGAAAGCAAGAACTTCATCCCTAAATGGCGTCTTGACACCGTTTGCAACTTACTCATGTCAGGTGTGTTTCATCTGTGAATTCCTCCATGGGAATGTCTCTTTGTGCTTGCAAAAGGGCGTTGCTGTGGAGTTTTTGCCTGAAGTTCTCAACTCCATGAGAGTTGAGAACTTTAGCTGGTGGCAAACGGACTGGAGCCCACCTTCCCTTCCTGAGGAAGCTCACGTGGAGTGGGGAAAGCACTAGTGAGCTGTGGGCATCACAGAGGGCGGGCAAAGCTGTGCGAATCACGCTGTAAATTCAGCCCCGTTACACACCAACCTGTGCAGTGAGCCCTGAGGTCTAGGAAGGGAGGGAAGAAGCCTGCAGTCCTCAGATGGGTTTCTCAGCAAATCTCCCTTTTCATATAAGACCGCCTTCAGCAATTGCTGAAGCCCAAATATATATAAAACACTGACTATAAAACACCGACTCCGGACTCATGTCCATTAGGAGTCGGTTTCAAAGATGGGAGGTCTAGGCAAAGTTCCAGAAACCTAATATCCATGGGTTTGCAGTTTTACAATTTGGTCAGCATTCAATTTTTCTGGCTCCCTCTGCTTTGCTCTCAGAGCTGTCTGCATCTCTACATCAGCATGCATCCCAGCCTGTCAGGCGGGACTGTGACTTGTATACCTGTCCACCTGGCCAAACTGTACTGTCCTTGAGAGAAGGAAGGGCTGACACAGAAGTGACACCAGCAAACACTGACCTGGTGCTTACTTTGCACCAGGCAATGTTCTAGGCACTCTACCCATATTTAATCCCCACCACAGTCTTTTAAGGTTATTATATTATCTCCACTTTACAGTTGAGAAAACGGAGGCACCTAAAGTTTAAATACAGTAGCTTGGCTGTGACCTTCACATGGCTAAGAAGGGGCAGAGATAGGATTCAAACAGGCAGTTGGACCTGGGGGTTCTTGCTCTTAACCCCGGTGCTACCATACCTATTTGTAGACAATGCCAGTGTACAGGATGAAATTAAAGTTAACAGAGGAGATGTTTATAACAGATATTAACAGCAAAAGTTCATGGTTTTCTGATGTCCCCTGGCCTCTCACTGTTCAGGAGATTCTGAACACCAGAAGGAGAGGCAGTTCAGGAGCAAGAAACTGGAAGCCAGGTTCTTAGAAAAGAGCAGTCTCTAAACGAACGTTTCTCTTGGACCCTTTCAATGCCTATCGTGGAAGCCAGGGCACTCCAAGTACATCAAGTCTAATATTCTTATACTCACTGCAAAACTCTGACCTTAGGGGCTTCCCTGGTGGCGCAGTGGTTGAGAATCTGCCTGCTAATGCAGGGGACACAGGTTCGAGCCCTGGTCTGGGAGGATCCCACATGCCGCGGAGCAACTGGGCCCGTGAGCCACAACTACTGAGCCTGCGCGTCTGGAGCCTGTGCTCCCGGCAAGAGAGGCTGCGATGGTGAGAGGCCTGCACACCGCGATGAAGAGTGGCCCCCGCTTGCCACAACTAGAGAAAGCCCTCGCACAGAAACGAAGAGCCAACACAGCAAAAATTAATTAATTAACTGATAAGAAAAACTCCTACCCCCAACATTTAAAATTTTAAAAAAACAAAAAAGAAACCCAACTCTGACCTTGGGCACATTACCTGACCTCATCCATTTTCTGTAATTCGGTGTGGCGGTTTTAAATCATGGTCACAAAGTCTTGGACATCCGTCCGTGGAGGGTTGGAATCTAGGTCCTCACTCTTTTTTTTTTTTTTTTTATGGTATGCGGGTCTCTCACTGTTGTGGCCTCTCCCGTTGCGGAGCACAGGCTCGGGACGTGCAGGCTCAGCGGCCATGGCTCACGGGCCCAGCCGCTCCGCGGCATGTGGGATCTTCCCAGACCGGGGCACGAACCCGCGTCCCCTGCATCGGCAGGCGGACTCTCAACCACTGCGCCACCAGGGAAGCCCTAGGTCCTCGCTCTTGAATCTGTGGTTGGGGAAGGTGGCTTGTAACTGCTCTGACCAAAGCAATGGGACGGAAATGACACTAGGTGACTTTGAGGCTAGATATTAAGGACATACAGCTTCCACCTGGGTTGCCCGGAGCACTCATTTTGGCGCCCTCAACCTCTATGCCAGAAGTTTGATTGCCCTGAGACCACCATGCTGGGGGCGCCACATGTCGGCACTCTGGTTGACAGTCCCAAATAAGACTGTCCTTCAGCCAGGCCGGTGGCCATCTTGTAAATGGATCCTCCAGCCCCGGCTCTTCCAGCCCGCCTGTTTGAGTCATTTCCAGCCATTTGAGTCTACCTAGCTGAGAACCCAACGTCATGGTGTAGTGAAGAAACATCCTCACAGCTTCCTGTCCCACAGAGCATCATAAATGGTTGTTGTTTATGACACCAAGTTTGGAGATAGATAACTAGGACACACGGGAACAATATTACATATGTGTTAAGATTCGGTGAAACCTCATGGGAATGCACCTGATGTAGGGACTGTGATGTAGTTTTTTAAAATACTGTCTTGACTCAGTTTTGAGGTCCTGACTAGAGGCTGGTGAGTTTCCCTTCTTGAGCAGCCAGTTAAATCCACAGGCCCAGCCACCTTCCTCGTTGGGGTCTTATAGTCCAGGCTACTATACACCTGCTTTAATCACCCCAGGGCCAGCCCCTGTGCCCCAGAGCCTGCTGGAAGGATACAAACTAGCCAACTCTAAACCTGTTTACCCTGCCTCGCCCATTCCTTCCCCCGGAAACTACAATAAGGTTCCTCACCACAGCTGCCTTCCCTCTGTCTGCCCTGCAACAGACCCCAGGGCTTCCCCTGAGGGTTTCCATGTGGTGGACTCCATACCCCATCCCCAGGGAGCTGGGAGTAACCAAACCATAAAACTCTTTCCGGTTTCTCTCTCTTTGATCTGCATCTGGCCTCACCATACCTGACCCAAGGTAACACGGCTAAAACA